>NC_064408.1:30627000-30972500 GCF_023375975.1 Astyanax mexicanus
AGAGGGAGCAAAATTGGCCCTGCTCCCTCTGGGTGGGTAGATGGCGCTCTTTCCCCACATCACTCCTATGGTGATGTCTGCAGCACAGGGCGTCTGTGAGCTGATGTACCAGAGCCGAGCCGCTGTGCTTTCCTCCAAGTGCGCTGGCTGCTCGGCAATGCTGCATCAGCAGCAGCTCGAAAAGAAGCGGTGGCTGACTTCACATGTATCGGAGGAAGCATGTGCTAGTCTTCACCCTCCTGGTGTGTTGAGGCATTACTAAATTAGAAATAAAATTATAAAAAAAAAAAAAAAAAAAAGAACTAACTGTGGTGGGTGGCACGGTGGCGCAGTGGGTAGCGCTGCTCAGCCAACATTTTCATGGGGCTCACATAGAAAGAACAGGTTCTAGGTTGGTTCCAGGGTCTGAATGGTTTTGTACAGATGTTTTACTGGCACCCAGTTAAACTTCTCAAATGGGCTTCATCTCTCTGCCCATCACTGACATTCATATGTAAGGCCAACATGGAACCTGTGGACAAAACTCATACAGGCACCTGTAAAAAAGTAGGAGCCCTGAGAGAGCACAATTGGTCTTGCTGTCTCTGGTTGGATAGATGGCCACTTTTCCCTCATCAGTTCAAAGGGTGATGTTGATCAAGACGAAGCATCTGTGAGCTGATGTATCGGAGTCAATGCTGTGTCAGCATCAGTTCAAAATAAGTGGTGGCTGATTTCCCATGTGTCGGAGGAGGCATGCGCTAGTCTTCACTCTCCTGGTGTTGGGGCATCACTAGTGATAGGGGGAGACCTAATGAGTGGGTTGGGTAATTGGGGAGAAAATGGAATAAAAATTTAATCTGATTTTAGATCTCACTGTTTTAAATGGATAAAAAATTTACTTTTCTATTACTCAGATTTTATTCATATGATGGTGTGTTTTTAAAATTATGAGTTTTCCTTACATTTGATTAAAACAATCTCAGTATTTCACTTACATTATGCTTACATTATGCTTATTATTTTTACATCTTAATGCTTGTATTGTGATGCGTAACATATTACAAAAGTTTTGTTAATGCACAGTCCTAGTAAAAACAGTCAATACTTTTAAAGTCCTTGTTTTAAGGACCAATATTGGTATCGATACTTATCTTCAATGCTCATCTTTATCTATATAAGATATTTAATAGAAAATTAGGAGATGTCACAGATGTCCCACACAGAAAGAGTGGCTATTTTGAAGAAACTTCAGAAGTCTTCAGTTATTTCACCTTTTTTGTTAATTAGTTAGTTAGTTTAGTAAATAACTCCACATTTGTTCATTCATAGTTTTGAAGCCTTCAGTGAGAATCTACAACGTAAATAGTCATGAAAATAAAGAAAATGCATTCAAAAAGAAAAGGTGTGTCTTGTTTTTGTTTTGTTTGATAAAGTATGATTAGAAAATCCACATTGTTGAGGTCACCCAACACCATCTATTCTTTAAATCTGACAACGCCACCAAAGCAAATAAGCTTCAAAATCTACCTGTAAACTGTCACCGATCGTATTAACACTCACAGAAACAAGAACACCCGCCATTTGAAATGTGTTGTTCTCCTGTTCAACAGTGTGTGTTCCACTCAATCATCATGAGATGAGATCTGAAAAAAAAATGAGGATCTCCTCGGACTCCATACTCGCTTTGCGTTCACTTCCCGTTGTCAAACTCAGCAAATTAAACTGACCTGCTTCTCTCTTGTGGTTTCTCAACTATTTGAAGTTGTTTCACTCCTTTTGTTGTCAGTGCTCACCAGCAGCAAGCTCATTTCCATATAAATGTGTTCCGTCACACTCGTTTCATTTCAGGGCTCTATTTGCTGCTGGTTCAGGGGGTTGTTTGTTCTGCGGATCTTTCACTGTTCTACCTGACTCTTTTGAACTTCGCAGCAAATTGAATCATGCAGTCTTGGCGATTAGAGCAAGATAATGTCATAAATTCCAAGCAGGCTAATAAAACAGTGGACGTTTTTTAAATTTCCATGCCTGCAGACTATGATTGCACTCTGCACTTTTGGTGTGCAAGTGTGGAGATTAAACATTTATCCTTTTTTGGGAGGGGGTTTGCAAAGGAGCAGCATATTGTTACTGTATGTCTTTGCAGTGAGTTTTATTACGTCATTATGTTAAGCTATAATTTATAAACATAAACATAAATTAAACATACAGGGGTTGGACAATGAAACTGAAACACTTGTTTTTTAGACCACGATAATTTATTGTGGCGACGGACAGTTCTGGTGGAAACAGGAGAGTTGAGGTGCACATTAAATTCTGCCGTGATTTGAGCAGCCGTGGTTTTATGTGTTTTGGATACAATCCGGGTTAGCACCCGAACATCCCTTTCAGACAGCTTCCTCTTGCGTCCACAGTTAATCCTGTTGGATGTGGTTCGTCCTTCTTGGTGGTATGCTGACATTACCCTGGATACCGTGGCTCTTGAAACATTACAAAGACCTGCTGTCTTGATCACAGATGCGTCAGCAAGACGTGCACCAACAATTTGTCCTCTTTTGAACTCTGGTATGTCACCCATAATGTTGTGTGCATTGCAATATTTGGAGCAAAACTGTGCTCTTACCCTGCTAACTGAACCTTCACACTCTGCTCTTACTAGTGCAATGTGCAATTAATGAAGATTGGCCACCAGGCTGCTCTAATTTAGCCATGAAACCTCCCACACTAAAATGACAGGTGTTTCAGTTTCATTGTCCATCCCCTGTAATTCTGTAATGAAAAACATTCAAATGCTATTTACCACCATACACATTAAATTATCTGTATTTCTACAAAACAAGGCTGTGATTTTGATATATGTACATTACATAGTGTCTCCTCTTTTCTTCACTTAGACTTAAGGGGCCCTGCAGAATGCTGGATGTCGTACGGTCATACATGTCCGGAGCATACAATATGGAACCCAAAGTTCTGCGTGGTTGCAGATGGTCAGATGCTGATCCTGGATCAAGAAGAGGTAACACGCAAACTGAGACACAATTATAACAGACATTCTTTTTTTAATAAACACTAATTATAGTAGTATTTGCATTAAACGCTCCTACCACACAGCAATGAATTTAATTCATTAAATTTAACAACAAGCACAAAGCTACTCAGCTATTTTCAGAGATGCTGCTACGATTGCATAATATTGTGTAATGGAATTAAGGCTGCTACGAGCAGCCGTTGTTTATCCAAATACTGGTGCATCTCAAAACATTAGAATATCATTGAAAAGTTACTTTTTTCAGTAATTCAGAAGTTCAGAATGTGATAGATGTATAGATTAAATAGATGTATTTCACACACAGTGATTTATTTTAAGCGTTTATTTATTTTATTGTTGAAAATTATGGCTTACAGCCAATGAAAACTCAAAGATCAGTGTTTTTTGGCAATGTGGACAGTGTGCCAAGTCCTGCTGGAAAATTAAATCTGCACCTCCATAAAAGTTTTCAGCGGAGGGAAGCATGAAGTTCTGTAAAAGAGAAAATACTTTACTGACTTTGGATTTGATATAACACAATGGACCAACACCAGCAGATGACATGTCTGGAGGAAGAGTGGAGAGACACACAGTCCAAGCTGCTTGAGGTCTAGTGCAAAGTTTCCACAATCAGTGACGGTTTGGAGAGCCATGTCATCTGCTCTGTACATGCTGTGTATAATACAATAATAAAATAAATTTTCCCAAAAGTTTCACAATTTGTACTAAATTACTGAAGTAAAGTAACTTTTCAATGATATTCTTTGATATTTTTTGAGATGCACTTCTAGTTCCACTCCAGTAAATCCAATAGCTTACCAATGATATTTTCAATTTTTTGTTATTGTTTCCCACTATATGTGTAGCACCACACTACAGCTTAAGCTTATGAATGTTTGAAGATTGTTATGGACTTACCAAGGCAATATTTCAGAACAACTACTCAGTTATAAGTTCAGAATGGTCAGTCCACAACTAAAATGAATATAAAAAGGCAACAGAAAAGAGCAAAACTGTAGCAAATACTAAAAAAGCTTCAGGTAGACGGGCCATGACCTAGAAAGTAAATGTGTGTATGTGTGTGAGTGTGTGTGTGAGTGTGTGAGCCACACAAACCTGTGACCAACATATCAGCAGAGCATGAAAGTGTTCATGGAAGCATATAGCGTGTTAGCAGCATGTAGTTTGTCACTATGACACTTTAATGACACAGCACATTACCAGACTGCCATAGCTCACAGATTTTACACATGATTAAAGCAAAGGCCATCTGCCTGAGACAATCGATAGATAATCTGACCTCATACAGAATTTATGCCTTACATTGTCTTCAAGATATAATACTTCCTGCTTCTAGTGTATATGTCACCCATGCACCATACTGCCATGCTTCCTTCATGCAATAATCACGTCATTGAAAATAATGTTTGTGAAACACTTTGGAGGCAGGATGCAAATGCATGTCTATCTTTTTATTTGTAGCCATTACAAATAAAAACTAGGAACAAAAAGTGAAACTAAGAAAACTATATAACTATATAACAAACAAAGGACCAACAATGTCTAATAAAGCAGGACTGAGGCTTAAACTGACAGAAAGTACACTATAAAGCAGGGTAGAATTGACAGGGTCAAACAAAAAGCACAAGTGAGAACAAAGGAGTGCATGGGGTATTTATGCACAGGCACAGACAAGGGATACCTGGGGAAGTAATAAGGAGGAGGGGTTACAAATGGGGGGGTGCGGTGTAAGGCAGAGACAAGACCAAAAACAAAAGAAAAGAAAAAAAAGGGAACAGAGGAGAGAAGCAGAAAGGACAAAAAGAAGAAAAACATAAGACAGACACAGTGTTTTTGTTTTTTATGGTTTGTTATTATGATTTGTTTGTTTGTTGTTGGTTTGATGTCTGATCTGTTAGTCCTTGCTTTTTACGTATTTGTTCAATGTTTTATAGTTTTAGTTGTTGCCTCATTCTTTATTTTTTGTGGCTTCAGTTAAAACCAACTTGCACTTGCATCGTGCCCCAGAGTCTGAGTCGTTAAAATAACGTAAAAAAAAAAAAAAAAACATGATTCAACCCAAACATCAAACACTATAAATATGCATCTAAGAGAGGGAGAGCTGATAAGACTATATACAAATAAAATTAAATAAATATGCTTTCTTGTTTGAACAGGTGGGCGGTGAGGTGCAAGAGGTTGAGAAGCTTTGGTGTAAATCACACGACCACAAAGCAGTGAAAACTTTAAACTTTTTGTGGTTTTGTGGAATGAAAAATCACCCTTCTATTTCTGGAAGTCTGATGGATGGTTTAGTCTTAATACTAGGAAACAGTTACCAGCTTGACTGCAGTGTGACAGCTGTACAGTGTGGTTGGGGAGGGATAATGCCACAGGGGTCATTTTTTAGAGTTCGTCCTAGGTCCAAAAATTCCAGTAAAAGGAATCCTTAAAGTTTTAGCATACCAAAACATTTTAGACAATCATACACTTCCAATACAGTTTAGGGATTACCTTTTTCTCAAATGGTTTATTAAATAGTGACATGCTTGAAGAAATGCTTCTGATTCCAAAAAGGAGTAAACAGGTAAAGTGTAAAGGCTTTCTTGACAGTTTAATTCTCAGTTCTCAGTCTTAAGCAGTTGCTGAACGGCTGAAATCAGGGAAGCTGTTGAATCATGTATGGTGATGTGCACGCAGTGATGTGCATTGGTTCTCTTGTAAAAGTATATCTTGTAAAATCATTTTCATTATCTGAGGGTATGAATAATAAAACTGTTCATAGCATCCAGCCAATTGCTATCTTATCACTGCTTTAATGACTGCTGATCTTGCATAAAACTGGAGTTCTGTTTAAAACAGTGTAAATGCAGATAGGCTTTGCTGCTCCAACAGGAATCATGTACGTGTTTTATGCATAATTTATATACAATGGTACATTTTTAATTAGTTTAAGTCACAAAATATATAATGCTTTTCCCTCTTTGATTCACTTTAGATTATTATAATAGTCTCAGCAGTAGAACAAAGGCTGCAAAATTGTTAAAAGAAGCTGAATAATCTGCTCGTGCTATAGTGTTGTAACTGCTAAACCTCCATTGTTTCCAGACTTAATTATTAAAATTCCTGTAACTTTAGTTAATTTGCATTCCCAGTAGCGTAATTGCCAGTTTACATAATACCTTATTTTTGAATATTCATTATGTTTAAAATAGTGTTCTTATTTTGTTTTATTTGTTTCTAAATCAGTTTCTCTGATTTTGCTATTCATAGGTTTATGTTTGAGTAAAATAAACATTGTTGTTTTATTCTATAAACTACAGACAACATTTTTTCCAAATTTTACCAAAAATCATCAGTGCACCTTATATATATAGTGCATCGTATGTATGAATTTTACCAGTCAGGTTGTAAGAAGCAGTAAAGTCACTCCGCTGAAATACAGAGTTATACAGAAGTTTTAGTTTAGTTCTCCAGCACCAAGACTGCAGCAGTATTAGCATTAGCTGCTAACCGCTATTTCCTGTTCAGAGGTGAGTATACTCGGCCTGAAGCCTGCCTCTAACTCCAGGTAGCACTGCTGGAGAAGCACTAGCATTTTCCGCTAAGCGTTAGCTCTTTCGCTGTTCAGAGGTGAGTAGATCAGACTGTAGTCTGTGTGTTTATTATGTTAAAATAAACTACGCGGGACGAACCGCTAGCTAATATCGCCCTGGCTTACTGGAACACTCAGTGTTCTTCAGTGTAACACTGTAGCTAGCGGTTAGCGGCTAATTTGAATGCTTCTGCCCTAATGCTGGAGAAATTTGTGAATCTAAGCTTACTGCAAATAAAAGAAAGCGGTTTACTCACTCAAATAAACAGCTTTCAGGAGAGAAAACTGTGTAGATTAACATCCAGCGCTCGTTTGACTTATAAAAAAGAATCTTTTTTATCATCTTTATTTATTTAGCTTAGCTTTACTTAACTTAGTTACCTTCCACCATCACCCAGCAGCAAGACCTGCTGAATTACAAGTTCCATATAGTGTCTCATAAAATCCGCCTTATAATACAGTGTGCCTTATAGTGCGAAAAATACGGTAGCACATTTCATGCATAAAAAAAACAGCTCAGTGTTATATGGTGTAATTTATTTAATAAAAAAAAACTTACAGAAATCAGTAAAAATCAAAAGCAGTTCCAATTCTATCTTTGGTTTTTCATTTTTTTCTGTGTTTTTTGTTTCTGTTCCTCCAGGTTCATCCCTTTCTTCTGCAGGAGAGAAGGGCTGATACATGCAAAGTGCGCTTACTCAGACGCACCATCAGTGTTCCTGTGGAGTCACAATTCCCAATATTTCATACTCAGATGTCCACAGAGAGTGGTGAGTCTTAGACAACACTGTACAGCTAGAATCTTCAATTAGCATCCAACGTGCCGGATAGGACCCATGAGAAAGGTCTCTCTGGGCTTTATACAGCCGTTAACATACTGTATTTCCACAGTTATTTTAAGGTAAAGTAGAATATATAAAAAGTAAAGCACTAAACAATGTTTTATCATCAATATATTTTGAAATGTGTACCTGCCTACAGGGAATATAATAACTGAAAACAGCAGGCTTGGTTCAGAGTGCTTTGAGGAGGCAATCTCAGCTGTGATTTTTAATGACTTATTATAAACACCAGGAGTAATTTAGCATTCAGAGTTCAGCAAAGGCCTGAATCTCCCTTATGTGTCTCGTTTGATGTACTTGTATGTTGTTTTATATAAAACACGGTTGTGTTACATTAAGAGAAGCTCTAATTTAAAACTTGTCATATTCACTTTGGCCACCCGGGGGCGTGCTTGCTTCACTATTCTTTTCTCACACTGGTTGATGCATTTCAACCTGCAATTTTTCATTTGTAATATTGATCATTTTCTTATTTTGCATCAAATTATAAAATGCTAATCGTTTTTTTCTGAACTATGTAATCTGAATGTAGTGTTTTTAAATGTGCACTTTTGGTTAATCATTAAGGTGAAAGAAAAACTCTAGGAACTTAAGGAATTCTTTGCTTTTCCACTGGGATGCACTTTATGAATATTGGCCATATGTGTTTCATGTTTGCACCTGATTCTTATGAATGTTGACAAGGCAACTATATATACTATACATGCCAGTTTAAAAATCAGAAAAAAATCTTTACATAGTGTAGGTTCTTTACATTTCAAAAAGTTTCTTTACATGCACACATTTTATATTCATATCTTTTTTGATGATTCATTTACTTATTATATATATATTTTTTGTTTTGTTATTTTGTTTCTAGAAAACCAACATTTGATGCTACGTAATGAACAACAAATATTTTTTTTCAGTGCCTTACTTTTCGTGAAATGAAGATTTAACATTGTCTAAACAAAGCTACCTTTTAACTATCAAGATTTAGTCATGTCCTTCTAAATAAAATTCAGGATAAAACTTGAACACAAAATAGGCGTGTTTCATTGCAATGCTTTAGGGCTGGGCAATTAATCAAAAAATGTATTGAAATTGACATTCAGAACCTCATATTGATGTACTCTTGAACTAATGATTATTGCTTTTTTATTATATTAATAATTTTAGTTTACTTATATTGTGTTAAAAAATTGCATATGTAGTCATGTGACTCAACCTGTTTACCTTGTCCGTGTCATGGATGCAACATGGAGGAGGACCCGATCACTGACTGAACAGAGCAGCTTATATAATCGCTCATTAATCATCTAATACGCTGAATTCATTTTATGCAGGCTGTGCCAATTAGCTGATGAGTTAGCTGATTAAGGTGTGCTAATTGCAGTAGAAGGCTAATGTCTTTTTTTGAGGTCACCCAACTCCAGTTTGTTTCTTCTCTGTTGGGACCTGTTGTACTCCTCCACATTCCTCCTCCACCCATTGACTCACAGAGAATCTCTTCATCTGAGGAGAAATTCTTTAGTTGAATGAAGCGCATAAGACCTTTTCTTCAAATGGCTTCTGTTGCACTCTTGTTATTCATGAGCGCCTGCTTTCTGTCCCAGCCACACTTCTCAGCAAGGAGTTGATGAGAGATGAAAGAATAGCAGAAGTAAATCTTTCATTTCTCCCTCTCGCTCCAATCTCCGGATCTGAAGTGAAAATGTACACCATCTTGGCTTTGATGAATTTCAGCAGAGTGGAGAGAGTGGGCGCTACTTGCTGCCATTCTCCTTTATGAACTTTGGAAACTACCGCCAGCCCTGCTCGTTCTTTCAGTCTCTTTTATTAAAAGTTGAAATGGGGTGACAGAGATTTATTTGCTGCAATGAAAAGCTATATTTTATTTTGTGTATGATTAGTTAAATATGCATCTTTCTAACTTTTGCATTCCTGCTTTGTTCCAACATTCCTTTACAGTCTTCTCTACTGACAACAGCACTGACCAGCTAAACTAGATCAGAGCCTCTATAAAGTGGTTTCAGCATACATTAGTGTGACAACAGTGTGATGATTTAGAACTTTTTACTGCTCGCTATGGAACTAATTAGCTAACTCATGAGGGTTGTGCCCTTCTGACTGAAATACAAAATCTAACTTTGTAGTTAAACACAGTCATCCACAGATTCCCAGCTCCATCAGAATTATAGCACCACAAAGGGATATTTGCAGCTATGCTTGGTCTCACAGGTTTCCAGCTGGCTAATTTGGCATGTGTACAACACCGCCGTGCGGGATGCCAGATGCTAACACGTCAAGATGCTTTTACATCTTCATTAGCTTTGTTAATGTCACGGCGCTCCCACATCAGATTAAGCACTGGTGCTTGATGCAGCTCTTCCTGTCACTCTTTTAACTTTTATTGATCTAACAAAATCCTCAATAGCCTCTACAGTCCAGAAAATACTGTTCAGTAGAGAACCACTAAACCCTAAACCATATTTTTCCATTAATAGCTGAAATGTGTTCCTTTGGAGTAATGAAACATATCAGTCCTGCTTAAAATTTTTATTAACATTTCCTAACCTTTAAAAAAGGCTTTTATCGCCCCCCCCCCCCCCCCCTGCTGACGTCCAACCATCTAAGTCTTACCACTATCAAAGACACAATGCTGCTGCTGCAGCTCAGCCAATCAGCTCTCCCTCCTGCCCTGCCTCTAAGCCCATACATCACCCAGTGTCCCTCCAAAATTATCCCTCACATTTTTTGCCTTTTAAAAATTTGAGCTGAGGGTGGAGTCAGCAAAGGTGGAAAAAACAGGGGGTTTGGTTATCCTTTAAGGTACTAAGTGGCTTGAACCTGAATGAATAAAAATGGTATCAAAACTTTATTGAAATTATGTGGTGTTCATAAATACAGGCCCAGCACAGCATTTCCCTCCTTAACTCAAAATATTAACTTAACAAGTGTGTGATTATCTGTTATTAGCCATCCTTTTAGCATAATACATGATTTATCCCATGAATTGAATTAAATTATAGTTGTGTTGTTACACTGCCCCCTAACTGCCTTCCTCTGATATAACACCGCATTTGATATTGTCTAGATCAGTGGTTCTCAAATTGTGGTACATGTACCACTGATGGTATGCAAAGTTTCACAGTAAGACTTATTTGAAAAAGCCAGTGTTTACGAGGGTTTTCACATTTTTACTCAAATAAATGAGTCCTTACCCAGCACCTGGTTTGGGGATGAGCTCAGAGGTGAGCTTATTACAGTGCCCTCACTCCAGAACCAGTGAAGTGTGTTTTAATGAGCATTAATTTAAGAGGGGAACGCAACGGAAACCCAGAGTTTACTTAAAGTGATCCTCAGTTTACGAATTTCAGAAGGATCTGGGATCGATACTCCGGACCACACCCTGGCTGGAAAGCAGCTTTCACGCTTGACTAAACGTACTATAACTATGGGGACAGCACACCAAGTGCTGAAAAAAAGCTGTTTCCCAGCTGTTAGCTAACAGACTGTTTGTTAAGCTACCTGGCTAATGCTAGATAGTGTGCTGTTTGGCTTTGCTGCTCCACACAGTGCTCTTCAGCGCTTTTGGCAAACATATTATATCATTTACTGATTGTTGACATGTTGTTTCAGCTACGATATGTTTTAACTGAATTAAGCGTCCAAATGTTTATGTTAGCATCAAGCTAATAGTTCTTTTTCTTACTTTTGTATGGTCTTTATATATATTTATTGCCGAATTAGAAGCTTGTAAGACATAATAATAAGACATATTTTTGTGTAATTTTTGTATTTTGACAAAATGTAAAGCCTTGTATTATTGGAGTTGTGTAATTGCTTGTTATCAATGTACCATGCTTGTAACACAAAATAGCATTCATATATAGTTGTCTATACTTGTTTATGATGGGGTTTAAAGACTTTTACCTCAAAATTAAGTCTCAATATCTTTATATTCCAGGTAGAAAGCTTGTGCTTGTTTTTTGTATTGATTTGATTGGATGCAGCAGTTGTCTGTCAAATAATGAGCATCAGTCTGTTCTTTTTCTGGGGTCCAAAGACTTCAAAGTAAAAATTGAAGTAAAAACACTTTTAATGCAGTTTTTAGACCATGACTGGTTCTTCCAAGAATTCTTTTGGCACCGTTTGCATTTAAGGCGCATTTTAAGTGCGCATTTTAAGTGACAATAGTAAGGAACAAGAGTGTCGCCATGTTTCTCTTCTAATTTAGGGGGTAACATTTTCTTTCGAAAAACACAGGATGTTTATCTACACAGATTTCTCTCCTGAAAACTGTTTATTTGGGTGAGTAAAGCGCTCCCGTTTATTTTCAGTAAGCTTAGATTTAGACAGCAGCACCAGCCATGGTTATGCTTAGCAGCAGTGCTAGCCGGTTAGCAATGCTTAGTGCTAGTAAATGCCTCCCAAAAGCCCCACATTGAGGAAGCCTGAGAGTTCCGGTAATCAGCTATCGCATTGTCCCACGTAAATACACAGGCTACAGTCCAATTTACTCACCTCTGAACAGTGAAAGAGCTAGATATGGGCTTATCAACTGATGCTAATACTGCTCCAGCCTTGGTGCTGGAGAAACGGCAGAGTGGCTTAACTGCTCCTTATAACCTGGTAAAATTTATACATAAGGCGCACCGGATTAAAAGGTAAATGTAAAAAATACTGTAATCTAATAATCTCTTCATAATGTTCACAAGTCCAGACTGGACATAACAGTTCAAGACTAAACTAAACTAAACTAAACATCAGGCTGCAACTGACGCTGGCAGCGTAACTTGTATTCAGTTTCCAAAGTTCAGCCATGTAACTCCTCTGCTGTGTTTCTTTCACTGACTTCCTGAAGCCGCCCGCATCAGATTCAAAGCCCTGTCACTGACCTACAAAGCTAAAAATGGACCAGCCCCCTTATACTTGATGGCAATGGTCAAAAACAGATCTGTACCAGGAGCTCTTAAACAGCTCAGCTCAACCCAACATCCTTCAGGACTCCTGGAAGACAGTCGTCCAGGCATTTCTCTGTCCTGACACCGAGGTGGTGGAACGAGTGTCTAACCAGCAGAGTCACTCAATGTTTTCAAATGCAGACTAAAGACCCATCTGTTCATAGACTTTCTAAATGTCTAAATTTGGTATCCATGCAGAACTTACATAGGAGCGTCTAGTTTAGAATCTTTTTACTCTAATATGTACCATCTACTATCTAGCAAAGGATATTTTTTAGTAAACAGCAAAGTACTTTTGTAAGTCACTCTGGATAAGGGTGTCTTGTAAATGCCTTAAATGTGAATGTAACAGAACATCAGTGGCCGAATACCAAATACTGGAGGTTTTCTGCACTCTTTCATTAAATCTGCAGTTTTTTATGTAAACTAAATTGCCGAAACGAAAAAACAATTACAAAACTGCAACTAAAAACATATATTAAAAACTACCTTCAGCAGACAAGCCAAAAACACAAAACATTTAGTACTATTCTAGTCAGATTTGTAGCTAAATAGCTACCTCAGCATTGCTATTTTAGTCATAAATGTACTTTAGCAGTGCAGTGTTAGTCATAAATACCCCATCAATGCTGCTCAAGTCAAATGTGAGTGAAACAAACAGATGCTAAAGTTCACTCAGCTCTCTTGAATTTTAGGCTGGAAAGCAGCCAGTTTATGAAGAGAGTAAACCCGTAGCAAGAATGATAATAATGCTGAATGCAATATTTTATTTTATGTGTTTTAACTTGCTGTTTGTTGGCTGCTTTTTGTTCCGCACATATGATTCTGTCTTTTCTCTTTTTTAGCCTAACCTCAAAACAAAAACTTCCTATTTTTTCCCTAAATTTTCCCTATTTACTGTGACCAAGCAAAAACTCAAATATATAACCTACACAGGATGTGTATGTGTTTTGTTCGAGTGTTACCAGTGAATGTGTGAAAAAAATGGAAGAATAGGTTGTATATTTGGACTGAAATGATCAATCTTTATGAATGTTTTTTAATGTGAGATTATGCTGACCAGCAGAAACACAGTCTTCATAGAAGTGCACACTTTCTTATGTTGACCTCACCAAGTTTTAACAGCAAAGGTAATGCTACTAAGTCAGCATGGCAGTGATAAGACACATTGCTAATGAAAACATTGATGAGATAGAAAGTGCTTCTAGTGATAATTCTCGTTGTAAGCGTGAATATATATCATTTTGCATATTTCAGAGGCAAAAGTTAAAAGATAACATTTATTACTGTACTTTTGCAAAGGCTTAGGAAAATTTACTTGAGGAAAAAGCTGTACAGTAAAAATACATTAAAAATTAATGAGGTTAATAATATTTTTTATTTATAAACCTCAATCAATTTTTGCTGTGACCACCTTTTGCTTTTAAAACAGCATCAGTTCTCTTAGGTAGCCTCTTAGGTACTTGTGTAATTCTCTTTAACATACTCGTTAATTTGTTCCAAGCTTCCTGGAAAATGTTCCAAGCTTCCTGGAAAATGGGGCCATATCATCTTCTTCAGGACTTCTTGTTCTTTATTTTGCCGGAGAGTTCTATATGACTTGGCCGTGTGTCTTTGGTCATTGTCATTCTGGAGAATAAGTGGAACTAAATGATAGATAGAAATGTGGATGTTCTTCTCAGCAGCATGGGAGCTAATCATTTTGACCAGATCAACAGCTGCATTTGCGAAATACACCCACAAACCTGCAAGAACCTGTTGAATGGAGACACGGATCCATGTCGCTGTGTTCAGTTCTTTTGTAATTAAACTGCTTTTTGTTGGAGGTGAAAATGTGACATTTTGACTTTATAGTCCAGAGCACCTCCTGTCAATGTTCTGCATTCCAGTCTGTGTGTTTGTTCATGGGTAAGGCATTGTTTTTCTCTCTGAGCCTTGGATTTCAGTCACAACTCATCATCTCTGCCATGATATCTATGGACTGTAGATAGGTTTATCAGGGTCCCAGTGGTTTTTGTTGGGCTTCTTTTGATTTTGAAGAGAAATAAGCCTGAGATACTGCAACTCTCAGTTTCTGTAGACGACTACTGCTTATTCATTCTGAACTTCGCCTGTTTGTTTGTGCTTCTGCAAAAGAGCTTGGACAGCACATCTTGAAACCTGTGTGCCACACTATTTCTGTTCAGGATAGGCCTTGTTCATGCAGGATGATCATCATGCTGTAATCAGCATGCTACAATCTACCATAGTCTTGGATTTTACATACAGTATGGTTGTCCCTCACACAGCTACTTTTATTCTACACAGCTGCAGATGTTTATCACCTTTCTGGAAAGCATGAATGTGAATTTGTTTACCTGGTGGTGAATTCATGTCTGCTTGCTAACATGTACTTGTACTCAAAGGTAGAACCAATGCAGGTGCTCAGTTAAACATTTTATGATCACAATATCAGACCCAGTGGCGATATAGGATCAGATTGGTCCTATCTCTACAGTACTTTTATTTTGTGATGTTGATTTCAATAGGTCATATCTATAGGTGAATGAATGATGATAAAGTCAATTGTTTCAGAAGTCACAGTGAAACATTTAACAGGGTTAGGGTTAATAAGGCTGGGACAATATAATGATATTGTGATTGTATCAATATGTGGTGAAACATATGCGCTGTAAGCTCCCTAAGATTCTCCAATTTGACTTACTAAAGTTACTCCTTCATTACTCCACATGGTAGCACTTATCAAATAAATGTAATTTTTTTTTATTCTGTAAAACTGATGCAAATAATGTTGTGAAGTATCGTAGAGAACTGTGTTGTGATATATCAAGTATCACAGAATCACAGTATAGGGATATCAACATTGTGGGCATATTGTGATAACATTGTATCGTGAGAAGCCCTGTGATTCTCACTCCTAGTTTGTAAGCAGTCCTCTGAATAAAAAAAACAAACTCACACAGGTTGCCCCAATATTTTTTGGAAGTGTTCCAGTGTAAATTATGCTGATGCAGAGTTTGAAATTTTGTTTTTTGAATGTAAGTGGCCTAAACCCAAAAAAGTGGATGGTCCTATTGCTTTAAAAAGCTCCCGATAGTAGCAGCGGCTCTGCATGGGATAAGTCTTTATGAAGCTCTGTTGAAATTATTACAACACTTTAACTGCACACCGCATGTGGCCATAGCCGACCAGTAAGAAAGCATTTACCATTGACAGGCACACATGTCTTTCCCTGTAGATGAGTCCTGTAAGTACAAAGCGAGTAGCATGAGAACTTCATGATGAATTGGCATTTGTATGGCAGGATGCCAGACAGTATTTTTTTACGCTTTAGTCTGTGTCTGCCTCAGGGAACAAAACGAGAGATGTAAGTGGAAGCTGTTATCATTTTTATAGTTCTCTAAATATGTCAGACACAATTCTACGAACAGTTTTAAACCTGAAAAACTACAGTGCATAAGTGCAACTTACGAAAGGCTCGAGGTTGAGAGTCATTGCATCAGTCTATGATGGGGAATCTGAAGGAATCAGCAACATGTGAGTAATCAGTTCATGAGGAGAGAGACTTCTGTGGAGAAACAGCAACAGATGGTTATCAGTCCATGAACTGTGGAGCTTAGTTGGAAAAATCAGCAACAGATGGATAATCAATCCATTAGCATGTGAGCTTGATTGAAGAAATCAGCAAGACCATGCACAAGAGAACTACATACAACAACAAGTAAGTATGTAGACCATAAGTAAGGGTACCAAGTTGGATAAATGAACAGTGAGTAGATAATCAGCTCATAAGCAAGGGAACTCGGTTGGAGTAATCAGCAACAGGTAAGTAGTTAGACCAATAGCAAATAAAGTAAGTAAGAGGAAACTGTAACAAGTAGGTAATCAACCAATGAGCAAGGAAACTAGGTTGGAGAAATCAGCAACATGTAAGGATTTAGATGAGAAATCAGTAACAGGTGAGTATGTAGACCTTGAACCATGTAATTAGTTGAGCGAAATCAGCAGCAGATGAGTTTTTAACCCATGTACAAGCAAACTAAGTTGGGGAAATCAGCAACAGGTGAGTATATAGACCGAGAACAAGGGAACTAGGCTGGAGTATTCAGTGACAGGTGAGTAGTTAGACCAATAGCAAAGAAAGTAAGAGAAATGAATAACAAGTAGGTAATCAATCAATGAGCAAGGAAACTAGGTTGAATAAATCAGCAAAAGGTGTGGGTTTAGACAAGAAATCAGCAACAGGTGAGTATTTAGACAACAGTAGTTAGACCAATAGCAAGGAAAGTAAGTAAGAGAAAACTGTAACAAGTAGGTAATCAACCAATGAGCAAGGAAACTAGGTTGGAGAAATCAGCAACAGGTGAGAGTTTAGATGAGAAATCAGCAACAGGTGAGGGTTTAGATGAGAAATCAGCAAAAGGTGAGTATGTAGACCTTGAACCATGTAATTAGGTTAGTAAAATCAGCAGCAGATGAGTTTTTAACCCATGTTCAAGCAAACTAAGTTGGGGAAATCAGCAACAGGTGAGTTTATAGACAGAGAACAAGGGAACTAGGCTGGAGTATTCAGTGACAGGTGAGTAGTTAGACCAACAGCAAAAACGTATGTAAGAGAAATGAATAACAATTAGGTAATCAATCAATGAGCAAGAAAACTAGGTTGAATAAATCAGCAACAGGTGAGTATTTAGACAAAAAAAAAACAGCAACAGTTAAGAATGTAGACCATGAACAATGACAAATTAGGTTAGCAAAATCAGCAGCAGGTCATTTTTCAGACCGTGAACAAGCAAACTAAGTTGGGGAAATAAGCAACAGGTAGGTAATCGACCCATGAACTAGGCTGGAGTAATCAGTGACAGGTGAGTAGTTAGACCAATAGCAAGGAAAGTAAGTAAGAGAAAACTGTAAAAAATAGGTTATCAACCAATGAGCAAGAAAACTAGGTTGGAAAAATCAGCAACAGGTAAGGATTTAGACAAGAAATCAGCAAAAGGTGAGTATGTAGACCTTGACCCATGTAATTATGTTAGCGAAATCAGCAGCAGGAGAGTAGACCATGTACAAGCAAAGTAAATTGGGGAAATCAGCAACAGGTGAGTATATGGACCGAGAACAAGGGAACTAGGCTGGAGAAATCAGTGACAGGTGAGTAGTTAGACCCATAGCAAAGAACGTACGTGAGAAGAAATGAATAACAAGTATGTACTCAACCAATGAGCAAGGAAACTAGGTTGAATAAATCAGCAAAAGGTGAGTATTTAGACAAGAAAACAGCAACAGTTAAGAATGTAGACCATGAACGATGGAATTAGGTTAGCAGGTCATTTTTTAGACCGTGAACAAGCAAACTAAGTTGGGGAAATCAGCAACAGGTAGGTAATCGACCCATGAACAAGGGAACTAGGCTGGAGTAATCAGTGACAGGTGAGTAGTTAGACAAATAGCAAGGAAAGTAAGTAAAATAAATGAATAGCAAGTAGATAATCAACCAATTATCATGGAAACTAAGGTGTGTATTTAGACAAGAAATCAGCACCTATTGAGTATGTAGACCATGGATGATTGAATTAGGTTAGCAAAATGAGCAGCAGGTAATTTTCTTCGTGAACAAGCAAACTAAGTTGGGGAAATCATCAACAGGTAAGTACATAGACAGAGAACAAGGGAACTAGTTTGGAGAAGGCAGCAACAGGTGAGTAGTTAGACCAACAGCAAGGAAAGTAAGTAAGTGAAATGAATAACATGTAGGTAATCAACCAATGAGCAAGGAAATTAAGTTGGAGAAATCAGCAACAGGTGAGGTTTTAGACAACAAAAAAGGGACTATGTTAAATTAATCACCAACAGGTTAGTATTTAGACCATAAACAATGGGACTAGGTTGAAGTAATGGTTAGGTAATCGGACCATGAACAAGGGAACTAGGTTGGAGAAATCAAGTTGTGCACAGACACACCAGTGAAATTACACAAACTCTGGGACTCATCAGATAAACACGGTTGTTTTTTTTTTTTTTTTAAGAGTTATTAAAGTGTTTCCTCTTGTGGAGCCCAAATATCTGCCTACATATCTTCTTTAATTAGGATTTTTTACATGGTGTATTACATGCTGCAGAAGAGTCAGCAATTCCAGAAAAAGTTTCCTCACTCTTATACGCTACTGTTTTCTGTGTTTGATTAGATTATAAATGTCCAATTTTAAGCCTGCGTTTTCATTTTTCAATGTTCTCCTTTTCCGATACTAAAGCCGATATTGAAATCTTGATCAATGCTGCTCTGGTATTTCCTCTTTTTTTGTTGTGCTTGAAAATTAGCTAGTTTTAATTGAAGCACTTCAGGTATGTTGAGCATTCCAGGCTGCTCAGACACTACTGTCCCACAGGAAGAAACACTCAGCTAACAACATCACACCCCTCAGTGAGACTGAGTGTGCTGACTGAGTGTGCTTTTTCAGGTTATATTTATTACAGGATTGGATTTATTCTTTTTTTGTGCTTCACTATATAGTCTAAAAAAGTCAAAGTAAGCTGAAATGGTTACTGTATCTTTAAGAATGAAGACAGAAAGGGGGTAGTGAAAGAGAGCAGATCAACTTAGGAGAAAGAGTGATCTGCATGCACACCACATGCGTCCTCTCTCTCTCTCTCTCTATCTATCTTTCTCTCTCTGTCTCTTTCTTTTCTATCTTGCTCTCTCTCTCTGTTTCTCTGTGTATCTCTCTGTCTGTGGAGCCATGCTCATGCGGAGGTAGAACAACAGTTGGTGGAACACAGCGACTCCAGAGAAGCAGAGTGAAGGCAACACTTCTTTTTTCCCTCTTGCTCCCGTCCGTCCCTTCAGCTCAGCAGTGAGGCAGGAGTCATCTTTCGTTCTGAGCTTATGGAGCCTGACACAGGTCTCGAGCATGAGGGTCACTCCGGTAAGTGCCTGTGGGAAGAGTGGGGTGGGAGGAGGCCCCTTCGTGCGGATGCTTTTGCTGCTCAGCTTCTGTAAAAAGTGGTTTAGAAGATGGTCAACTAATAGAATAGAAAAATACTGCTACGGATCAAAGGGAGCTTACTTAACCCATAGAAGCAGGGAGAGAGATCTTCTTAGTTTTGATCACTTTTGCTTTTTTATTTAGAAGCAGTTATGCATTTATGCAATTACAGATATAATGAAATAAGTTATGCAATACATTGCATTTGAAAGGTTTGATGGCTTTTATGTGGTTCCATATCTGCGTAAAGATTCTTCACTCTATGGACATGCAAAAAGTTTTACCTCAGGGAATGGCTTGGAAATGCCCACACCTGTTTAAGATGTGAGGTGCTATCTTGTCAATTCCAAATCTGAAGTTGTTTAGGTATTTATCATTCCTCAATCCACAGTGTTGCGTGAGACAGTAAGGCATTGTGCTGTGCTGTTCACTGTGGATGATAATGATTGTGACCTGCAGCATCTGGCTAGAACTGTCTGTGCTTCCATAGGATGTGCTAAAAGTCATGAAACACAATCGTTATAAGTAATAAGTTCCTGTTCCTTAACAGTTGGGAACAGTGTCAGGAAATGTGGTAATTATTTGGCATTGCTTCAATAACTAGGAGTAATTTATCTATGGCAGTGGTTCCTACTGTATTCGACTTTGGTTCTGAAGACCCACTTCTCTGCACATTTGTGTGTTCCCCCTGCTTCAGTATTCCCACTTGAACTCAATAATGGCTTGTTAGAGAGTTAATTAGCTAGGACAGATGTGATGGCAGAAAGGAAATCACTACAATGTGCTGGATGATGATCCTCCAGGACAAAACTGGGGACCCCAGGGTTATGATACTAATCCAGAGAACTCTGATCTGTGGTGGGTGATGGAGAAGGTTGAATTCCAGAAACTTCCACTGGTCAGACAGGTGGGCAGTCAGTAACTAGGAGGAAGGCAGAGAGATGGAATTAGTTTTAACTGGATTAATGTAAAACAGAGAGTATAAAACATTATCAGAGTGTGGCAAACTAATGACTCCAGCAGATATGAATAAAACAGCCTAACTAAAGGGAGAGAGCCAGAAGCCAGAAGCTAACAGAGACACGGGGACCCCCTGAAACACCAACATCCACCCACTCCACCGTCCACAAACCTGAGTGACCGCGTGCAGTGGACAACCTAGGTTTCAAAAAAGTTGAATGCTATTAGCTTCTTTATTTATTCACAAAAGAACAGGTATCAATGTGAGACATTTTACAATTCCAGGCAAAACACTACATTATTAAGAATTTAATAGCAGCAACACATCTCAAAAAAGTTGAAACAAGGCAACGAATGCTGAAAATGTAGGTGGAACTAATATAAAACAGCTGCAATAGATGCAATTTGCAGCTGACTCACTAGACTGGATATAAAATAACATTTTTCCTTACAAGCAAAGTTGGGCAGAGGTTCACTAATCTGTGAAAAACAAATTTCAGACAAAAATATTGTTCGACTTAATAATTGCCAAGACATTAGATATCCCACCATCCACAGTACATAATATGATCAATGAATATAGAGAATCTGGAAAAATCCTTAAGAACAAGGTACAAGGCAGGCAGTCAATATTGGATGTTGGTGATCTTTAGGTCCTCAGGTAGCACTACATTAAAAACACGCGTGATTTCTTTCCGAAGTCCTGCATTTTCTTCCTGTTAACTGTACACACAATGATGCATCTGGATATGTATAAAATTCTATATGTGTGCTGCTACCTCATTAATGCCTTGTGTAATGTTTTCTGCTGTTTCAAATATCTATTTAAAAAAAATAGGTAATCCCTACATGGAATCTTCCAGAAATCATTGTCACACAATTTGCAAATTGCCTGTATTTCAGCTGTAACTCTTACTTTTTTTTAGCCTTAAGTTGCCCCAACCCAACTTTCTGAGGTGTGTTGCTGACTTTAAGCTCTAAATTAGATTTATGTTGAGATATGTGATGTATGTTCTATTGTAAATAAATATGGGTTCATGAAATTTGCAAATCAGTGCATTCTGATTTATGTTTATTCACATTTTACACAGGTTCCCAGCTTGGCATTGGGGTTGTACTTGATGCTTTGGCTCCCTAAATGTCAGTATCAGGGTTGTAAAAAAATACAATAGCTCAGAACTCATGGCTTGGTTGGAAGTGGAAAGTGTAGTGTTTACATGCCAAAGAGTCTGGATGAATGTTTACACAGGATGTTGTGTAATCCTGTAAGAAGAGCTTGTGAATTTCTGTAATTTCATTAAGTTGGCTGGAACATGTGGTAGGTGTAGAAACTGTGTGTGTGTGTGGATACGCATTGGATTCTCTTTTGCTGCATGCAGCTCTGCCGGTTCGGGTTGTGTTTGTAGGTCACTGAGAGCGAGGGAGCCAGACTGAGCAGAAGGAAGGATAACGAGTGTGCAAATACACACATATAAACCTAGATTAAAACATCTCCCTTACATTATCATACTTCCGTCTCTCTCTCAGAGTTGGATACATTTGAAATAGCTTCTTTAACCCCGTTAGTGCTATTATTTAGTAACTTCTTAAAGCACAGGTATGCCTGTATTATGAGTAGTACGACACTGTTGCATAACATGCATTTAATATCCTGTGATTCACCCTGTTACACCTACAGGCTTATGTTCCCAAATCAGTCATATTTATATTTTACCTGGCCACTTATATCACATCGATATATTTTTTTGCTACTGATTGACAGTAATGTATCATGTCTCATTCAGCAACCTGTTTGGTTTTAAAGATGTCCTTTCTCTAAAATCTACTTTTTCTTGTTGTTTGTGAAATACAATAGGTCTGTCTGAGTGCTGCACATGAATCTCTTCCTCAACCTCTATTTTCTGCAGAAGCTGGTAAAAGAAAATGTTCAGAAAAGCGAGTCTTTTAGGAAATATCTACGTCATCCTGTGAATTAGTATTCATGGCCTCGCCCACCTTGGCTCACGACCGCCCACATACAGCGCTTATGCCAGGCAGAGCTGAGGCACACCTCATCAGAAAGGATCTAGCAGTGCTGGGAAAAGCATTGCAGTTTATTCCTGAGTTATTTGTGCAAATAACACATCAGTGTTATATGCTTTGCGCAGTAATTCAGAGCTAAGGAACAAGTGGTTAGAATTTGTCTGTGGAACACCACCAGCGAAGTACAATTCAGACAAAACAGTTCTGTTTACACTAGTTAAAAGTAAAAATCCACCCTGGACCACCCACCTCTGTGTAAGGGCGTTTTCACACCTGTAGTTTGTTTCTCTGGTCCGAATCAGTTGATGAGTTTGTTTACTTGGAGCATTTTCTCCCTCTGTTTAGTCTGGTTTCACACAGGCATAAATGTAAATGCACCAAAATGCGCACCAATAAACACTCGAGCAGGCTGTGTCCTGTGATTGGTCAGAGCGTGGTCTGGCGTGGAAGTAAATATACATATACAAAAAAAGTAAATATAACGAGAAGATTCTGTGTTCCAGCGCATATATGTGTTTTTACACTGAACGCTGAAACGTTGCGCTTTTAAACACAGTGTTTCTATGTGCAGCGCAGATGTAAACATAATAAACAGAGTTACACGGCCGTGAGCAGTGAATGTAGCACAGACCGCGCAGGCATGGACACAGCGTTTGTTCTTAGCTGTGGTAATTAGCGTTATCTGGCTAATATATCAGTTTAGACTGCGTCTTATCAGACGTTTAGGTCAAATAAATGGACTATATTTAATAGCTGGGTTGGCTCGAGACCGGATCATGTTCTCACCAAAGCGAACCGCTCCAGAGTTCGTTTGGTACTGGACCGAGACCACCTCCTCAATCACCTGCTCAATCGAACCGCACTAAAGTTACAAACGGAACAGAGTTCGTTTTAACCGGACCAAACAGTGCTGGTGTGAAAACGCCCTAAGTAACTAGGTTTACATAGGACCTCCGGTGGATTTGGCGTTTTATAGAGACTCTAAGACTAGGTCAGTGGCTGAACTGCACTTAGCGGGGCATTACACCTGTTGTAGTATCACTTTACTTTGCAAAGACTGTTATTAGTGTAAAAATGTCTTTATTTTAAAAAACATTTCTAACTGTTGTTTGTCTCACTGCCGCACAATGCTGTAAGCCAATCAGGTGATATGTTTGCATGTATGAATATTCATGAGCAAGAGCCGAAATCCTATCATGTCTCCCCCTCCACTCCTTCACAGGACTTTTTTCCCATAAAAAAAAACAGCTCACATAGCATTCATTCATAATAGAAACCTAGAGAAATAGACATTTTAAAATTAATGTGTCATGGTCAGAACAGAATAGCAGACAAGCGCAGATACTGATAAAAACAAAGTAGGTTTATTATAATAATAAACAGATGTAATCAGGGTCGATACAGAAATATGGTTGATCACCAGTAGACAGAGCAATGCAGACAAAACCATACCATAAACGAGACAGAGGAGCTAACAGCACCAGACGTGACATAATGAAAAAACAATGAAATGAGACATTGAAGCATATCTTGTAACTTCAGCTTAAATGAGTTAAACTTTTGTAGGCTGAATGGAAAAATTTAACATCACTGTGCTGCAAAAAGGTCTGTATATCCAGTAGCAGTTTTACTTTGTGCTCAGTTGCCCAGTTGTCACAATTATGATAACTGCATAATACAGTGCTCTCAAGTTTCGAAGTTTGGTGGTAGTGAGATTTGGGGTGGGGGGGTGGTTGGTGGTGGTGGGTGCGTGCAGTCTTTCTTCAGTTATACCAAAAAGGTTGGGTTTTGGATGCACGCCTTTCTTTTTCAGTTCTTCAACGGGGTTGCCACCGTTCTCCTTCAATTGTTAACCGACGTGTGTTTCAGAACTTTTGAATCGGACAGTTCTTCGCGCCTGAAACTCCACCCTCTTTCACTAGGTCTGCCTAACAACAGAGCGATCTATATTCTGATTGGCTCAACGAGAGTACATTATAATATACAGCCGACGGATTGGCAAGCGTGAGAAATACCATGTTTGGTGTGTGAACTCGCTGAGGTGCGTATGTCACATGCTCAAAGCGTGAGACTTGAGAACACTGATAATACAACAAATCCTCTTGTAAAATCCTGTAATATACTCCACCACCTCAGCCCACATGCTTCTTTCACTTGATGAAAGTGATGTTTCTGCAACAATCAGCTTGTCCAGAAATGCGTGTCCTTTATGGGTGGCTGTGTGAATCGCACTTTTAGACAGTAGGGGGAGCCAAGGAGCAAGAAATACAAATTCTCATATAATGCTGCTTTAATGTGATAAAATCAAATAAAAATTCTGTAGAAACGTTTAGCTGGATACTACAGTTAAAGCATCAGGATCGAATGTTTGAGGCTCATTATGAACAAGTGGATTAAGAGCATTAGTTAATTGCATATTTTCCATGTGTCTACATTCAGTGACCCCAGCTGCACTGCACAGACTGACCCTCACTGTTGGTAGCCCTACAGAGAAGAACGTGTGAGTGTATGTTGTGGAAGTGAGTCAACTTCTAAATATTTGAGGTGGAGAGGGAATGAAATGTCTCTTTCTCGATCTACTCCACTGGAGTCCAACTGGGCTACAACACCACATGGTGGCCCAGTGCCATCACTTAGAGAGAGAGACAGAAAAAGACAGAGAGACACAGAGAAATGACAGAGAGGGAGCAAGAGGTCTACAGAGGTGCTGAGGGAGAGACAAAGGAGAAGAAAAGTGCAAGAGCACTGGCAGTTCTACATGTTGAGCCAACCCCAAACCACCATACAGTACTCGTGTCCAACATCTGCGGTATGCACACGCCAAACCCCGAAATATCTCGAAATAAAACCAAATAACACACTGGAGAGCTACTCCTTCAGCCCTGTACACTGTACTCCTGCTGCCTTTTGCTGGTAACTTCACACAAATCAGCATAAACACTGTTTAACTCAGCTAAGTGCATTTTGTTTTTTGTTTTTTTTCCCTGGACTAACACATTAAACACACCTTTTTCAATTAATAATTGCATGTTCACTCTAATGCTGTCCATACACTACACGACTTTGAAAAGACTCTAAAAAAAGACTTTAAACAGACTAAAGTCTGACACCCTTTGACATCTAAAGACAAGTTTTTAGTCACAGACTAAGATTTTGCAAAGACTGGGGATCATTAACTGCAAGACTGCAACTAGATTCTTTTAGATTGTTTCCCATCATGCTTCTGGTGGAGTTTATATACATATTATATCTTAAGTTATAAATTATGTCTATATCAATACTGTGATTTATCAGAGACTCACAGCTTTTGTCCTCATCAACAGTTTATTTTTTCTGCGACACTGTTATTGATATTTTTTAACAGAATACATTTTGTGCTTAACTCTGCTTAAACCTTCCTTTACCCCCCTTTTTTGCAACAACCTTGTATAGCAAAGAATCACAGTGCTATATAGCTTTACATTTGTGTTTGTTTTAGATAGAATTAATGCAATAAAGAACTGACACGTCCTGGCCCTGTTTCCTGTCTGTCCTCGTACCTGTGTTTTCCCCACGTGACCTGTGCCCCTGTGTTCTGTCTTAGTGGTTTTCCACCTGTGTCAATTTGTAGCTCTGCCCCATAGCCCCAGGTGTTTCCACTTCCCTTGTTGTGTATATATAGTTCCCCTCTGGCACTTTGTCTTCGTTGGTCTTTGCACTAACCCCTGTTGTTAGCCTTTACCGCGTTTGCTTTCTCGTTTTCGTAGCCATTGTTTTTGTTTCTCCTTGTTATTTTCTAGTTTCCTGTGTATTTCCTTCTATATATACCCCCGCCCTGTTTAGTTTTGTTTATCTAGTTATAGTTATTCGTTTCCTTCGTTTGCCTACTTGTTTGTTTATGTTCCTAGCCCTGTTAGGTTATACTGTCGTGTTTAAGTTTCTCGTTTTTAGCCTCCCTGTTTGTTTATTATTATTATCTCTTGTTTGTTTAGTTTATGTTCTCTTGTTTCACTTGTTGGTTTTGGTTTTTGGTTTATTCGTTTATTTGTTTCTCTGTTATTTATTTATTTAATAAATTTATTTTACCTACGATTACGTCTGCCTCCACGTCCTCCCTGCTGCTGCATACCTGACAAGAACACCATTCTTGCAAAATGTGTATTTATTAAACTTGTTTGTATCAAAAATAACGCTGCACAATAAGACAAAGTAGTGCAGAATTAAAATAACTTTAAATATAATGATTTTAAAATTCTACCTTTGTTTTAAATACTGTACATATTAAAGTAAGAAGAATATAAGTTATATTAACTGTAAACCGTAAAATATTCTTTCCTTCTCTCCTATTGGTTGTTGACATTGTTTGAGTCACTTTTTGTATAAGCAAAGTCTTAAGACTTGTTGTAATATTAAACACAGTTGATTTTATCGGAGCGTCAGGATGCGAACCCGACTGACTAAAACTTTCAATCCCAACCACCTTATACTGAACGATCGAGATGACGTGACCGCAACTCGACTGCAGCTTGACACTTCCAAGACTCTCGTGAATTTATCCCAACTCTGGAAATTTGTCAGCGACAGTGAAATCCTTTAAAAATCGTTAGGTGTAAGGTCAGCATAAGTAATCTGCACTTATCATTGTTATTTTGCCAATCAGTCAGAATGTAAGTTGACTGAATATTGTGCCTTTTTGGAATACCCTTGTAAAAAAACATGATGCTGAATTTACTAAGACGCAGAATAGCCATGAATCAAATACAAAACATAATAGTCTTTTTTGCTTTTCCTTACATTGTTTTAGACATATCTACACTGTAAACCCATATGTTGTTTGAACTCAAATGATTTAAGTCTGTTTTACATAAATTTGGATATTTCTAAACACTACTCAACTATTTTGAGTTAGTTGAACATTTGTGGGCACATATAAACATTCAAACTGAGATCTTTCAGTTGAAGCAACTTATAATAACTGAGTTTAATCTGTTTTCATTAACAGCTTCTTTTCCATTGGCTTCTGTCACAATCAATTTGCATAATGGGTGTGTCCAACAGTTTCTGACTAACACTCACCATCAGTGTATGGTGATTCCCCCTGGGATACCTTAGAAATAAATCAAGTTCCCCTTTAGTTGTAAAAACTTGATGTTCTAAGTTATGCTAACTTAAGTTTTCTTTACCCATTACTTAACTTTTTTAAGGCAACCGGTTTCCTAAAATTTTTAAAGTAAATTCAACTTATCCAGGCTTACAGTGTAGTAGATTCACATTTATGAAGAGATTTTGGGGCTTCATGCACTTTTACGTCTGTGAGCCATTAGCTGTGACAGTTTTTTGACACAAAACTTCAGAACAGTATTTAGAGACATCCTTGTTTATATGTCATGTTCTTAAGGAGCTGTTCAGAGTTTTTGTAGGCCCTGTTGCTTTAGAAGCCTCATGCTGTGTTTCTTTATTTCTGGGCGAATTTGTGCCATTGTGGCTGGTGAGCTGCGTCAGAGACATATGCTAACCTTTTAGAAAATGTAATCAAGTTTGTCCTTCATTGAAGCAGCAGAAATACATTTTTCTATCCAGAAATACATCTAATATCCAATTTCTGCAAGACAATGGACAGTTGATTATGTTTCCTAGAATTAGCATACTCTTCTTGTTTCCTTAGTGGTTTACAGTCATTCTGAGCTTATGTAAGTTTATATCGAGGGACAAATAGGCCATTGTCTTTAACTGAGTAATGTCCTAATGGCATTATGCTACAGTAAATTGGAAATGGTGGAAATATGTTAGACAGGTTAGATAAAGCTCAAATCAATTCTATTTAAGTCAGTCTATCAAAATTGAAAAAGTAATTTTAAGTAAATGTTAAATGCTTTTAAAAGAAAGAAGCTCTTTAAGAGATACTGCAGCATCATTGGCACATCACTGTCAATTTTAGACTCAGTAGAAACACATGATTCTAATTTGGCCATCTACTGTAGCATTGTAGCATTTGACCTCCGAAAAGAAAGTCCCTTAGTGTGTCACAACAGGAATATAATATCTGTATGTCAGTGTACATGACTAGCATATGAGATGCTGTCACTGTCAAAAATATGTGTATTTGATTAGTATTTGACTCTTATAACTCTTATAACATGATTAAAATAATTGTTGAATTGATTACACTTTTAGTACATAGTAATAATATTGTAATATTGTAATTATTAAATGTATAATTTGAGCATTATTATGTGACAAATAGTATTTTTGTTACTCCCTACAGGAGTTAGACTACTCCCTAAAAAACACCCCCTTCACCGACAGCTGTTGACTAGGGTATGTTTATTTTCAAGAATCATGTTTTTTTTATTCAGGTTCTGGTGACACTGATTTAACTCCATACTAGGGGACATAAAGGAAGCATGTGAATGCACACAGCAAGTAATATTACTGGATTCTACACAAAAAATTACGTTTGACATTTGTTACATTGTGTTACATAGTTCTGGAGAGAAGTCTTTTGCAGGTTTCAGCAGGGTTACATATTAAAGTAGCAGGTGTCACAGGTATCAATGGCAGACAGTTATTTCGTAAGTTAAAGATGTTCGTAATGTTATTTAAAATACAATAAATAAATACATAAAGAATTACACATGGACAACGCTAGAAAGATGTCAAAAACAAGCCAAACTTCTAAACCAGAGAATTAAAAGCCAAGTAGAGATCAAAAGATGGATTATACTAGTCAAGAGCAACACTTGGTATTCATTGGACATACAAAGGAGCAAAGAAACAAGACATGTATACTGTATATACGAACAAGTGTAAAATACAAGCAAGTGACAATGATTAGTACTCAGATGATGGCGAATAAGAAAGCAGTTCATATTATGTTGTTTCTAAACTGAAAGCAGAAGCATTTCTGAGTGAAGAAGAGATAAAATATTGTGTTTAATGGTACCTGTGTGCTAAAACGAACATCCCTACTAAGACATATATATTTATTCTTAAAGCTAGGGGGGGTCTGGTCGCTTTTCGCATGAGTTCTTGTGGCTACGTCACACGTCTTTACGTACTGTACCTCACTCGTACAGCCTCTAAAAAAGACATCCGGCTTAGTTTTACTGAACGCAAGCGGCTGGTGGAGCAACGTAGACTTCAGAAGACGAAACTCAGAGCTTAGTAGATCATTCATATAAAGCTTTTTATTTTGATTTTATTTGCAGCAGAAACATCAGTCAAAATATTTCTGAGGTCTGTTACCTCATTATTCTACCACTGAAACCCTTCCTCATTGCTGTCGTCCATTTTCGCTCCTCCTGACAGCCTTTTTTACCTTCTCCTTGATATAACAATTGCAGAAATTCCGATCTGCCTGTTCAAACTAAGTCCCGTTCCTAGATATATATCGGATTTCAGTAACAAGAACTGGAGTGAGCTAAATTGGAATGGAAAATGTACGTATGAGGGACATGCATGACGTATGGATAGTTCAGGGTTTTAATGCACAGTTTAAAGAATGTAGTGTAGAAAGTCATAGGGTCATAGGGTTATGAAGGTATATAAAGAAGTTAGAAGGTGTAGTACAGCATTATTATGGAAGATTTACTGTGTAGATGGAGGGACTTGAACACTCCTCATTAAATACACCTGATTCAGCTTATGAGCTAATTAACAAGCCCTTAATGAGTCGGCCTTGGAGTGTTTGAAGACGGGGGACACAAATCTCTGCAGAGCAGTGGCCTGGAACAGAAGCCAGTTCACAATTGATGGCTTGAGTGGAGTGTTTAGAGGGTGTAGAGACAGGCTTAAAGAGTATTTGGGGGGGGGTTTAGGGTATAATAGAGGATTTAAGGGATGAAGCGAAAGGTTTAGAAGGTAAAAGGAAAGTTTGGGACGCTCTGTTTTAGTACGAGAGCTAGAAACAGTGTCTTCGGCCCTGATTGAGATGGAAATGGGTCTAAGGCTTTGTTGTGCTGCTTCAGTTTTTGTGTTGTGGAGGAGAAAAACATGGAGGAAGGGATTTAGTGAAGAGGAGGGAGAGATATACACAAGAGATTTTTTTAAGTGATGAGAATAGAGTTTCTTTTCCCTGTTTTTTCCTGTCTGTCTGTGTCTCTCTTTCCTTCTCTATCTCTCTTTTTCTATCTGTCTTGCCTCGAGGAAACATTGCATACTCCCTGCCAACTCTGACTCTGGAGATTTTACAAAGTTTTTATTCCTCATGATGAAACCAAAGCCCAAACAGATACTGTGTGGTTGTGTGTACGTGTATCTAATTAAGCTCTGAGCTTATAAACATCTCGCTGCTCTCTAATTCCCTCATAGTCTCAGAGTGCGTCTGTGTGTGTTAAGTGGTGTCTGTGAGCGTGTCCTCTAAGGAGATCTATGAAGAAACCCCAAGAGAAGCAGAGTTAGTTTGGTACCCTGTCATTGCTCTTTCAGTCGGACCTCATTATGAGCATATTGGCACTGAGGGGACTTCACTATTTTTTTTCACAGCAAGTTTTCAATGTCTTTTTCACGTTTATGTCTTGAAATCTTGACTCTCCAGATTTATAAATCTGTTTCAGCATAAAGTAATTACACAGTTGTAGATTTAATTATGAAAGCAGCTATCCTTTGCACTACAATCAGTATGATGCTCAAACAACGGTTTGTAATTTTACTTAATCACTACTCTGCAAAATACTCCAGAAAAGCCACATGAAAGTGTTCTTTAGAGCCTAACGCTCATTTCTTGACTAGCACCATTCATTCAAGTGCATATATAAATTCACGTTACTACAGAACTACTCATATAAGTGCTATAAGTGCTTTAATCTTCAGTAGATTTAGATGCTAAGCTAGAATTTACTCCATCAAAAATTTAAATCTTTCCAAACATACTGGCATCATAAAACTGGCATTCAGTTTAAAGCAGGATTGATCTGGGTAGTCCTGGGAGGTCCTGTCGTGTCACATCTCAACTAAAACACACGTTTTAGTTGAGATCCAGGGTTATAGAGCAGTATAATGTTGTTAGGTATACCATTATATGTAAATCGATAATTATCCTACCCAGTACATTTGCTTCATATGGTATTAAACAAAATGCAGCTGAAAAGATTTGAAACCAAACAATCAATAGGCTAATCAATAAATCAGCAGATTAATCTATAATGATGATAACCATTAGCTGGAAATACAATCATTCAAATGAGTTTGACCTAATTCACATATATTTTAACTATTACCTGTACCTATTTATTAGGGATGTGACAAGACACTCATCTGAAACTCAAGCCGAAACAAACCATGATATTAGGTTCACATAAAGTAGATGAGACAAGATGTTAACAAATATATATTTATTTACATAAGATAAAATATATGATTTAAACTCACAAAATGTTTTTTTTTTTATTTTGCATGTAATCATCTTGTTATTATGTCAGTTATTCGTTTTATTCTTGATTATGAATAATGTATGTTTTATCATATGCAGTTAAAGACAACAGTATGCAAGTACTGCAGAACTATTCTTAGAATCCCAGAATACAGTAAGTGTGCTGTATTCAACTGGCAATGCCCCTTGAGGGTTCTATACAGACATGGCAACCTATGACTTCAGCTCTGCTTGTCCTCTATGTTTCTTTCCTTATATTTCTCTGAATGATGGCATGAGATCTCGTCACACGTTTTAACTGTCAAAGCTGTTGATGAACTTGTTCAACAGAAAATACCATAATTTCATTCCTACAAGAGTCCGTATATAATAAAAGTATATAATAAACGGTTTTATAATAATTTTATAATAACTGTGCACCATTTGATAATGTATCATATACATACTATCTACTGTGATACCATTTAATGTGATTTTGTTTGTCAATTATCAGTTATTACCATGAAATCTCATAACATTATAACCTTACTACAATTTTCTAAATTAGAGTTTAACTGTATCTCAGATGATATGAACTTCTTGTCAAAGGTTTAGACACTCCTACATAGGGAATAACACATATCCAACATGTAATAAAAGCTAAATTAACAAAATCTATAAAATAAGACATAAAGAATTGTGCAGGGGTCCAAACTAAGTGTTAAGACACACTAGCCCCTCCTGTGACCTGATGAACGTTTTCACAGTCTTGTCATTTTCTCAGGCAGCTTCATAAAGAATCACCTAGATGATTTCCCAAGACTGAAGAAGGTAAAAAGTGCTGAATATGCTGTCGTATAATATGCTAGAAAGAAATTTACTGATCCAGAAGGAAATATGCTGAGCACTTGCTGGCCCACATTTCAGTTTTCATGCCAGATTTTGCAGGGAGATTTTCCACATCTACAAAGTTGACCCGTACAAGATGGAACTTTGGATTTTTTGCTCTTAATGTCCAAATTATCTCAAACACATCCAGTGATGCTGAGGTCTGGATCCTGGGCTGCAGTCCATAGTTTTAAGAACATCAGCAGCATCTTTGCTTGATATAATGAGATATTCTTGTTTGGCCATTTGCTTTATCAGTAAGTGTTGAGTCTTCTTATCACAGTGGAAAGATAGACACAAATAACTGTTGATGTTCTCTCTCTCTCTCTCTCTCTTGCTCTTTTTGCGCACGCTTTCACTCTCTCACTTTGTGTATCTGATACTTGGTCTTGCATGGTTGTTAGGGGCTTCATTTTACCTGTACATTATTAGTATTTATTTGACTAAAAGTTAAGTAAACCGGGGATGTTAATTGAATTTCACACAGAATTATAATATACAAACAAGATTTTTAGCCCTAAACTGATTGTTTAAGAAAATACATTTTTGTATTAACTTCACAATTTATAGTTGAAGTTAGAAACTGAAATATAAGTTCACTTTGCTACAAAGGGAAAATGAATCTTGATGGCTGAAAGGTGCCAAAGGCTGGCATGAAATTACCCCGTGTCTTTAGCGAGAGGCTGTTTGGGAAGTGGGCTGGTAGGGATGGCACTGGGGAGGACACACTAAACACAGCTCAGCAGGGGACCATTTGCTTTCATTTGTTAGTTATAGACACCCTGCTGAGTGTGTGTGTGAGAGAGAGAGAGAGAGAGAGAGAGAGAGTTGAGAGGGAAGCAAACAAAATGGAAAGAGTAACTGCAGTACGTGCGTGTCCAAAACAAATGAGTTTAAAAATATATATATTTTTTACTTATATAAAAATAGGACAACTGCAACATAAGCAATGCAAAATACAAATACAACAGTCATTTTTATTCTTTATAAACCAACATTTTTTTAATTGCTCGTTTTACCCTTTATTTTTTCATTTGCAATGTTTATAATTGCTTTTAGCCCAAACCCATTAATTTTATGTGTTTTTTCTTCCTTGAAATTAATCCAGTATGTAACAGTAAACTTGTGGACTGTACATAAGAGTGATTCACCACTGAGTTCAAATGGTCCCATAGACTGTGTATAGCTGGACAGAGCATCATCTCTCAAAAGTGAAGCCACCACAGGTCGGGCGCCCCCTGCTGTATGGTTTCAGAAAGCTGTGTAACCCCACCCATCCCCACAGGTTTCAATGGCAAAACAGACAACTTTCAATCACGTTTTATTCGAATATACTGTAATTCTACCTCCATTATTTAAATGTAACAGCTACTGTAACCTCTGCTTATACTGTTAATTGTTTATATCCCCACAGAATTAGTTTTTTAAAACGTTATTCAGCTCTATTCAAAAAGGTGTGGTTATTGTAAAAGGGCTGGGTTACACCTAGCCGGGGTGGGACCAATGACTGTATGGGTGGGACCATAGACTGTGTATAGCTCTGTGCAGGCAGCCCTCAGGGGTGGAGTTATTTAAATGAGTAGGCTGTCTCTCCACAGTCTTTCTCCCTCCTCTGGTCTCTACTGCGCAGACTCGGGTATCAGAATCGCCAACATGGCGGAAGATTTTGGCTTCATTTTCATTGAATGAATTGGAACGGCGAAACGGCGTCCATCTTTTTTACAGTCTCTGAATGGTCCATATGGCTTTTGTTGGCTGACTGCAGTACTTTTAACCATGCCCAATCCCATGTAAGTAAATTTAACAGAAAGAAAACTTCAAATTTACAAATCCATTACATATTTTTGGTCAGTTTTGTCACTTTTGTAGGTTTCCCCCAATTTAACTCCCCTTTCATCTCTCCCACTGTTTATCGTCACAATGAAGTAACGTGTATTATAGGAGATATTTAATAACACTTAAAGGATTGTGGTGATAAAGTGATTGCCAGCTGTTGGCCAGTTAATTGACAGCAAAAACTGTGCGGCTGATATTGTGAATACACAGATATATTTAAGTTAATAAATGACACATTAATGTGTCTGCTGTTGTTTAAGCTTGTTTTAAATAGTTGATATTGATATTAACTTTTCTGGTATGAAGAGGCAGAGGCTTTGCACTGAATATGGGTGGGATTTTCGTTTTCGTGGTGATTCTGCCTTGTCTCATCACTACTGAGCATTCTCTCACTCTTATTATCTTCAGCTGTGCAAGTGTCAATGCTTTGTAGGGATGGCCGCACCCACTCAAAACAGGGTCTGTGTGCTAAACCACACCCTACTATACTAAGTGCACCACCATTATAAGTGCAGAGGTGTAGAAGTGTGTGGTCTGGGATGCAGCCATGCATTCCTCGGTAGAACTAGCAGCGCTGTATCAGCTTAACACACGTTTAGTACTTGTAGCAGTTGCATTGTCAAGACGGCCGAATAACAGCAGCATTGATGCTGTTCCTTCATTGTCACATGTTAAAAATATTTACTGCAGAGCTGCTGTTATTATAACATAATTTAACCATTTTAATGCTTATACAGGAAGACAATAGTTTAAACTAACATCACAACCTGTTGCTACATTGATTATTAACATTATAAATTTTTTTTGGAAGTACACTTGCCAGTGATTACATTTGGCACTTTTGTCCAAAGCGACTTACAATAGTGATGTGCATAGAGTAATACAAGTTAACGGTAAAAACGTTATTAGATAGGGCCTAAAGGAGGTCAAAGGGGAATCATGGGATAGAGGAGTGAAGGAGGGGAAGAAGGAAATGAGGTTAGAAGTATGTAGTTAGTTAGAGGTGTTAGGAGAGTAAGTGCTCTTTGAAGAGCTCTGTCTTTAGGAGTTTATTAAAGATAATTATGCATAACCCCAATAATTAAATAATTCCCCAGTAGTGAAATACAAATGAATGAAAATCGCTCCACAATGTTTAAATGTTCATAAATTTCCAAAACATATGCATAAGTGTACCTTGCTCAGTATTGCACCTGGGACATATTGAAGATACACTTCCAAACATCCTCTGAATTATGGCCTTGAATATTAGCATTATTAAAATAAGCTTTTAATAACTATAATAGAGAGAAGAAACACACATGGCATCACACAAAGGTATGTATTCATGCACCACCCCTGAAGTAGAAGTATTTTTCCAGAGCTGATCATTGTCATGAAAACACTCATAAATCTTCAGGAATTTGATCTAACTCTGCACTGCTTTTTGAAAAGCAGCCAATGTGAGCATGTGCTGTTTTAAACCAGATTTTTACAGCATTGGACTGGATATCCCATCCAGCATTTTTTGTCGATAACAAGTCCAAATCTAATAACAATACCCAGTGGATACCAGTATACAATCTTTAGCATAAAGCACACTGGTTAGAAATAAATGATGTTCATATGAGGTTTATAACTGTAATTGCTCTCTAGCACCACCTACAGCACAAAGCCAGTGTGTTCCTCCTTTTACAGGTCTCTCTTTCTATCAAATTACATATGAACACGTCTACACAAAACCCTGTGTGCGTATCCATATTGTGTTCTTAAGAAATCAGCTCGCTGCCAACTGCTAAAACCAATCCCCTCTTACATGCTGAAAGCACTGAGCTGTGCAATGGATTGTGTTTGCAGTTGTAAATGGTTTTCAGCTGAGCCAGTGGCACTTTGAATGCCAATGAATGGACCATGGGTGATAGCAGGATATCTGAGTACTCTCCAGCTGAGGATCTAAGCATGACAGACAATCAACATGCAGATTATAATCCAGTTTATATGGAAAACAATTCATTCTTCTTTTGTTTAATAGGCATATTTATAGTACAGGCTCAAAGTACAACATTGTGCTTATAATGCGGTAAATGCAGCCATTCCTTTTGGCTGGTGTTAAACATTGAATATTTCAGATTAGCATGAAATATGATAATCTCTAATGCATTGAATTAGCAGATATATATTCTGTTTTACGTTGGAAGCCTTTTATGAAGTATTTTAAAACTTTAAACAAAACTTTGAAGAAAAATTAGAACAGAACTTTCTTTTCCACACAGGCCGTTTTCTAACCATACACTGTGAAAAGGTCAATTCGTAGGTATCACAGGTTATTGCATTTTTGATATAGTGAAGTATAATTTAGTAATTTTATATAGGTGTGTGGCTTACTCTATAGTTAGAAGTGTGTATAATATAAAACATTAAGGCTTAATAGAGTTTACTTTGTATCACAAAATAATTACACAGTATATATGAAGGAATCAGTCTGCATTTGCAGAAAACAGTTGCAGAATGTAAACAAATTTGTACGGTGCAAACTGCAGTGTATTAAAGGTATAAGAACTTTAAAAAGTTTTATAAACAATACAAACAGATATCAATTTACTATATGCTGCAAAATGATGTTTATCAGTTACAATTCCTTTGGTTTTCCAGTTAAAGCTCCACTAGGTAGGATTAAAAAATTTGTGCTCGTGGGCTCCCCCTACAGTTGCAGAGTGTAATAAATGTTTCATTAGAACTAAAGGTCGGAAAGCAGGTCGCAGTTCTCGCGAGCGTTAATCGCGGCCGCCTCGGAAAACTTACAGAGTCTGGTTTGAGCTCAGAGGAGCTCCGGCACAGACACGAGAGCACTGCTATTCCTCCTATTACACCTCAATGGAGCACTGCAGTGAGTTTTAAGCTGTAATTTTACTTCTTTAAAAAGATCAAAAATCAAGGAAATCCTACCTAGTGCTGCTTTAACCTTTAAGTTACAGTATTAAAGTTTTAAAAAAAGGCTATGTTTGTCCCTTGAGTTCATATAAAGCAACTGAGCTAAATCAGAGTTTATAAATGTCTGATCCATTTTATACGTAAAATATGTACTTTTGTAATCAACACAGAACTATATCAAATGTTTCAGTACAGCAGACATAATTTGTTATCGTTTTGAACTCAAGTTCTAAGCCTTTTAAACATGCTCTACCTGTATCTCCAGGATCAGATCGCCAACCAATCAGCTCACAGTAATAGTAATGCAAAATGTTTTCTGTAGATAAATTGAAATATACAGGCACACTTTTTTTGCTTTTTTTTTAGCAAAATTTTAGTAAAAAGCCAGTGCTCCTTACTCCCAGTCGCCGACTAGACCAGATATCTAGAGTGCCAAATATTTGGCCGGTGTCCGTGACTGATCGGCAATCAGTTGGCAGCATCTCTTTAAGCATCTTTCGGTAGTTTACACTACACGACTGTGTGAGCACCAAGTGATCCCCGATTTGCCTCAGAGCATTTACACACTCTACACCCTCAACAAGGACTTTTTTCTGTCTGATCAAGCACAATAATTCAACTTCTGAAGATTCTTAAAAAATAGCTTGTTATTAACCTGCACTATACTTATGTCTGGTCAAGAGAAAAAAAAACATAGTTTAGGTATTTCCATTATCTGAAGAGGTTTTTATACAAGGTTATTTGTATTGTATGGTTTGTGCTTCTTTGTGTTTTAAAAGCTTCCAGTTTCTTTTCAGTCTCTTTAGCAGGAATGTCATACTTGTGTCATTGTGAGCAGGAATGCAACTCTTAGGCAGCTCTGAGAGTCTGGGTCCTTCCGGAACAGAGACTTCCAAGGACCGCTGGCCTTTTTCAGGCAGGCACATCCTAGACCTCCTGTTGGCTCTGCAAAGGGGGGCTTTGTGTCTGCGATGGCAGCTGCCGACATTCTTCTCCTCAGTGCTGAAGTTGAGCTTTAACCCCTTAATCTCTAAGTGTCTTTTTTATGTTCCATGTGCATGTGAGTTATATCTGCGGGCTGGATGTGTCCGTGTGGTTGCTTAGGTATGGAAATAGCTGTACTGCTGTCTGCTCAAGAAACTTTGCTTGCTTTGGGGTATTTTTTTTTACATTTTTTAATTACTTTTAACTGAGTTGGACACTTGCCTTTCTGCACTGTATTATAAGCTTAGATGCCTTAAAAACAGTGCAGTTATCCAGTATGAGTCAGAGGTTTGGACACAACTTCTCATTCAATATGTTTATTTTTTTCTACATTGTAAATTGATACTGAAGTCATCTAGACTATAAAGAAACACATAATGAAAAAACATAAAGGTGTTAAACAATCAAAATAATGCATTTAGCTGCTCTTATCTGGGGTGGTTTCTGAGGCTGGTAACTCTGATGAACTTATCCTGTGCAACAGAGGGAACTCTGGGGTTTCTTTCCTGGGGCGTTCCTGATGAGTGCCATTTTCATCATGACATGTTTAATGTTCTTTGCGACTGCAATTTTAAAATTCTATTTTATTCTTATTTTATTCTTATTTATACTTTACTTAATTGAGTCATAATACGGAATAGAACATTACTTAAATAGGGCTGCTCACTGTATATCATAGACTGTGTATAGCTGGACAGAGCATCGTCTCTTAAAAGTGAAGCCACCACAGGTCGGGCGCCCCCTGCTGTACGGTTTCAGAAAGCTGTGTAACTCCACCCATTACCATAGGTTTCAATGGCAAAACAGACAACTTTCAATCATGTTTATTTCCAATATACTGTAATTCTACCCTCTTATTTAAATGCAGCAGCTAGTGTAACCTCTGCTTATATTGTCAAATTTTTATATCCCCACAGAATTCGGTTTTTAAAACGTTATTCAGCTCTATTCAAAAAAGGTGTGGTTATGGTAAAAGGGCTGCTTGTGGGCGGGACCAATAACAGAACGTCAGCTCCGCTCCGCCCCGCTCTGCAGCCTGTGACCGCGAGGCAGCCCTCAGGGGCGGGGTTATTCAAATGAGTAGGCGGTCTCTCCACAGTCTTTCTCCCTCCTCTGGTCTCTACTGCGCAGAATCGGGTGTCAGGATCGCCAATATGGCGGAAGATTTTGGCTTCATTTTCATTGAATGAATGGGAACGGAGCACGGCGTCCATCTTTTTTACAGTCTCTGCTGTATACCAAACACATCAAGAGGCAAGAAATTCAAGTAATTAACTCTTGACAAATTCAGCACAGCTGTTACCTGAAACCCATTCCAGGTGACTAAGTGTTTGGGGTTTGAGAGTGCCTTTCTGGGTATGGTGATGAATTTATGTGTTTTGAGATGGGGTAGAGCAACCTTGTGGATTAAAACCCACACCTTTTCCATATGGAAAGGACTTTGAGTTTGATTGGCCAAAATATTTTGTGTGTTTTTGCCACAAAAGAGACGTATGTAGTTCCAAACAATATTTTCATGCTGCAAAACATGATTAATTTATGGGAAGCCACTTTCTGAATAAATCACATACATTTATAACTTTATGTTTGGAGTGTACAGAAGTATGTTTAGTCTGCTAAAATGATGTGACTGTATAAAACATGTTCCGTCCTCTTATGGATTTAAACATTTTAAAAACATCAAAGCCTTCTACACTTTTCATCACAGCTTATTTTCTGACCACAGGACCTGATATTATAGTGTGTGTGTGTGTGTGTGTGTGTGAGTGAATCAGTCACAATGTCATAGCTAGAGTTTTTATTGCTGCTGGGTTGAGGGTGGTCCACCTTCCAAAAATATCCACCCAAGAGTGGCTCTGTGGTCACAAACTTACCACTGATGAAGGGCTAGAAAATTACTGCCACAAATTGTGTGTGAATGGGTGGGCTACCGTCACTCACTGTACAGCAGCAGCCATTAAAATAAGCTAAAACTGTACATGATGTAACATGATATATATATGATATATATGTTTTAAAGCGGCAGTGCAGATATTTCCATTTACTTCTAATATAATTCCTTTAAATAAGTGGAGGTTCTTTAATCTGAAATGGTTCTACAAACCGGGGGGTTGGGGGGGGGGGGGGCCATATGGTCCTAAAATAACAGAACAGCAATTTATGTTATTTTTGCAAAAATGATATCCTAAGCAATATGACATGACAAGAAGTTTTTTTTTATTTTAAAATATTCCACTGCATCAAAATAAATGTAATGATTTATTTAAGATAAATGTAACAGTTTCAAACATTCATTAGGATTTTGTATGAAACAATACTGTATAAAAAAAAAACTATGTAACCTAAACCTATAGTGCCGAATATTTAGTGCTTGAATATAAACTGCAAACATAAATAATGATAAGATATATAAGATAAATCTCTAATATTACAATAAAACTTTCACACAGAAAATGATGAAGGGATGCAGGCTTTACATTTTTATTAATTTAAGACTGAGAACCACAGCAAATAAAACAAACAAACAAAAAAACACGCTTAAACACAAAACAAATAAACAAGACTAAGCAAACTAAACTGACAAGACTAAAGATAACAAAACTACATTAATATAACAATACTTGTGAAAATGTTAAACAAAAGAACTGAGATTAGACTGAGCACAAAAACCTTTTATACACAAAGAGGGTGAGGAACACCTGGGACCGGTAACAAGGGGGCGTGGTTACAGAGTCAGGGCAGAGACAGGGCAGAGCACATGGGGTAGGAAAACAAAACAAAGCCATGTGCTAGGAGCATTTGGCAACGAAAACAGCAACAAACACAAGAGCCGGACAGGAACAGAAAAATATAAGGCATAAAGGGCTAAAGGTGTGAAAATACCTTATTTTTTGTTCAGGTTCAGGTTTTCTTATTGTGTTTTTATATTGCATCACAAAATAGAAAAACACGATATACCCCTTTCCCCAACCCTCACAAGACCAGACATAATACAAATGAATATAAAAATATAAACACACATACATATATACATATTAAGCATACATATACAGGGGTTGGACAATGAAACTGAAACACCTCTCATTTTAGTGTGGGAGGTTTCATGGCTAAATTGGAGCAACCTGGTGGCCAATCTTCATTAATTGCACATTGCACCAGTAAGAGCAGAGTGTGAAGGTTCAATTAGCAGGGTAAGAGCAGAGTTTTGCTCAAAATATTGCAATGCACACAACATTACGGGTGACATACCAGAGTTCAAAAGAGGACAAATTGTTGGTGCACGTCTTGCTGGAGCATCTGTGACCAAGACAGCAAGTTTTTGTGACGTATCAAGAGCCACGGTATCCAGGGTAATGTCACGAACCACATCCAACAGGATTAACTGTGGACGCTGTAAGAGGAAGCTGTCTGAAAGGGATGTTCGGGTGCTAACCCGGATTGTATCCAAAAACATAAAACCACAGCTGAAATGCCCAAATCACGGCAGAATTCAGTGTGCACCTCAACTCTCCTGTTTTCACCAGAACTGTCCGTTGGAACAAGAAATTATTCTGGTCTAAAACCAGGTGTTTCCGTTTTATTATTCAACCCCTGTACATATATACCTACAAATATATAAATACCTACATAAACATATGAATAAATTAAATGAAGTTATAATAGTAATAATAATAATAAGAAAAAGAAGAAGGTAATTATAGAAAGAAAAAATGTATAAATATACAAATCAATTCAGCGTATTTTCATAATCATATTATCGTATAAGATACAATACGGCACAGCCTTTTTAAATACTCATATATCGCTATATATTCATGTAAAAATAGCTCTTTAGATATGTATAGATGTAAAGGTTTTTTAGGGAATGAAATGTATACAATGTAAATAGATTTGTCTTTCCTTCTGAAGGAGGGATGCAATTTCATCCCCCGTGCTCCTGATCTTTTTTCATATGTAATTGAGGCAGCTGCCTGGGTGGGTGAAAATTGACCCACCTGCTGGATCAGACGGACTGTGGGCTTTCCGGTTGGGGATTAAACTAGTATCCTACTAGTTACTAACAGCAGGGGGTCGCCTACCACTTGCTCATTTGTTTTGAAGTTATGCAGCAGAAAGCTAAAGGCAGATGGCAGAAAATGCTCAGCAAGTCATAGTGAAAGCAGTTTCAATCACACCCCTTTAAAAATGTGCGAGCTGTCTTGTTCAGTGATATGCAGTAAAGTTAGAGAGCAGCTCTGAGTCACGCCTCAGTACTTCACCAGCAGCATGTTCTACTGAGACTTTCTCACAGCAAGCAAATTCTTCCTTTCACAAGTATATATATATCATGACTACCAGTCCAGTCCCAGCACTATCTAATGCTAAAACTGTTCCACAAGCCACTTAAACATGTTACAGTTTCTAGCTCCGTTACCTTATTGGCAGAGTTATTGGCAAAACTATAAATATACACAGATATGGGACAGGAACTAGTATTCTGTCCCATGACTTTTGCCAAGAATGCTTCACTGACTGCAGGCACTGTACATGCCGTTCTATCAAGATGCACAATCATTACAACCCACTGCACTGTCCACTGCGGGTGGTAATGCCTTCTATTATTAACTGATTATCCTTGGTAGAAATATTGGCCCAGAAATAATTGCAATATTATCATACAATTTTATTGTATTATTTTAAGATCATCTCAAATGCCCATAATAGAATATTAGTGTATATAATAGCATAATAACGCAATACATGTTTAATTATAAATAATTATTAATAATTTAAATATTGGCACATTGTTTTTTATATCCTAAATGAATTACTGTAAACATGGATTTTAAATAGTTCATGTAGCAACTCATTAACCTTAATGGGTTTACTGTGCCAAATGTGCTCTATAATATCTAATGCCATTAGGCTATATCTAGATTAGAAAAAATAATTGAGGTCATGTTTATATATAGTATGAGTCAAAAGTTGGGACACACCTTCTAATTCAATATTTTTCTTTCTTTATTTATTTATTTAACTTATTTTCTACATTGTATATTAATATTAAAGTGACAGTCCATATTATTTTGTTTCTAATCTGAAAGCAGAAGCATTTCTGAGTGGGGAAGGGATAAAATATTATGTTTAATGGTACCAGTTTGCTAAAAACAATCATCCCTGCTAAGCCTAATACTAATATATTCATTCTAAAAACTGGGGTGTCGGGTCGCTTTTTGTGGGAGTTCTTCTGGCCACGTGCTTACGTGGTCTTTACGTGCTTACATCACATGTACAGCCTCTAAAAGAGGATCCGGCTCGGTTTTACTAAATGAGCGGCTGGTGGAGCAATGGAGACTTCAGAAGGGGAAACATAGTAAAACCAAAGTATGTAGTTGAAGTAAAGTTTCTGACTGAGCGCACTCTAACTCTCTCTTTCTGACTGAACATAACCTGGAATCAGATTCATCCGCTCTGAAAGGAGACTGCATCACACCCGCCCGGTTTAAAATGATTCTTCCTCATACTCTGTGCAATTACCTATTCTCACCAGAGAGGGCACTAAATCTCAAAACTTACGGACATCAGCTTTAAAGACATGAAAACAATTGGACACTTATTGAATGACAAAATAATTCTGCATGTGTTAGCTTTACTGTCTTCAGTATTAAATTTACACTGTAAATAAAATTAAAAAAAGAAAAAACTTTTGACTGGTACTGTATTTTATGATTACCTATAGTAATTGATGTAACAGGTATGACACACATGACATAGTGCAGGGGTCGGCAATTAAGTTTGGCCGCGGGCCAGATTTTTTCCAAGCCATTACATGGCGGGCCACAAGCACTTGGCGGGGGGGGGGTGGGGGGGGGGGGGGTTTGGCGGGCGCGGTGGCGGGAGGGCGCTCTTAAAATGACAAGCAGACATTCAAGTGGGCTGATGTGGGTGAAATCTGTGGACTGACCATTGGGGGCGCTATTAATGATATACCTGTTTGTTAAATAAAAAAAAAAAAAAACGAATAAAAAAAAAAAAACAGAATAAAGAAGCTAGCAGTTATCTAACAGCCCGTGGCTCTATCAAAAAATCTTTAATAAATTTTTCTGTTTTGGAAAATTAAGTTTCTAAATAAAGAGCATTTTTGAGACGGACAGTCCGATTTTTTTTTTCATTATAGTTCAACCTCACGGGCCAGATGTTTCTTGCTTGCGGGCCGCATCTGGCCCGCGGGCCGCCTATTGCCGACCTATGACATAGTGGATCATAAAATCTTAAATGCTCATACGACTTAATAAAAATGCACTGTCCCTTCCATCCATCACCCACTGTCAGGCCTCACTCGAACGCCAGTAATTTATGTCACCTTGCCATGAGCATGTGGACCAAAGAGCTTCACTCACGAGATAACTCCTCACAACGTGTAGAGGTGTAGATGTTCCCAAGTTTTCCACTGAGATAACACTTAATGATCTGTTTACATACTCCTGTCCAATGAGCTATTGATATTCATAATTATTATAATTAAAAATAATGTTACAGTAAGTGTTTTTTTTATGAAAACAAACTATAAAAAACTGATACTGTGTGTCAAATTTCCTGTACACAAGTGATTGTCCAATATTTCTTCTAAAATAAAGAACACTAGGTGTTGGAAATTTGCAGTGCGAATTTGATTGTGTTTAGCTACAAGATGATTAGGAAGGATAGGTAATAACTGCATGATTTGCTCGCAGTCATAAAACACCACTTCAAGTGTGCCAATACTTCTAGATGTAAAATTCAAGCAGCACTTTTTTCAATTCCCAAGAGCAGAAACTATATCTTTCTCCATAAGTAGCATGAATTCTTTTGCCAATGTGTACGTTCCTCCTGAAACTGCATTAAATCTGCAGCGAGTGTGCTTCTTTAGGAGCAAAGCTGCATAACATTATTATGCATGAAGACCATGAATATTCATAGGAGTGCAGGATGTAACCAGTCTATCTGTATTTTTAATGGGCTTTTCCTTTGCTAATGCATTTTGAATTCAGGAAGCTGTGAGTGGATTCATATACCTCATACAGAGGTATGAAACAGTTTGTTCACCCCTGATCATTTTCATGATTTTCCTTTATAAATCTTTGGTTGTTTGGATCAGTAATTTTAGTTAAATATATCATATAGCAAATGAACACAGTGATGTTTGAGAAGTGAAATTAAGTTTATAGGGTTTACAGAAAGTGTGCAATAATTGTTTAAACAAAATTAGGCAGGTGCCAAAATTTGGGAACCCCAACAGAAAAATTACACCAATATTTAGTAGATTTTCCTTTTGCAGAAATAACAGCCTCTAAACGCTTTCTATAGCTTCCAACGAGAGTCTGGATTATGGTTGAATGTATTTTGTATCATTCTTCTTTAAAAAAAAAACATCTATAGTTCAGTCAGGTTTGATGGTTTCTGATCATGTACAGCCCGCTTTAAATCACAACACAGATTTTCAATAATATTCAGGTCTGGAGACTGAGCTGATCATTCCAGAACGTTGTACTTGTTCCTCTGCATGAATGCTTTAGTAGATTTTGAGCAGTGTTTATCGTTTAGGGTCGTTGTCTTGTTGAAGTATTCAGCCCCGACACAACTTCAACTTTCTCACTGATTCTTGAACATTGTTCTGAAGAATCTGCTGATATTGACTGGAATCCATGAGACCCTCAATTTTAAAAACCTGCACTGATCCCACAGCCCCACAGCATGATGGAACCACCACCCAATTTTACTGTGGGGAGCAGTAAAGTGTTTGTCTTGGAATACTGTGTTCTTTTTCCACTATGCATACCGTCCTCCAAATAACTCAGTTTTAGTTTCATCAGTCCACAGAACCTTATTCCAAAATGAAGCTGGCTTGTTCAAATGTGCTTTAGTATACCTCAAGCGACTCTGTTTGTGGCGTGTGCTCAGAAAAGGCTTCTTCTGCAGTATTCACCCATTCAGACTCCCATTCAGCGCAAAGTGCGCTGAATAGTTTAACTGATCTAGGTCTTTGGAGCTGGTCTGTGGGATGACTATGACTGTTCTCTCACCATCCTTCTCTGCTTATCTGAGATTTCTCTTAACTTAACTAGAACTGTGTCTGTGGTCTTCCATTTCCTCACTATGTTCCTCACAGTGGAAACTGACAGCTGGAAGCTTTTTGTATCCTTCCTCTAAACCATGATGTTGAACAATCTTTGTTTTCAGGTTATTTGAGAGTTTTGTTTTGAGGCTTCCAGAACGCCACTCTTGCAATGGGCTCCTTAACCCTTTCTCATAATTGGATTCACCTGTGTATGTAGGTCAATGAGCTTACCAAACAAATTTGTGTTCAATAATTAGTGCTAAAGGTATTCAAATCAACTAAAGGACAAGCGTGCCCAAATTTATACACCTGCCTAATTGTGTTTAAAGGATTTTTGCACAATTTCTGTAAATCCTATAAACTTCATTTCAACTCTCAAATATCTGTGTTTGTCTGTTATATGATATATTTAACTGAAATTACTGATCCAAACCACCAATGATTTATAAAGGAAAATCATGAACATTATCAGGAGTGCCCAAACTTTTTCATACCAATGTATACCTCATACTCACTCTCACTAGCTGAATAGTGCAAATCTATATCTGTATTGCTGTCAAAAGCTATCAATATTAAACCTGAAAAAAATCAGTGCCCATTTTTCATTTATTTCATTTCCAGTCAAAACAATCCACTTGCTCAAAGAAGGAGAAAGTCAAAAAAACATTTAAGTTCCCGAAGTGAAGGCTAAAATGTAATTTAAAGATCCAGAAGGAATGGGACCCCTAACAACTTGACTCTTTCCTCAGATCTGTGAACAATATCCACAAAGTGTTTTTGTCCATTTTTTCACTGTGAGAAGACAACCCAACACTCTGAGTGTGAAAGGATGACATCAGAGGACTGACCATGCTCCAGACTTCAACATTATTTAATGTGTTTGGAAAGGCTTGGATGGTGAAAAGTAGAAAATGTTGTTCTTCTAAAAAACGCCTAAAACTGAACTTTGGAGATGGGGAAACACTGATAATCTGTTTCCTGAGATTAATAGAACAAGTACATTATTGGGCCACCTCTAACCTGGATACAAGACAAATGCTCACAAATGTTGCAGCTGGACCTGTAGATCCTTCACACTCTTATGTGTCCAAAGCTGCTGTTCCAGTTGTACCCATAAATGTTAAGTTATGTTATTAATGTTAATTGGTCATAAATCTGGTGACCAAGCCAATGTTACATTCTGGTGGAGACATTGCTGGAAAACCCTTGCTAAAGCAATGTCTAACAGTCATCAACCTCTCACCAAGAGGTGCACTGCCTAAAGTAGCATCTGGAGCTTTTTATAGGGCACTGGGTGAAGCACTTTTATGTCCTATAATATACGGGGTGGATCTGACATAATTGCATGCTGAGTTTTGCAGCAATCCAGGGTGTGTTATTTTTTCAGTGAGTGTGTATAGTTGTTGTTTTCAGCTTTTTTGGGGTTGTTGTTTGACTTTTTCGAAGTAGTTTAGGAACAGCTGTTACACCCTCTACTTCTCTTTTTGCTTCCTTTTTAAGTGCAAATGAAATGCTTAAGCACCAGAGTGAAAGGTGTGAGCCACACAAAAGCAGCAGAGGTGCAAAAATACAAAATTCAGAGAAACTAGTGTGCAACCAAATGTTTAGTGTAGTCCTTCTCATTAGACTTCAGACTGCAGGAGAAAAAAAATGACAAAACTCAGTGTCCTCAGACCTCCCTCTGTGGTTCACTCCAGGATGAGCCTCACGCTTTTCTAAAGGGTCAAAGGTTGCTAACATCTGAACTTCCGTCTGCTGAAATATTGTTGTCAGGAATGATATAAATCTCCACAGAAAACTGAAATGCATATTTTATGAATAAGAAATTGGTCAAACCAAATATAAGCACACTAAACACGTTAATAACCAACAAACAAACAAACAATATATTCCTTTACGTAGTTTCAGCTCGCTTTTACGAAAGAACAGGACATTCTATAGACCAAATCTCATATAAAATGAAGCAGTAATTAAGGCTGAAACCCCAGAGAAGAATAAAAAAAGGACAGAGTGACTCATCAAAAGGAGGACAGTGTCCTTTCTGCTGTCTTTTGTGTCTTTGAAACTCTACACGTCCGTAGACATTCCTGAAGGTATGCACTCTCTCTCTCTCTTTCTCTCTCTCATGCTCTGTAAATCACAGAAGAATGAATGAATGGACACCTCTCTTAGTTTTATTAGAGACTGGCTTGTATTTTCATGGTAAGAACTATGAAACTGTTTCTGTGTAAGTAAGTGTGTGTGTTAGTGTGTTAGCGTTTGTGGGTTTGTGACCTGGTAATTATTTTAATATTTCCTAAGTGAATCTTTTAAAATCTTAAAATAAGTCTTAATACTAGTGCAATTACTACATATAAGACTGCATATTTGTTAAGTAATTGCTATATTGTTCAGTAACTGCTATAAATTATTCAAGAACTAGACTTCATTATTCAGTAACTACTATATATTATTTAGTAACTACTATGAAGTATTCAGGATGTACTATAGATAATTCTGTTTGCACTACAAAACATTCAGTAAGTACATATTATTTAATACTTATTTAATAACAACTGTGAATTATTCAGTATCTTCTTTTAATTATTTAATAACCTAGATTAATTATTAAGTAAATACTATGAATGATTCAGTATCTACTATGAATTATTTAGCAACTAGAAATAATTATTCAGTAACTACTAAGAATTATTTAGGTTGAAAGCATACTACTTGTATGGTAACTAGTAAGAATTATGAATTACTCAGTATCTACTTTGGATTATATAATAGTTTTCTATTAATTATTCAGTATCTGATATGAATTATTTAGAAACTACTATAAATTGTTCAGTAAATAATACAAATTAATCAGGAAATACAATAAATCGTCTGGTAACTAGTAAGAATTTTTCAGTATCTATGAATGATTTAGAGACTACTATCAGTTATTCAGTAACTACTATGGATAATTTAGTAAACCACAACGAATAATTCTTATAAAAGCTATTTTTTAAATATGCTATGAATGATTCAGTCTGCAATAAATAATTATGTAATTAATACAAATTATTAAAAATATATATAAAAATAGATATAAACATTGCATGTACATTATGTTATGAGTTATGAGAATTATAAATAGCTGGAGTATAGAACTGCATACTAAAAAATACTTTTTATGTTTTGCCTTTAAACGACTGTTAAAGTCAAAGTTAGTTAAAGTCTTGTGAGGAGGTTTAGGCTGTAGCCAAATTCTAAAAGGAGCTAAATTGAACAGTTGGGGGCATTTGTTAAAGTTTTTTTGGAGTTAGAAAGTGAAGGAAGTGAACTCAGCTCCTGAGAGCAGGTCTGAACGCTGTACCTGTACTGTAGCATTAGAGCTGTTCTCATGTTCTCAGTTAGAAGGATTCAGTAGTGTCTTGGCTCTCGGTCTGTACAGCTGTAAAATCCAGGCTCGCTGTCTTTGCCTACTCAGCCGCAGCCCGCGCTCTGACTGCTCCACTCTCTGCGCTCTGATTGGTCCCTTCCCGGCCTGGAATTCCACTCTGTGGGCTCGTGGCCCGCCTCCTTCTGTGCCCTGGGGGCGTCAAAGAACAACGGCATTCCCCCCACACATAATGCAGGGAGAGAGGTGTGTGTGTGTGTGTGTGTGTGTGTGTGTGTGTTGAAGGAAAGGCTAGTCCAAGTTTTCAGTTAGTGGGATGCGAATTCCTCACATGAGCTACATCCAGCATATATGAACACACTCTCTCTCTCTCTCTCTCTCTCTCTCTCTCTCTCTCTCTCTCTCTCTCACACACACACACACACACACACACACACACACACACACACACACACACACACACATCACAACAGTGATGACAGTTTTTTCCTGTTCTTTCAGGGAGAAAGAGAGATGTGTAAAATTAGGGAAGAAGAAGCTGGAAAGTTCTGAGGAGAAACACTTTCACACTTACTCTGTCACACTGTAACACGTACATACACACACACACACACACACTCACACGTACACAAACACATACACCTTTCTCTCACTGCTTGTTTGCATGACTTAGATGTTGGAAAAAAGGGGAGGATCTGATCTCGGCTTGCAGTGAAAGCACCCGCCGGAGAGCTCACACACACAAAACACGCTCCCCCCCCCCCCCCCCCCCTTCACTTTTTCACACACATACACACTCCAGACTTTGCTGCTCTCACTGCAGAGGGATGGAAAGTGTGTGAGTGAGAAAAGGAAAAGACAGAGAGAGAGAGAGAGAGAGAGCAGACACTGCTTTGACTGGACTTATGTGGTGCTATTTGCTGGCCATGTGCTGAGAAGAGAATGGCTTTCCACTTTTTCTACACGCTGCTGTAGGAGTTTTTAGAGGTAAGAGAGCGTTTTCCCCTCTTTTGCTACTGTTTCGTGTGTGTGTGTGTGAGTGAGAGAGAGAGAGAGAGAGAGAGAGAGAGAGAGAGAGAGAGAGAGAGAGAAGACTATGTGCTTTTAGAGTTTACCTTTTGTGTCAAACGCTGCTACAAGGGGGGGGAAACCAAAATCTCAAGTGCTAGAATCCCACTCAGTCTCCCACACTCACACACATACACTCATATACACACGCACACACACACACACACACACACACACACACACACACACACACACACATGGCTGGTGTGAGAATGTGAGCCAGCGTGTTTGGAAAGTACAGTGGTTCTCTAATGATTTAGTTTCAGTCCACTTTGTTCTAATAACACCCAGCAGTTTTTCACACTTTTGCAGAGACTGTGGATGCAGTTCTGTTTCTTATTCAATACAAAATCGCCAGTTTAACATAGTTTGCTAACAACATGCGTCAACATATATGTTGTATATATTACTGCTGTCAGCCAAGAACCTTGTATCTCTCAAACAAATCAACTTTACAGGCGAAGTTGTCCTGCTTCACTTTTAATCTAGGTCAATGTAAAACTAATATTACATCGTGAGTTTTCAAACAATATGTAGAACACCTTAAGATTAAGCTTAAAAGTAAATAAAGGAGATGCAATGTTTTTGCATGACAGGGAAAATGTACATATAGAATAAATCTAAATCACTATCTTTTTCAGTTGACCCCTTCCAAATAATCATACCATATATTATTTATTTCTCCCTTTTAGGAGGAATCAGTTATTCTTTCTTTTTTAAAATGTATGTATTTTTTTACATTAAGAAACTGAAATGTGTTTTATTTAGACTTAAGTTTATTCATTTAAAAGGGCACCTAAAATATAACTTACACCAAAAGGGAGAAGTGGCTGATATATGGTTATTATATGGTTAATGGTTGTAAGTACGCAATTTTTTAAAATCTCATTTAGAAATATAAATTAATAGCATACATCAAAATCACAGGGTGGAATTATCCATACATTTTTTATCCAGTATACATCCTAATGCCACCTGTTTTACATTGACAATATACATCCAAATTGCAAGGAAGGATTATTCTACGTTTAGAAATATCTTTAACTCTATCTTATGTTAAAGATGTTAATTAATCTTATTGATGTAAATAGATAAATCACAGTCTGGAATTACTTATTAGAATCAGAGGAATGTGTATTTGACCATATATTAAAATTCTGGATTCTTGTTGTATGTAGACATAGTTTTTAACTGGAAGAGTTTTGTGTATGTGTGTGTGTGTGTGTGTGTGTGTGAGAGAGAGAGAGAGTATGACAGCTGTTACTTGTCAGTCTCTGATGGGAAATCTGATGATATCGGTGTCTCCTCTTTTTACGATATGTTGTTATGTGCAGATATTGAATACACTAGTGCAGAGGATCGAGTCTAGAGTTAGGAAAGCTGTTAGAAACATCTACCTTGTTATTAAAATTGAACTGCAGTGCGTGTGAACATTTTTGTGTGTTTTCGTATATGTACAGCATGCAGTTTCTGAATCTGCTGTAGACTGTGTATTGGTGATATGATATGTATTTGTTTCTGTCAAAAAAATCTCTTGGTACTCAGTTTGTTTTCTGTTTTTTAAATGTTTTTTTAGTGATTTGCGAGTATGTAAATAGTGCACTCCTAGAAAAGAAACCTTTTAGCTTTTTGAAAGTTTTAACATTTTAACTTTTTTTTTAACCTAAAGACGCATTTACACTTTCTAAGCTCTGTTTTGAACTGTGTGTATGTGGGTGTACATTTTTAAGATTTGCCCAGTTCCAGTGCTGTCATCCCTTCCCTGTAAGGTTTCCCACCTTACAGCAGTGTTTTTTGTTTTGAGCACCTCACTGATCTGTGGCGTGGCATTTTTGAGAGATTCCATGCTCAGTATTCCGAGTTCATTGTTGCTCTATTAATAGCTGGAGCGGGATAGTGTGTGAGCCGGCAGCTGGCGGGAAGGAAATGGGCCTGGAGAGGAGAGGGATTACCGGGATGGAGCACGGGGGGGTCATGCGCCAAAGTCCGGAATTACGGAATCTCTGGAATTGCGTGTTGCTGAGAATGAGTGGATTTGGGATGGCCTAAAGCAGAAAAGCTCAGGCAAGTGAATTGAAGCCTGATCTTGACGGAGTTATGCTAACAGTAGTTGTGTTTATGTGTGTGTGCCTATGATAGCATGCCTGCTTAAAACTCAACTGCACTCAAATATGACCAACAGTTACCCATCCTTTAATCCTTAATCTTCCTCAGATCACTGTCATAACAGAGACAGAATGAGTGTACAGGCTACAGTGGAACCCTGCTGGGACTGTGGGAGTGTGCACACTACCTCTATGGGTGTAAAATTGCATCAATCTTCATTTCAATCATCATCATTTTAGAATCAATATTCATTAACCTGTGCTCTTTTTTTGCCAAAACAAATATCTATATTTAGAAAATGTTTTTTTTTAATGATTTTTGTTGATTTTTTTTAAACACAGATTAATCATTTTAATAGGTTTGACCCCAGCTTCCTCCCGTAATTTATTTTTACTTTTTACAGATCCTGGTGACGTATTAGTGGAATTGTTTTGCAATACAACAAACACAGTGTCACAGTGTCTACTGTTTAGTTCAGAAGGTAGTTAGATTACGTTTTATTACTGTTTAAGTTAAAATAAGGATTAAATCTCATAACTAACTCTCAAAATCTTACCACTCCGTCTTCTTTTTGTTCTTGTTTCTCACACACACACACACCTGCTTCCTCCTTGATCCAATTCTGCATATTTCCTCTTCCTCCTATCTGGATTAATCTATTCATTTATCTGTTAAAAAGTTGTTAAATCTGGAGTGTGGAGGTTAACTGTTTGACCTGTGGGAGCTGCTGCGTTACAGTAGCATTCATTTCCTTCATTTAAGCTTCTGTGTCTGAGCTTCCTTGTGTTTAATTTAACTTTTACTCAGCACATTAAAAGATTCTAATTTAAAAAGCAGAATTAGAAAGACATGTTATGTCATGGCCATTTCAACACTTGGTCCTACCACTTATCCCTACCCCACTGTTTTGTGTGTGCACGTCTAGGTAGGGTAGGGTGTCCCAGTTCTTGTTAGGCTGGAGGTGTAGAGTGAAGTGTTAGGGCTATATGACCCTTCAAACTGAGATTTTTCAGAGGCACACTCATAACAGAGGCCTTTGAGAATCACTGGCAAGGTTGCAGCACAAACGACCAAAGAAACCCAAACATTTTAAAGTATTTTCCTTGTTAATTTTTTTAATAATCACTATAATTACCATAGTTTTAATGTTTTATGGTCATTTTCTTCATGACATGTATAAAAACAAGCATATAAACAGACGGTGTCTGTTAATAAAAACTAATAAAAGCTAACTTCGGCCACCATCAAAGATTAATTAAAGGTTGAAAAATAATTAATTGCTGCATCACTCAGATACCTGCAGCAAATAGGGGGAGGGTTCAACCCCGTCCTCCTGTAACTCTGTTCCAAGAGGAAGGGTTACTCTCGAAAACAAGGGGTAAAGGTACAAATTAGAAATGGGATTGGGCACAAAGTAAAAAAAGGCTTTGGTCTGCCAAAATCATGATTAATCAAAGGATTTAGTTTTATCAATACAATTGATTTTTTCATCAATTTACTACTAACAGTAATACCAAATAATATTTACAGCTGCATGGGGTATCACTATGTGTAGACTACTTTACTACATGGCAGTTATGTAAGCCTTTAATGACTACTGACATTTGAAATGTGTACAAAGTATTATTCCAACAAGTGGCAGTTGTTTTGTCTATTCTAACAGCATTTAAACTCTTAAATAGGTTAGTCATGTAGCCATATGTTCTACATATTAAGCATGTAGACTAAATTTAACAGAGCAGAATTTACACTATATGAACAAAGCTATTTGGACACCTGCTCTTTCTTTGTTTCTTTTGAAATTAAGGGTATTTATAGGAGCTTTATAAAAGTAACGGTCTCTACTTTCCAGGTCAGGCTTTATACTAGATTTTGGAGCATTGCTGTGAGGATTTGATTGCATTCAGTGATAAGAGCATGAATGCAGTCATGAGGTCGGAACACGTTATCTCGACACCTCTTCCCAAAAGTGTTTAGATGGAGCACCAGTTCCACTGCTCCACAGCTCAGCGTGTGAGGGCTTTGTGCTTTGTAACATTTACCTTGTCAGAGCTAGGAATGATGTCAGTGTTAAATTCTCATACTTTTGCACACTTTTAAAACCTTTTCAAAACACTTGCCAAACACAGCTACTTTTAAATTCTCTGAAGACTATCAAAAAATGTCCCACTGTTTCATGTCCCAGATTATGATTGTTAGCATTGTACCAGATTAGCATTGTTTGAGATATCAGTTGATAACACAAAACACACAGTGTCCTGTTTTGAGCTGCTGTGTAAGTGTTAGTTCGGTCTGGTCGCCGCCTCATACCAAAAAAAGAAAGAAAGAACAGACAAGGTCATTCCTGACCAGACCTTTTCTTTTTCTTCTCTGCCGCTCGTCCCAAAAGTAGCCACATCCTGCTGAGTTTTCCTGTTAGTTTTCCACCGGTGTGCGTACTCTGGCATTATCCGGCTCTGACTTTGACTGTGGAATGTTAACTACCCTGTCCTTTTCCCCAACACCCAATTCCTCCCCTGCCTGCCGGAGAAAAAGTAAGTTTTCTGCTGTCACTCAAATCTCTCATTGATGGTTCTTCTCATGTGCTCCTGTTTAAAATGCTTTAAGTAGATTCCCATGCAAGAGCAGTTTAACCGCTTAACCACAAAAAAAAACAAAATAGGTCTGATAAGTTGATTGGACCAAGTTTAGAGATTGCTGGTAATACAAACAGACAAAGAAAGAAAAAACATTGGGTATGAAGAAAAGATTATGGCCAAAATCATTTTGTTTTGGTTAAAAATAGATAAATCATTTGATAATATTTTTATCATTGATTTTTTATGTACAGTATTCCTGTTAAAACCTCACTCTGTTAGTGTAGGTGTACTCTTTTTTTCATGTATCAAGTTAGTTTAGTATGTACATTAGTATGAATTAAAACTCATTTAGTACTAGTTTTTTGGATGTTTTATACATGTCTAAATGTTTATGTATTGGCTTCAAAATATATGTGCATCGGCTTATAATGCACATATTGGTCTGCTCCTGTTTATAGATGTGTGAGACAGTGATATCCAAAAAGTAATAGTGGTGGTGGAAACCTGAGGACAAATAGTTGTCTATCTAGATAAGCTGCATATCACAGGCCTTAAACCTGACATATGGCTACCCTACCCACCCAGCCTCTATAAAGTAGGTATAACACTTTTTGTGTTTAATTACGAAGGTTTTATTTGAGATTAGGAAAATAATAGACATTGTAAGGTCTAAAGTAAGACTAGAGTCTATAGATTTCGGCATAGAAGTCAATAAATCTTGGTTCAGGTTATTTAGAGTCTGAAAACACTTTTCTACACGGTTTGGACCAATTAGAGGAAGTTGAGTCAGGCTATTATCCAACATTAAACAATAGAATAAACAAAAGGTGCTGGTGTTGGGCTAAACTTGTACTCCCCTTTGCATATGCAAACACTTACGCTGGTAATTCCTATATCTACTGTAACTGTAGATTAACCCTTATTTGTATACAGAAATTAAAAGAATCAGAGGGGACAAGTTTCAATGGTTTAATCCTGTAAATTGTTCCTTTAGGTTTTCTTCTAGTTTGTTATTTACTTTTGAACATTTTACCAATAAAATAAAGCAATCAGTGTGTCACTTGCCATTCCCTTTAAGAGGTGACTTTGGCGTGTTAGTATCTTAACAGTGCAGCGCTTTGCGCGTCTCATCAGAGGATACTGACCTGCACGTTCACACTGTGAAGGTATGCCAGCAGCTCATTTAAGGAGACTGCAATGTTGCTTTATATAGAAATATCCTATAGGAAGGGACTCTGGTAATTGACTGTTGTTGTCTAGGTTCATTTCAGTCAGTGGCGCACCTGTGTTCTCCGTCGCCAAATAAAATAACAACATGCCAGAAATTTACCTGAAGACACCTCACTTTCAGACCACTACGCTCATCAGTGTAGATATATTCCTAAACTCAGACACTATTTTAACGGTGCGGACACAAGATGTGAAAATAGACAGTGGTGTAAGACAGCAAGGAGCATCGCGATGCGCCTTGTGAAGGGTGTATGATAGGGCACTTAATCTTAATTTTCATGTTGTGCATTTAGGTGTAGTATGAATTTTTTAAGTAAATACCAGTTTTTCTATAGGTATCAGTATTAGCCACAGTAAGGTATTAATTAATAGTTATCAAATGAGGCTGTAACTTCCAAACCAGTGAATCTCTACTGTAGCTTTTGTATGAAACCTATGAAGCCTCCTATTGAAACGAATAATGCTTCACTCCAGCACACAACAGGGGCAGATCAGTGGTCATCAGTGCTGCCGCTAGTCATGGAGATTCTTCCTGCTGTGTGGAGCTCCAGCTGGTACAGGCTGTCTGAATAAACAGTGATTAGCTGCAGCAGGTGTGGCCAGTCGGGGTTAAACTAAACTGTAGACCTATAGGAGGAGGAATGCTCAGAGACAGGTTGATGAACAGAGATGAGGATTATTTCTGTTTGGAAAAGGATGATGATCAATGTGAGTTTGCTTAGCTTCAGATGTGCTGAAGTGTGTGTGTCTATGTGTGTGTGTTCATTATTGCTACAGGATGCTGATTGTTCTCTGCTCATTAGGAAGGATCTGTTGGCTGTGTCATCCTCTCATGGGCTATTAGTAAAACTCTATTAGTGCAGAGAGATACAAACAGGCCTATTGTTGCAGGCTGATTATTAGAGGCCACTCTCTCTCTCTCACTCTGTGGTCACCGATCACATGCCTTTTTTGATTGTAATGTCCCAGATAACTCGATTCAAGAGAGAATAAAGCTTTTCTTCTTATTTTATTCATGACGCTGAAGAACATCTGTTTTATTAAACTGAATATTAAATACTTTTTAATTTTAATTCTCATGAAAAAAGAACAGTAGTGTTCATTCGAGTTGTGTTATATGCTGAAATTATCCAGAGGCTATTTTTTAGTGACATAATCATAACTAAGCATGTGACCGCCCATGTGACCTGTGATGACTGTAAACATAAATATTTCTAGAGCTGGCTTGAACAGCAGTTTGCAAGCAACAAGTACATAAATTCTCATTCCCACAGACACCATTAAAGTGACAGTGTGTAATTGTGTAATTACATCAAGCATTCTGAAAGGACTTTTAAAACGTGTATTGTTGTGCAGTCTCTTTTTTAGAGTGAAAGAATCTTTATTTCGCCAGTTGTCTTCAGTACTAATTCTGAATATTTTTGGTTTTAGCTGTATAGTAACAAAGTAAAACTACTTCACTAATTAAGTACTAAAATTCTGTGTCCGGAATATGTTTTCCTCCTCCTTCCACTTTAACATATTTTTAAAACTTTAATAATTTTACTCTGATATTGCTTTTATGTGTTGCATCTTTACAATTGTAAAAATGTAAGAAATCATTACAAACCCACATTATCGTTTTCAGAGTGGTAGATGCTCTGCACTGACACCGGGTTTAATGAAGATGCTAATCCTTATGTGAATCCAGCAATCAAGCTGATCTTATACGAAGATCCCATTCTGCCTTTCACTCTGAGAACTTTCCACAGCTTTCTGTAATAACTACACAACACAGTACTGTACTTTTACTTTCAGAACTTCAGAACTACATTTTACAGTAAACTACTTGCAATACCTAAGTACAGAAAATGTAGAATACTTTAGTGCTTTTACTTAAGTGTGGAGCTTAAAAAACTTCAACTTCTACTCTCTACCTCTACTTATACTCTAGTCATTTTTTGATCGAGCACTTGTACTTTTACTCAAATCTGAGTCTTAAGTACTTTATGCATGACTGCAGACTGAGTTTGCTGTTTTAATATCTTCATGTTTGCAGTTGCACTTCTATCAGCGGCATTAGCAGCACCATGGTTGCTCTGTTAACCAGCTGAAGCTGTAAAGTCAAGGTTTCCAGGACCTACCAGACTACCAATTAACTTCTATTTTCTGGTCTATTTTCATACATAAGGCACATTTTAAGTAACAATAGTAAGGAACAAGGGTGTCACCATAATTCCCTTCTAATTCACCAGGTCTTTTTCAAAGTTTCAAAGTGCTGGATGTTAATCTACACAGATTTCTCTCCTGAAAATTGTTTATTTGGGTGAGTAAAACGCTTCCGTTTACTTACAGTAAGTAGGGAAATAGGGAAAAGACAGGGAAAGAATAAATGAATGGAAGTCATTTGACACGGTGACATAAATGTAACTAATGATGGGTAAAGTATAAAAAGAAACAGGCAGGAGTGGAGGAGCTGTGACAGGGCACTTTTAAGCAACATTACATCAGAGTTGTATATTAGAGTCTACTTATGGCTGCTGAAACCTTGTCTCAGACATCATCCCACAAGCTTCAAGCTTCAAAAGAAAAATCTGCATATGCGTTTGATGTATAGCTTGCAGAAAAAGTCTGCAGTGTGAGACAGATGGAACTGCAGTGTGGAAATATAAATAACATTAGGGTGTGAAACCTGTCAGAAGATGGGTTTGAATCATTTAGAACAGAAAGGACACTATTTTAATGGTTCAGTGATAATGTTGTAGATACTCACCTTGGGCCCTATTTTAGTGCCTGAGGACACTTAAACGCACACTGCACTCGGGCATGGCAAAGATATGATTGGGAGGCTGAATGTTGACTGTTGTCAGGGTTTTAATCAGTCAGTGGCGCACCTGTGTTTCCAGCCACCAAGATAGAAACACACCAGATATTTACCTGAACACACCTCACTTCCAGACCAGTTTAGGTAAATATATAGGTAAATATATTCCTAAAATATATTCCTAAACTCCAATGCTATTTTAACGGCGTGGGTGCAAGGCACAAAAAATAGACCGTTCGTGACTGTTTGTGGGGTGTAAGATAGCGATGAGCATCACAATTCACCTTGCGGGCCTCTTGTCTTACACAAAATATATAAAGGAACCTATAAAAGCTGCAGTGATGCAGTAAAAATGGGTGTATTCAGGTAGAGGTGGACGATATGATCATGAGAAATGTTTATATTGTCTTAACTACATGCTTTTTTAACACAGACCAAACTGTACATTTCTTTATAGATGTGATATAAGTATAATAAGTCCTGTTCTACAGGATGCTGTGCAGAAAAAATAGAAATTTAAATAATTGTACTCTGAATAGAAGAGTTTCTTAAGAAACTGCCACTTCTGATGCATATTGTCTGTGTATATTGTCAAAACATTGCAATAAATATTGTGCATTAAGAAAGTCTCCTCAGGGGCGCCGAGTGGTATAGTGTTCTAAAGCGCTGCCACCCATGCAGCTTTGCCATCAAGCTGCCAGCGCACAGAGGAGCACAATTGGCCCTGCTCCCTCTTGGTGGGTAGATGGCGCTATCTCCCCACATCACTCCTAGGATGATGTCCGCAGCATAGGGCGTCTGTGAGCTGATGTAACAGAATGCTGTCCTCCGAGCGTGATGGCTGCTCGGTAATGCTGCATCAGCAGCAGCTCGAAAAGAAGCGGTGGCTGACTTCACATGTATCGGAGGAAGCATGTGTTAGTCTTCACCCTCCTGGTGTTGGGGGCATTACTAGTGACGGGGGAGTCCTAATGAGTGGGTTGGTTAATTTGCCGTGTAAATTGGGGAGAAAATGGGAAAAATTGAAAAAAAAAAAAGAAAAGAAAGTCTCTTTTAGTAAGTACAGTGATCTAATATTTTATTACAATGTTCAAATCTATATTTAGTATTAAGTTCTTTTATTAACTCATTATTAACTAGTTTATTTTTTTTTAATTAGTAAAGTTGTCATTTTGATGAACACATTTCTTCACAAATTGTTCTCATAGGTCTGCTGCAACTGGCTCCAGAGTTCTCCAAAACGTCTCTCTTTATCTCCAGCAGTAGAAAAGCTGATGCTGCATCTTATGCTTTTGTCTGCATGGAGTCCAACTGGAGCACAAAGACGTCTGAGTCTTAATTTAGTGCCAAAGAAACTAAAGCCGTTGGCGTCCCACAAAGTGTGAAATACATCCGCTGCTGGAGAGCCGGGATTGTTCACAGTTGTCATGGCTGTGAGTGTGTGAGTGTGATGCCAAGAAAATGCTCTTATTGTTGCGATGTGTCATACCGTTACTGTCAGTTCATACACACTCCCCCTCACCTTCTTCAAACACACACACACACAATTAATACTGACTGTATTCCGCTCTTCTTGTCCTCACACAACTAATTAAACAACAAGAGTGTTCAATCAACAATACAACAACCCCCCTTCAGCACACAAACCCAAACACACACACACACACTGACTTCATGTCTCAGACAAAAACAGGAAGAGGCAGTCAGAGATTTATCCTCAGTCTAAACCTCCGAACTCCCTGATGCACGGCTGTGAGTCAGTTATGAGCTGAATGCTGAGAGCCTTTCTGTGGTGCAGTGGATTCCTTTGTTTGCTCCACAGTGTTTTTGTTGAGTAAATTGAACAAAGGGGAGAACAATAGGGCAACTCTGCGGTCTACACTTATTGACAGTACCAGTCAAAAGTTTGGAAAAAACCTTCTCATTCACTGTTTTTCTTTATTTCTTTATTTAATGTTTTTTTCTACCTTGTAGATTCATATTAAAGACATTAAAACAATTAAGGCACACATATGGGGAATTACATAGTAAACAACAAAGCAGCAACTATTGCTCAGCATCTCCAGGAACTCCTTCAAGATGCTAAGAAAATGGTTCTAGGTGACTCTACCTCATGAAGACACTAAGTCTTCAATTACATTTACAATGTAAAAAAAAAATCATAAAAAGAAAGCGAACACATTGAATGAGAAGAGGTGCGTCCAAACTTTTGACTGGTACCGTATATACAGCTCTGGAAAAAATTAAAAGACCATTACAGTTTCTGAATCACTTTCTCAGATTTTACTATTTATAGGTAAATGTTTAAGTAAAATGAACATTGTTGTTTTATTCTATAAACTACAGACAACATTTCTCCCAAATTCCAAATTAAAATAATGTCATGTACAGCATTTTTACATTCCATTATATTACATTTGTCAGACGCTTTTGTTCAAAGTGACTTACAATAGTCAAGTACAAAAGTAATAGAAGTTTAAGGTAAAAACATCTTTAGATAGGGCCTAAAGGAGGTCAAAGAGAAATAGTAGGATAGAGGAGTGAAGGAGGGGAAGAAGGAAATGAGGCTAGATATAGTTAGTTTGTTAGAGGTGTTAGGAGAGTAAGTGCTCTATTTGCAGAAAATGAGAAATGGCTGAAACCAGTCTTACACACTGCTTTTGGATAACTTTATGCCACTCCTGGTGCAAAAATGAAAAGAGTTCAGTTTGGTTTGATGGCTTGTGATTATCCATCTTGCTCTTGATTATATTCCAGAGGTTTTAAATTTTTATTGTGAATGCTCTTTTCTTTTCAAGTCTGTCTGACTTAATGTTGGCTAGTTTAATCCACGGATCAGCAGGTTGATTTCGAGATCAAGCTGCTTGCCATCAGCAGCCAGAGTCCGAGAGAGCACAGTTGGCCCTGCTCTCTTTGTGGGTGGGTAGATGTCGCTTTCTTCTCATCCCTAGTATAATGTTGATCAGCACAGGCGTCTGTTAGCTGATGTATCAGAGCTGGTTCGCTGCACTTTCCTCTGAGGGCGCTGGTTGCCCAGTGATGCTGTATCAGTGGCAGGTGAAAAGAGGTGGTGGATGGTTTCCCATGTTTCAGAGAAAGCATGAGCTCGTCACCATCCTAGTGTTGTTTAAAGGCATTTCCGTGCCCCCCAATTTTTTCAGCTGGTGGTTACGACCTTGTGTTGTGACACCTGGTTCCTGCTGTTTTACTATGAAGGTATGTGTCCTTCATGCTGCAACTACAAAGTGGAAAGAATGGGTGAAAGGAAAGATGTCATTTTTTCTCTTTCCATCACTGCATTCCATCACACTTCCTGACAAAAATATTTTGGAGAATAACTATATGAGCATCAGAAAAAAAGAGCGCAGGCCTTCTGAAGTTTTGTGTCATTCTGTCGTTGGCATTATGCCCATATTAGGAGCACTAAGCTGGATTTTTTCAATCAGGATAAACATTTTTGACCTACTGCGTCAGCTGATGCTTCCAGGAACATCACTGATGATGTGTAGAGAAGCATTAACGTAGAGAAACACTGTTAATATACGCAACATGCTTTATTACAGGATTTTGAGATTGTTTCACTGACACTAGAGTAGATGCAAGGATAGTGTGTGATTTCAAGCTTAATCCTTATTGAACATAAGAACCTAGAATACAGTACATTTAGTTCAGTAAATGTTACACAAAAAACGCACTACGTCAATGAAGGCCAATACCTAGAAAATGATTTCCTGAAAACAGTGGAAGCAAAGAATTTGTGTGTCGCGCTGGCCAGACACACAACAGACACTCACAGATACCAAACACACAGTTTATTTACAAAAGGGCTATGCTTACAGGAGTAGTAAGGGACAGGCAGGGTCAAGAACAGTAAGGCAGCAAATATAAACAACATACCAGAGCGTAGTCAGACAAAACAGGATCATACAGTAAATCCAGCAAGGAGAAGGCTTAGGCAAAAGAGTAGTCAAAAATACACAAAAATGGAATGAAAATAGATAGAGAGGGCAAGACAAAAAGCAAAAATCAGAAACAAAAACAGGTTGGTAGCATTTCTTCAGAATAAACATGAATACAAATAAAATTGTTCATTTAAAAAAAAAAACATAGTAAGGGAGTTTTCCTTCTCACTGTGTTACCACAATAATTGGCATCTCTGTGGTGCTGAATTAAATAGTTTAATTGAATAGTTTAAAAAGCTAGTTGAAACTAGTGTACAAACTGTGGCCTTGTCAAGGTGTACACTGGGCATATTACAAAAATGTTCTGTTCTAAGGCCTAATAGTGTTAGGAGTTTGTTTTTTGTTACTCTTTAACATCATTTTTAAAAGGTATAATGAAGATTGTACATCCTTACAAATAGAACCTTCGAGAGAGGTCTCTGTAAATAGGTTTGTGTTTCTGTTAGAAACCTGTAAATAACTCTCTATTTGGCAGTAATTTTCATATATTGCACTTTTCTTCAGATTTTCTTCTTAATTTGGAAAAAATAGTTAATTTAAACTTTTGTTTTCATATTGGTTACTTTAACATGAATAAAAAATGGCCATTTTTAGGTTGTTATGTAAGAATATAAGCAATATAAAGGAAACAGAAAATCTGCCAAGTATGACCACCATAGTCTGTAACACTATAATGTGCAACACATTATTTATTTAATAAATAATGTTATAAATCATGTATTTTGAAATAGCAGAAATGTGTTTTAAAGTCATATCACCTTTACTGAAACTTTTTCTATTGTGAAACATAAATATTAAATTATGTTCCAGCCCTAGACAGAAAAAAAATATTTTTTTAATTTTAATTTTATTTTAGATGAATCCCCTATAATATCTTTTATCACCTAAATCAGTCAGTCGAGTACACAAACTGCAGAGTTTACACAAACTGCAGAGACATAAACATTTCTTCATTATGTAGGCAGGATTTGATAGTATATTTAAGAAATCTTTGAATTCTTTGAAAGCGTCTGTGTTAAACTGAAGTTAAAGTGGATTAGATATGATTCCAGACCGATAATTTTTATGCACTACTGTGCTTTATTGCGTTAGACTCTGAAATTGTCCTAAAAGCAGCTAAATCTTTCTGTGTGCTGTATGTTTAAGTTATTCTTGCATTTTTGGCCTTTTCATTTTCAATTACTGAAAACTCCTGCTTTCAATCAGATAAATCCTCACATCTGCGTCTGCATGCTGGTGTTAGAAGCTGATTTAGATTGAAACTCTCTGATGTAGAGGAGAAACCATGAAACGAATCACACCTCCGATATGCAAATCTGCGTATGCACACGCTCACATACACACGAATAGAAGCACAAAATAAACAAACCAAACTTAGAGCAGTGATTTCCAAACTGTCACCTGTACAGAGAGAGTGCTGCATCAGAGGAGCTGTGTGGAGGTGTGAGAAAATGTTCAGAATAGAAACCATAGCATTTTAATTGCTCAAACTCATCCCACCATAAATATGTGTGTGTGTGTGTGTATAGCTTAGAGTGTGTAGCAGAGACCACTGTCATGGTAGACCACAGGCAGTAAGATATTACTAACATAGTTTGTTTTGGTTGTTGCTGCAGATTGATGAGATAAATTATATAAAAAATACATTAATGTATACATTTTGCTGTGTTTACCAATTAAACTTTACTGTTAGCGGTTATCCACCATCGTGACGCCGGCACTATTCTGGTTCGCGAACCTAATTTTGAACCAGTTTGTCGCATTTCCACCAACAAAAGTAGGTTCCAAGAAGGTTCGTTTGCAGCAGGAACCAAAGAACACTTGTGGAAAAGTGCTGTGTAAGTAGTTTTTAGTTAGAGTCAGCATTTACTAGAAATTTTGTCAGTTTTATCAGTTATCTATTATTTGTTGACTGACAAACCTAAAATGAAGTCTTTCAAACTCCCCTATAATTTTAAAGGGTAACAAAACCCGCTAATTTTAGCTTTTATTTTTACTCCACCCTCAGCCTAAATTTGCTAAATACTAAATGCTATCTGATTCTTCATTAATTAGGGGTACAATAATTCTTAATAGTTGAGAAGGCTTAATTTTAACTTGTTGATCTTTCTTTTTTTAGTTTATACAATATTTAGTTAATACAGGCAAGTCTGTTCATTTTATTAACTTTTTTGCAATGCCAGATTTTTTTTACCTCCAGTCAAATAAAACCAACTTCCCTTCTCTATGAATGGTGAGAGATGAAATCTGATAAAATCCAATAAAAAAAACTTAATGAACAGTCAGACGTATAAAGTACTAAAGACCCAGTGAAAATGAAAGAGCTCTATCAAAAAAGTTGAAGTGTTCTTCAACCACACTTAACCCTTTCAGACCTGAATCATTTTCCAATGATAGAAAAATATATAAATGCTGTTTATTCTCTGTAAATACTCTTAAAGAAAACTCAAACATAATTTTCTAGTATGTTCTAATATAAATCTATATGAAAAATGTAATGTCAATGAAAGTCTGTGTTTAACTTTTTTATCATATATTTGATATTAATGTATTAATGTATAATAATGTAACAAACCATCCCTAAACAGTGAAATAAATATGATAAAAAAAGTGTTAACTGACTCGTATTAAATTAGTAAAAATTAGCCCTTGCATCTTGTGTGAGATGCTGTTTTTTCAGTGGGTGTGGCTAAAATGCTTGAATTGCAATCTTTTTCACAGACTGGATCTTTTATGGTCTATTCTGATGGACAACAGGTCTCGATTGATGTTAAGAGCAACAAAAACGAAGCAAATACATGATGTCCATTTTAATGAATGCAGCTTCTGAAAGTGTTAAGAGGAAGTACTAAAGTATTCAAGTAACATTATTGTACTTACGTATTTCACTGAAGTACTGAAAGTAAGCGTAAAGTACTGTGATATGTAGTTTTACAGAAAGCAGGGGAAAGTTTGCAGTGCAAAACGTAGAATGGGAGCAGCGTGGTCGTTTAATCAGATCAGCTTGATCTCTTAATTCACTCAACGATGAGGAGCTTCATCAAACTCAATGACAGTTCAGAGCATCTACTGCTCTGATACTGCAGTGATAATAGTGGGTTTGGAATGATTCCTTGGAATGATTTTAATAATTGCAACGAGTAACAATGCAGCACATTAAAAATGTGTCTTATTCAAGCCTGTTTCCGTCAATAGGAATGTTACATACTGTAATTTGCACCTTTTAGAACAAAGTTTGGAACATTTGGACAATGAAACTGAAACACCTGTCATTTTAGTGTGGGAGGTTTCATGGCTAAATTGGAGCAGCCTGGTGGCCAATCTTCATTAATTGCACATTATTGCACCAGTAAGAGCAGAGTGTTAAGGTTCAATTAGCAGTAAGAGCACAGTTTTGCTCAAAATATTGAAATGCACACAACATTATAGGTGATGTTCCAGAGTTCAAAAGAGGACAAATTGTTGGTCACAGATGCGCCAGCAAGACGTTCACCAAGACAGCAAGTCTTTGTGATGTATCAAGAGCCACGGTATCCAGGGTAATGTCAGCATACCACCAAGAAGGACCAACCACATCCAAATGGATTAACTGTGGACGCTGTAAGAGGAATCTGTCTGAAAGGGATGTTCGGGTGCTAACCCGGATTGTATCCAAAAAACATAAAACCACGGCTGCCCAAATCACGGCAGAATTCAATGTGCACCTCAACTCTCCTGTTTCCACCAGAACTTATACAATATTATGGTCTAAAACCAGGTGTTTCAGTTTTATTGTCCAACCCCTGTATGTTAAATATTGACGCTTAAAATTGAAATGTTTGTATGAAACAATCCCTATATGTAGCATGAGGTAAGAGTGTCATAGTGGCGGTGATGGTGAGAACTGAACTTTAATATTCAGAACAGGCTTTTTGGCAGCATTCTGAATGCAAGCAGCTGTAGCTTCCAGAGTTTATAGCTCCTTGTAACACAACTGCACACACACACAAACACACACACACACACACACACACCTAGCTGAAAACAAGCACTATATTAAGCAGGCAGTTAGAATAGGAATGTTTACAAACTGGCAGAGAAATGATAAAAGACAAAGTGTTCGAATCTGCAGAAAACAACAAACTCCAAACATATGCAGAGTGAAAATGTGCAAAGAAAACAAGAGACAAGAAAAGAAAAAGAGGCAGGAAGTTTCTGGTAGCTCTTATAACCCTGCCACATTTACACTATGTGTGTGTATGTGTGTTTCTTCCATATGAAGTTACAGCAGCATCTGAGTGATCTAAGAAGCTACTGCTGGCTTTGATATTTGAGATGGGAACTCACCTACAATGTGCATTTCTCACTGCATCGTTTCTCAGGTGTAAGTGTTTCATCAGCGCTAACTCTTAATTTTAGCAAATTACAACCCCTCTCTCTATAAAGAACACAATTACTCTTCTGTAAAATATTATTAAAATGTGACAATTGAAAACTATCATTTTAAATATGGAGAAAATCACACACAACAGCTAAAAACTACAGGAGTAGCTTCTTGGGCACTGAAAGAGCAAATATATAAAGAGGCATTCTTTTAACAGCAAGGCATGCTGCGTCTTGTGTTGTCGGAAGCGTTTGATTGATGATCAGTTAAACACGAGACAGCGGTTAAGAGGTCACAGTAAAATTTAGAGACAGACATTTACCACATTTAACACACAGAAAACTCCTTTTTACCTTTAGTCTGTTCATCTGTATGCAGACAAACAATGCTCCCCCAGACTTCTGGATCTATTCACATTTTAGGTATTGCATAAATTTTATATAAAATGTGATCAGATCTTCATGAGTTCCCCATAACGAGGTACTCACACTTTTTTCTTTGAATTTATAATTGTTTTTTTTTTCATTTTCTCCTAACTTAGCTATTTAGCTGCATATCCCTCATCACTGGTGATGCCTTAACACAAGGAGGGTGAAGACTAGCACATGCCTCCTCCGACACATTTGAACTCAGCCACCACCTCCTTTTAAACTGTAGCCAGTGCATTCAGAGGAAAGCGCAGCGACTCGGTTCCGAAACATTCTTGTGGTAATCAACATCACCCTAGGAGTAATGAGGGAAAAGAGTGTAATCTACTCACCCAGAGAGAGAAGGACAAATTGTGCTCTCTCAGGGCTCCGGCAGCTGATGGCAATAAATAAATCTTGGTCCTGATTGATAACGTTCTTTTTTTCATTTCTTTACAAAAAATATATATATGAATTATTTTCAACCATATTTACTCCTGATCCTCTATTTCCTGCTGTTTTCATTTTTCTCCTTGTGGGTAACCAAGGGCCAGGAACGATACATCAGTTGCGTCCCTTATGTCATTCCAAGTGTCAGCTGACTTCTCTACTATATACAAAAGATCCTTCACTGGACAGACCTCTTTAACATAGCAGCCGAGGAATGAGGAATGTTACCCAAGATGCAGCCTACATATTAGAAGTCAGCTATGATTGGCTTGTAATGAGTTGACTAGTCAGATCAGGTGTGTTGGAAGTAGGCAATCACTAAAAATGCAATTAAACCTATTGTGATTATTACAGTATGCCATCTCAGTTGGGTTAAGGCAGGAAACTGTGGAGGACACACACTTGTATTTGTTTACTATGCAATTTCATATGTGTCCCTTAATTGTTTTCATGTTTTTAATATTAATCTACAACGTAGAAAATAAACGAAATACAGAAATTAAGAAATACACAGAATAATAGGGGTAACCAAATTGTTGTTACTGTACATAATATAAAATATTATTTTTATATATTTAATATTACATTAACAGGTTGATGTAGTTCAGCGCTGATGTGTGATGATTTAGGCATGCTGTTTGCTCAGTGCTAATATGGGTGGTAGAGTTCTGTATCCTCCAGCTCCACAGCAAAACTAGATAATCAATCCTCAAAAAACAAACATGTATTTGCTGATTGCCTGAATTTGAGAAGTAAATAAGGAGGAAATGGGAACATTTGATAATGTGCCAAACTATTCCTTTATGGTCAGCATTGAAAAGCTGGTTTAGAAGAATTGAGGAAGTGTTTTGCCAAACGTTGTTAAATGGTTGTTAAAGCGTTGGAGAGCACTGCGGCATCTGAGCTGTGAAAGTGGGTCAGAGGATTTGGATTCTGGTTCTGTATAATTGTTCTGTTTTGGAATGTGTGTGTGTGAGAGAGAGAGTGTGTGTGTCTGTATTTGTGCATGCACACACATCTACCAGCCCCAACAATTTATAATTACACCGGGAATTAGTCACATACTGTCTGGGAGCAAGTTGTAGCGCCAGAAACCATCTAAAATGGTGTATTAACCTTTTTTCTATCCCCATCAGGAAGGAGTGTAATGAAATGGAGAAGACGGGGCGTATGAGAGAGAGAGAGAGAGAGAGAGAGAGAAAGAGAGAGAGCGTGTGAAAGAGAGAGAGAGAGATTTACTCAATTATTTAACATCTACCGTGACGTGCTGGCAAACACAAGTCTCAAGGCTCTAATGATGTTTACTTGATGAAAGTAAACTTCTTACACAAACACACATATATATGTGCACACACACACACACACATAATTGCAGGGTGCTCTTCATTAGCTTTATCAGAGGTCAGATTGCTTCACATACTAGACTTGCTTTGATCTGGTAAAAGTAGACAACTTGACAAGATATTAAACAAGGAACACTTGCATCTGTTTACACACACACATAAACACACACACACAATATGCAATTACTATTATTCTTTCAGCAGTGCCGGCATTACTATTATCTGTAATGCATCCCTCACATTGCAGTCTGTACGGTGTAACAGGCTGCTTCATACAGAACTGCAGTGGAGTGTAGATTGTAGTGAGTTACTGCATGCATATAAGGAGTTGATATGGAGTGTATTGCAGTGTTATCTATGCCTGTGCTGAGTTCACCTAATTTGCATGCCACTGAGCCTCTGTGGCATGCTTGTGCTTGTAACATAGACTGTGACTGAAATTCGTCCCTATTTACATTTTTCCCAGCAATTTTGTCCAAATTGATATTAAAATGTGATTTTGTGCGCACTATAAACTTCCCTCAATGCTCTCGTAATTCATAGTAAATATAGTAACTCACTACAGGAAGTGAATGTGGACCAGGATGCATCGTGAGTCGAACTGGAGCTGACACTGTGCCAGTGACAGTTAGGAGCTGTAAATTTCATATATTTACTAATGTAATTTTTTAAGGGAAGGCTTATGTTATAAATAACGTAGCTAATGTCAAAGGCCCAATCCCATTTCACCCCTTGGCCCTACCACTTACCCCTACCCTTTGTTTTTGAGCGTATCCCTTCTTCTTGGAACAGAGCTACAAGGGTAAGGGGTGAAATCCTCCATCCTAAGAATTGGGACGACCCTTCAAGCACCGGCCACATCATTAGGTGGCTAAAGTTCAGGAACGGAGCCCTTTTTAGGGCATTGTATGTCTTCAGAAAGGGGGGAGATTGTTCAGAAATACATTTTTATTGTCCATTTCTTAATTCCTCTGTGATGGGGAGCTGAAATTGGTATCGATCCAATACCAAGTAAATGCAGGGCCAGTATTGCCGATACCGATACTTTTTTAGTATTTTAAACTTCATGAATCCAAAGGATACAAAAGAATTAGGATCAAATCACAATCACATCACAATCAACATTTTTGTTTAGAAACAATGGAACAGTAACAAAACAAAGTTTGCCTTAACATTAGGAAAATAAATATTTTTTGAGGTAGAAAAGGAGCACCCTCAATACAAAAATAAAATAAAATATACTTCTTTCTTTCTTTTTTCAAATAGAATTGTTTTTTTTAGGAAAAACAATAAAAAAATAAAAAAATATTCTTCCTTTCAGTGCAATTCTATTTTTTCTTAACCAAACAGAGTGGGAAAAAAATATCCCAAAAAAATAAATAAATGGTGGTGTCTGTCTCCATACATGTTGGCTCTTTGGCTGGCTCCACTGAGCCATGTGACGCACGCGGGGGCGCAGCGCTACTTTTACAGACAGTAGACTTTGATGAATCCGTGCGTGGGGGAGAGAAAAAAGTTTGAGTATTGATCTTTTTACACGAGTATTGCTCAATACCAATACCAGCGTTGGTATCAATATTAACAATTTTTGGATCGATCCGCCCACCTCTACCCTCCAGCCTAAAAAAAATCGGGACACACCTGCTATTTTGGTGTGGACCAAACCGAAAAGTCTGAAAGTCCGGCCCAAAGAGGTAAATGTGTGAAAGCAGCCGTAATGGCCACATTATTAGAAACTCCTTGCTATTGGCTTTGCTTTGCCTGTCTATAGAGACTTTAGCCCTTTTGCTGAAGCACAGTTTGTACTAGTCTTCCTCTAGCTCTTCATTAGTGTCAATTTCTGACCACAAAGCTGCTGTTGGCTGAATATATTTGCTGGTGGATTTAACATCCCATCAGCAGTGGTCCTGTGGTCAGAAACTGAGCAGTGATGAGGGAATTTAAGGGATGAATTGTGTATTACTGCAGATTTTCATAACTAATTTGTATTATAGGAGGATTATGGCCTAAAGGGGAAAAAAAACCTTCAGAGCTTTTAATCACAGGAGAAAAACTTCAGAATAAAGAATTTCTCGGTCGTGAGGGTTCAGGGTTTCCCCACCTGCTTCTTCATCCTGGACAAGTGCAGTTCTATGAGGCAGGAGCTGATTGATGATGAATCATTTATTGCCCAGTTTTGCACAGCGCTTGCATGCATTCATAAAAAGCATTCACGTCTCCAAAATGAAGTGTTTACTTTAGCAAACAAACTTTTTTGAACTTGCAAAGAGCAGAGAACACATGCATATTTAATCACCAAGGTCTGCGAGGGCCTTCTCAGTGTAATAAAGTTCACTTTCATTTTTATTTTTTTTTAATCTTACCACAATTTCTTCCGAGTTTTAACAGAGCTTTTATGAATCTCATAGATATTTCAGCAGGACGTGGGAGGTCAAGTTCCCCTGGTTCTTCGTAGCTAGCAGAACTATCAAATAGCATGCAGGAGTATTGATGAAGATGAATCAATTGACCCCACAAGCTGCAGGGGTCTAAAAATAAAGGAATAAAAAAGGGAGGATGGATTAGAGGGTTATATAAAGAACAAAAGTGGAGGAATGAGAGCAGCATGTAGGATGATAAATTATTCAGCTGTACTGATCATAAGAGGAGATCGGTGATGAGGGAGAGGCACCTGCCAGCACGTTTATGGCTGTGCTGTGGTTTTATTCCTGTATACACCACAAACCCACCACACACCCATTACACAGCCACCACATACAGTACATCACCACAACACATCACATTACATCAATTACATAGGTTTATTAGAGGAATAATAATAATAATAATAATAATGCACACAGCTTGTCTAATCCCTTAACAGAAGTATTGCTAAAAGAATAGGACACTGGAGCAGATCCGGGCTGTGTATTGACAGGAAGTCAGTGATAAGATACAGTGGTTAGAATTCAATAAATCACAAAAATTAGAAAACCTGTCATAGTATAAAAAAGACATATTTATTCACCTGTGTTTCATTTGTTGCTCCACCCCCTAGCCCCAGGTGTTTCCAGTTCCCATCTGTATACATATGTCCGCGTGTTTCCTGTTCTGGTGTCGGTCTTTGTATGTTTTTCATCTGTTTGGTTGTTTCCTGTATTTTCAGTGTTTTCTCGATGTTTCTCGTTTTTTTTCGGTTTTGTTTCAGTTGTTTTTTTGTTCTCAGTTTGTTTGTTCTTTAATTGTTTATTAAAAACCTCGCATTTGCATCCGCCTCCACGCCCTCTCCTTGCTCCTGACTATTACACTGCTATCTAGTGGTTGGTCTTTTAAACACAACTCTAAATTAAATGAACCATGGTCTGACACCAATCTTTACATGTAAACTAATAATATTTTATCCTGTGTTTTTGAGTATTAATGAAGTATTACAAAACAAAATATTGCGACTCTTCAACATATTGTTATTTTCTTACAGTTTTAGAACAGATAATCTTTGCAGTAAATCATATAGTAAATTTAAAAGTGTTAAAAAAAAACAAAATACACTATATGTGAAGTGTTTAGATGCTCGTATCTAAGGTGATGTTAACTTGTGGTTTGTGAGGCTGGTAATTCTAAAGAACTTATCCTGTGCAACAGAGGTAACTCTTGGTATTCTTTTCCTGAAGTGGACCTGATGAGAGCCAGTTTCATCATGCACTTCACTTGAGGATACTTTATTTAATTTCTTAAACTATTTTTTTCTTTATTTAATTGATAGTGCTAGCTATATTATAGATTGGAATATTACTCTAATAGAGCTATTCACTGTTTACCAACTCTACCTCTGCACAACTTTAAAACTGATGCTGTCAAACACATTAAGAGTACAAGAAATGTACGTTTTTAACTCTTGAAAAGTTCAGCACAGCTGTTAACTGAAAGCATGAATTCCAGGTGACTCTACCTCATAAAGCTGACTGAGAAAATCCAGCCAAGAAGTGCAGAACTGTCTCTATCTATAAGCAAGAGGTGTCTATTGTGAAGAATCTAGAAGAATTCTGGTTTGTTGAACAGTTTATTGTTGCATATGCTTTTTCTTCACAGTTTGGATGACTTTAGTATTAATCTACAATAAATAATGAAAAACCACTGAATTTATGGTGTGTCCAAACGTTTGACCAGTACTGTAAGTCTGATACCGATTCTCATATTGGATCAGAGCGTCCTCTCTGTCAGTGCGGTCTTGTCTTTTTCGTGCTGACACATGGGAGGTAGTTAAGAGAGATGGATGAGAATATGTAGTGTTGGAGCTGTACGAGGCTGTACAGATTTGTCGCTGCAGTCTTGAGAGAGCATATGCAATGTGTGAGAGAGTTGTGTGTCTCTGCAGAGCTGCAGAGTCTCTTACTGTCTTCTGTAGCAGAGTCCTCGGGGAGGTTTGGTCAGAGCAGGAATTCAGACATGGATGATATCAAGGAGCGCTCTGTTTTTCTTCAGTTCACTGCATCAGCACGGACTGTTGCTTATGAAGAATGAACTTTTTTTTGAGGGCGGATAATGATGAGAAAAGTTGGAAAAAAGATCTTGTGATGTTCTGAGAAGAGTATCTTGTCTCTTTGGTTAAAGAGCTTTTGATCATTTAGATTGTATAGTCCTTTACATTTTACTTGCAACTGATGCAGCATTTACTGTTGGATTAAATGGTTTGTAATAGTCTGTAAAATGCTTGGTGATGGCTGGCATTAGGCCCATCACATAAATGATCTATTATTAATGTCATCTATATATAATATATGGACATGACCACAAAACAGAAAAATACATTTTGTTCTTGTTAGTAGCAAGAAGTGCACAGTAACATGAATGAGTTTATATGTCATAGACAAACTTTTGGTTATAATAACATATTTTATTTGATTAACGGTTAATTAAACAGTTTAAACATTATGTGCCCTGTCGTACATCCTGCACAAGGTGCGTCACAATGCTCATTCCTATCTTACACCCCACCTATTGTCACGCCTTGCGCCTGCGCCATTAAAATACCATTGGAGTTTATGAATAAATCTACACTGATAGGTGTGGTGGTTTGGAAGTGAGGTGTGTTCAGGTAAATTTCTGGTGTGTTTGTTTGTATCTTGGTGGTGGGAAATACAGGTGCGCCACTGACTGATTTAAACTATCAACAGTCAAACAGCCACCCAATCTTATCTTAGCCATGCAAGAGCATTGTGCAATTTGAGTGCACTCAGTGCGTGTACACCCCTGCTCGTTAAACACACACCAATAAATACACTGCAGTGCACAGATCCAGCTTTTACATAAACAATAAACAGAATAAAGAATAAACTAACATTGTTGTTTCCTAAAAGGAGCTGCTGGTGCACCTTTACAGCGTTTATGCACAGGTCAGTTTCCTCTGCTGAGACACACAAAGCTTCGCTGTCATGATATCATCACCATCGCCATCAAGTTAGAGCGCACCTGTCTCTTAAAGGGAATGGCAACTGGCACACTGATTGGTTTATTTTACGCTACGCCCAAAACACTCCCATATATAAATAAGAGAATTTCGAGCGATGCAAGGCGTATCTTTGAAGTCCTCACGATATCATAGACACACCAACATGCCCTAAATCAAGCTATGCGATACACAATTGACTGGTGGTTTAAACCACATTTATCTTTGAGCACAGATCTGCACACTCTTGCTATTTTAATCTCAGTGTCTTCGTGAGGGAGAGTCATCTGGAATAGTTTTCTCAGCGTCTTAAAGTAGTTTCTGAAGGTGCTGAACAATAGCTGCTTCTTTTCCTTCATGCTGAAAAGCTCCAGCTCATCCCAAATCACCACATCTCTAACCCATCTCAGTTGATCAGGTTTAGGTCAGGAGCTTGTGGAAAACAAACACTTTTTATGTGTCCCTTAATTGTTTTGATGTAAAAAATAAATTAAATTAAGAAAACATTGAATGAGAAGGTGTGTCCAAACTTTTGACTGGTACTGCATATTGTGTCTGACTGAACTACTAAAATACTAAATAATTCCATTCCTTAAAATCTATAATGCCTTTAAGCAGAAAAAAAGATATTTGGGCAGTGTCCATGCTTCACACAGTGGTCATGAGTTATTGGACTTTACACATGTTATCATTGGGAGAAAAAAGGAGGTTGAATTAGGCTTGCTGCACTCAAGACAAACTTTAATGCAAAAATAAAACAAGCTAGAAGTGTTGCTGAAGCTGTCTGAATGCTGTTATAACCCTCCACAGTCATGTGAAGAGGCAGCCGATGAGTTTACTCCCTCTGGTGGTTAAACAAACAACAAAATCAGGATATTCAGGACAACTGACTTAAACCTTCCTAAACATTTACACAGACTGATTTTAGCGGATGTTTTTGGCTGATTTGTCATAACATGGTCTGTATATATGGGTTTCTGGTATGTGAAAGTGGTAATATGCAGTCAAATTAAAAAAAAATTCAACCTCATGTTAACAAAAAGTTCTCGACCATGCTGCTTCCACATCTCGGAATAGACAGTTTGGAAAAACATGAATACACATGTGGTAGTACAGTACCAAAGTTTGGACGCACCTTCTCATTCAATGTTTTTTTTTCTTTATTTAATATATTTTCTACATTGTAGATTAATATTAAAGACATGGCAACAATTAAGGGACACATATGGAAACAAGTTAAAAAGGTAAAAAGTGTTTGTGTCAGGCAGGGAGCAGAAATGAGATGTGAAGAGCGGACGCACTTGCAAGTATTTATTGAAAATACATGAATTAACAAACAAAGAAACAAGAAACTGAAACAAAAGAAATACAGAGACCATAGAAATGACTGGAACACAGATAGAATAACAGAGGAAAAAGGAGGACTATTTATACACAAAGAAGGTGACAGGAAATAGGTAACACCTGGCACCTAAAAAGGGGGCAGAGCTACAAACCAACAGGTGGGCAACAGGGGCGGAGACACGGGAAACACACAGGACACGTGCAAAGGGTAAATAAACACAGGGACGGGACAAGAATGGGACAGTTTGTCCACCACAATCTCCTGATCTAAACCTGGTCTACTGAGATGGTGATTTGAGGGGATTTGGGATGAGCTGGAGCTTCACAGCGTGATGAAAAAACAGAAGCTATTGTTCAGCACCTCCAGGAACTCCTTCAAGACACTAAGAAAACTATTCCAGGTAACTCTCCCTCATGAAGACAAATACCAAGTAAATAAATAAAATAACAAGAGTGTGCAGATCTGTCCTCAAACATAAATGTGGCGGTACCACTTTAAAATAACACTACCTTTATAAACGGTTTATAAATGGTTTACAATTAGTTTATTAATGGTTACTAATTAGGTTGTAAATGCCTTAAAATCATCAATAATCAGTTATAACACATATGTAGAAAGGGCAATAATATAGATGGCTGTGGGTTCACTATTTGGCAAACAACTGGTAACTGTTGCTTTTTCTACGTATGTGTAATAACTGATTATTAATGATTTTTAAGGCATTTACAACCTAATTAATAACCATTAATAAACTAATTGTAAACCATTTATAAACCCTTTATAAAGGTAGTCTTATTTTAAAGTGGTACCAATGTGGCTAAACCACATTCTGGTTTGTTTAACAATTTTTTGTTTACAAAATAATTCAGTGTGTGCCCCTATATAACTTTAATAAAGTCTTCAATATTAAATGTACAATGTAAAAAAAAATAAAGAAAGAAAGAAAACACACTAAATGAGAAGAGATGTGTCCAAACCTTTGACTGATGCTGTGTGTACACACACATGGGGAGCATATTTACAGAATTTTAATGAACAAAAATAATTCACACGGGCATCTTTACAGTTACAGTTCCTGAATGACAGTATTGAATTATTTGCAGTGAATTGTCCTGCACTAGCTGACAGGATCTCTCAGGTGAGATATATAATCAGCTTTTGCTTATATCTGATCTGTTCTCAGTAAGGAGTGCAGACGCTTTAGAGATGCTACTGTGAGTAAGCATAAAGAGACGGTTCTAGCATTGACAGCGTGGTCTTCTGTGTCTTATTCATCAGAGCCTTGAGCATGTGCGCAGTGTTGGAGTTTGAATAGTGCAGAGTAGATTTCACAGGACTAATCACTGATCTGCAAAGACAGAACCTTCACTAAACAATGCCACAACACTGGGAGAGAATTAGAAAGCTTTTATATGAATGTAGAGCTGTGTACAACCTTGAATTCAAATGTCTGTTTTCATTCAAGCCAAGTACATCAGGGTTCCTTTTATAAAAAAAAAAAAGTATTTTATATACACCAATCATAATGGCATAACATTATGAATACCATACTGAAATGTTTAAATGCTGTATCCACTCTCTGTCCACTCTTATTCTATTATATTAGAAACTACTCCTACCTACCTGCTCCACCTTGTAGATGTTCTGGGTTCAGCAGTGACACTAAGGTGTTTAAAAACCCCAGCAGCACTGCTGTTTCCTATCCACTCATTCCCCGGCAATGCTAAAATCACTGTTACAAATTGTATCAAACTGTTTTTTACTTTTACCAGACATGGATATACTTTAGAGTAGTCTGAGGTAAAATGAGTTTTGATGGGATCCATGATTACCCAACCCACTCATTAGGACTCCCCTTATCCAGCATCACGAGGGTGAAGACTAGCACATGCATCCTCCGATACATGTGAAGTCAGCCACCGCCTCTTTTCGGGCTGCTGCTGATGCAGCATTGCCAAGTAGCATCACAGCGCACTCGGAGCAAAGCGCAGCCACTCGGTTCTGATACATCAGCTCACAGATGCTTCGTGCTGATCAACATCACCCTGTGGAGTGATGAGGGGAGAGAGCGCCATCTACCCACCCAGAGAGATCAAGACAAATTGTGCTCTCTCAGGGCTCCGGGAGCTGATGGCAAACTACATTAACAGGATTGAACTGGCGATCTCTTTAGACCTGTGGACTCTTTTTGAAGTGCTGCTGATGTAGCATCGCTGGGTAATTTACACTATTGGTGAAAAACAGAGATCCTCAGTTCTGATACATCAGCTACCAGATGCCTGTTGTAAAGAGAGAGTGTCTTTTATGATCCTCCTTGGATCATAGTGGCAGCGCCTTATTCCACTGGACCCCAGGAAATAGGTTTCTCAAATCTCAAATTACATATTTCTCATATTATAGTGTATAATATAAGTAATAAAATTACAGATTCAATATGTAAAGCATTATATTTTTGTAATTGAACAGAATTTACATTTATTCGTGTATCGAAATCTGAGATTTAGTGCTGTTTGAGTGTACACATTAGTTAGTTAATTAGTGTTTTATGCTAGGTAAAGACAACAGCACACAAACAGCAGTGTGCTACAGTAATGGAAACAGGTGAGCTAGTTGTTTTTTACCTGATGAACAGGTAATCACTGAGCTTCAGTAAGGTTTGCTTACCACAGCTGGGTAATTTACCACTATTCATTTGATCAGCTACAGAGTAAGACTTGTCGTTGCTTGCCACTGTGTGTCAATCTGGCAACCTGTGTGAGCTTAGTGTCTAAGGAGGAGCAGGTGGGGCAAAATAATCTCTCCAGTGTAGCATTATACATATATTACTAATTGTTCCTTAAACCATACTATTTCACCTAAATCTACCTTTTTGAGATTCTGCCAGAAAGATACATGCAAAGTGATGCATGCCATTGCCAACATCTTGATAAATGTCAGTTTTCACTGATAAAAGGCTAAAATGCAAAAAAAAAATCTTATAAAGAGTTATAAAGAGGTTATAAAGAGTATTTCAGCTTGGCAGGTTTTGAAACGAAGCTCAATACAGGACAGCCAATTAGAACAGAGTATTAATATATTTACATAGACTCGTCATAAAAAAACAAATAGTAGCATAGTAGAAACAGGCCTGATTAATTCTAAGAGACTGTTCAGGCTGGGAATGGTCATGCTTTGTGCTTTAATCCACACAAGTGTCATCAGTGGGGGAATAGTGGACAATATAACTTTTTAATTTCACCATATATTTATTGTATTAAGATATTATTTTTATTTTTTGAAAACGCAAAAGCATTCTTCTAGTACTGAAACGTTCTTCTTTACTCTTTACTGCAGTTTTAAGACTCACCAGCAGATGGCGATACTCAACCAGTTGAGGAAGGATGTGCCCACCAGGTACCAGCAGTTCTGAAAGGTTAAATAAGACAGCTTGTGAAGCTCATGTGGAGCTTTTTAAATAATGTTCTCTGTACTTTTGTTCTTTTTAAAAGGTCAGGCAAAGTTGTAATTATAGCCTTTCCTGCCGGTCTGCTACTTGAGGCATATAACACTAAATACCTGTATCATGGAGACCACAAGTTACCTACTTTTACTGCTGTCAGTGTTTCCTTAGTGAACAATTTTTGTCTTTATGTCATTAGGTTATATACTCCCGCAATCTGTGCTAATCTGCTAATAGCTCCCGTTAATCATCAGACCCAGATGCTTGAAATTAGAAACTGACATCAGATCAACTGATGTCAGATTAGACTGCATATGTGATATGTAAAGGACATGGGCCTTCTGTTTGATCATTATAATCGAGTTTATGTAAAAAAAAAAAAGAAATATATATATATATATATATATATATATATATATATATATATATATATATATATATATATACACACACATTAATGTTAATATGAAATTATACTTTTTAAACTGTTAACCTTGTAGATATAGCAAAAATATAATGTGGCAAATATAATGCAATTATTTTAACCTGCCTAATTCTAAAACACCCTGAAGTCAGATGGGCAGAATACTGCATAACACGTTATCAACTGCCATCGCTCTCAGTGCTAACCAAGGACAATTACAGTGGTATAAAAAAGTTTGGGCACCCATGATAATTTTCATGATCATTGGTTTTTCGGATCAGCAATTTCAGTTAAATATATCATATAGCAGATAAACACAGAGATATTTGAGAAGTGAAATGAAGTTTAAAGGATTTACAGAAAGTGTGCAATAATTCCTTAAACAAAATCTTTCTAATCTATCAGGTGCATACATTTGATGAGCTTTATCCTTTTATTGATTTAAATATCTTTGGAACACAAAATTAGTTTGATAAGCTCATTGACCATTGGCCTCCTTACACAGGTTATTCAATTTATGAGAAAGGGATAATGTGGCCAATTGCAAGTTTTCTCCTGTTTGCATCTTCTCTCAAGAGTGGCAGAAATGGTGCCCCAAAACACAGATCTCAAATTACCTGAAAACAAAGATTATTCAACACAGTTTACTTTCCACTGTGAGAAACATAGTGATGAAATGGAGGATCGCAGGCACAGTTCTAGTTATGGCCTAAAGTGGCAGAACAAGAAAAATCTCAGCTAATCAGAGGAGAAGAATGATAAGAACAGTCATAGTCAACCCACAGACCTTCAGAGCTCCAAAGACCAACATCATCATCTTGCTGCAGATCACTGTGTCACTGTGCATCGTTCAGCTATTCAGCTCAATTTGCACACGGTGAGGCTGTATGGGAGAGTAATGCAGAACAAGCCTTTTCTGAGCACACGCCACAAACAGAGTCACTTGAGGTATGCTATAGCACATTTAGACAAGCCAGCTTCCTTTTGGAATAAGGTTACAGATTACATATTATGATTTACGACAAAAAAGAGGAAAATATGTATTTTAGATTCAGAATAAAACACTCGTAAGTGATTATAAATCCAACATTCCAAAGTTTTTAGCTAACTGTTTATTTGAAATGCTTTAAAATAGGATTGATTTATCTGAAATGTTAACTGAAACTGACCTTAGCTAGGGCCTAGGCCCTATTTACATGTGTTTTATATGTGTATTGTTCTAATAACAGTTCCTTTATCTCTGTTTTACTAGGATAAGCGTTCCATGAAAAAAGGCTGTAACAGAATTTTGGATTCCCTGCGTTGGAGTCAAGAGTAGAGGAATTTAGGCCCTGTTCCTCAGGCCCTGTGTGTTGCAGTAATAACCATATGCACTGAATGATTTATGAAAGAAGGTTCCTTTGATTTCTCAACATAGAAACTATACACACACATCTGCTCCGTGGCAGAGAGGATGTAGTGTTCCCAGTGCCCATGATCCAGATCCAGAAATAAAGCTATTCTACTAGAGTGGAAGGTTCAGATCATGATTCAGTGAAATGCGTCGTCTCAGAGTCAGATCAGATAACAGACCTACCTGAAATATGATGTTGTAGTAAAATCTCATATTCTATTGTAGAAAAATAATAGAATTTGGTCAAAGAGTTTACCAAGTGTAAATAAACTGTATCTGGCAGTTTTTTCGTGATGACACTCGGTTTGCACAGTTGATTGTTCCTCAGATGTATCTACACCATGTGTTTGTAAGTGAAGTAAATTTGAGCATGTCTTTGTGTGTCTGTATACAGCTCTGGAAAAAATTAAGAGATCACTTCAGTTTCTGAATTAGTTTCTCTGATTTTGTTATTTATAGGTATAAATTTAAGTAAAATGAACATTGCTGTTTTTTTCTATAAACTACAGACAACATTTCTCCCAAATTCCAAATAAAAATATTGTCATTTAGAGCATTTAAATGCAGAAAATGAGAAATGGCTGAAATAACAAAAAGAAGCAGAGCTTTCAGACCTCAAATAATGCAACAACAAAAAAAAACAAGTTCATATTGGTAAAGTTTTAAGAGTTCAGATATCAATATTTAGTGGATTAACCCTGGTTTTAATCACAGTTTTCATGCATCTTGTCATGTTCTCCTCCACCAGTCTTACACACTGCTTTTGGATAACTTTATGCTGCTCCTGGTGCATTATCTGCTGTTATCTAATTATTAAGTGGTCGTGTAAATAGCATTCTCTGATTTCTTAGTGTGTGCATAAGTAAAAACAGACCATGGCACTAGAAATAAGCATGGTTGAAGTTTGGATGTTATATTATTATATTGTCACATTAAGTCACCTAATTCTGTAAGATTATTGGCTGAATACAAGACAAACATGTAAATGTGGGACTAACTTTTTAAAATGTGCTTTTACAGGAGAAAATAGTCCAAAAATGGTATTTTACCCATTTACCTTTCAGCTGAGTTGAGAATTTATCTACAGTCATAAAGTGGAGTTAGTGGAAGTACCTCACACACTATGTGTGTGTGTGTGTGTGTGTGTGTGCATACTTAGGTTGTAAAGTGCTGTTTTTCATTACAGGGTAGAGAGCAAGAAGAATGCTCTTCTGTAAATGCTCAATCGCTCTCTCTCTCTGTCTGCCACTAATACAACCTCTCACCCTTTCATTGGTCCCTCGTTTCTCACTTTGAACCCTCACCCCCGCTCTGTCATGGCTTTTCCTCCCTCTTTCATTGCCCACATACCTCACCTCCATCATTCTTCTCGTTTTTTTTTCTTTCTGCTTCTACAGCTCAGGTCAATTATGAGACCCAACGGAGGCTACTGTTGAGCTGCTGTGAATGTGCACATGTGTGTGGGTGGTGTTTTGTTTCTAGTTTGAAATCACTACATAGAATAAATGTAAAGTATAAAGGGCTGCTACTAAATCACTAAATGGTTTGAGCAAAGAATTTATTTGATTTAAAGAATATTTATCTAGTGCCTTAATAAAGTTACTTCGACACCTACCTTGTTTGGCTGCAGGCCATTACCCAAAATTTGGTCTGACATAAAGAGGTGGTCTTGGTCCGGATCCATGCTCTGATTATTCTGCAGTGTGAAAATATGTTTTTATACTGTTCCGACTTTTGTCCAACTACAGCAAGCTAAGGCAGTCTATTATCATCCATGAAACAATACAGAAGAAAAGATGCACACGCGTAAACTGCAGTATAAAAAAAACAAAATAACTGAACCAAATGAATACAAGATAACTCTGCTTCAAACTCTCAGGTGTAAAACGTCCTTACACTACTGGTCTGCTCCAGGTCTTCTCTTTACAGCTGAAACTGATACTTGGCCCAGTTTTAAGTTGTTCTACAAGCATTTCTTTAATGTGAGCTGTCTATCACATGAGCTGCTGACTTTTAGAAACCTGTCCTCTGATGCTGTACAGAATATTTGTCATGCAGACCTCTTTCTTCTCCTGTTTCCAGAGTCTTTTGATGTTGTAGCAAACTGTACTCACAATGTTCTGGCTTAGTTTGTATTTATTCTATAAGAAAGGGAGACAGTATATGCAGTAGATATAATATGTTAGAATGGCCTACTATATGTGTTACTCGGTAAAGTTTATTTTTCTAGAATGTGTTTATCAAGATCATCTAAAACCAGTGTCTAGCAAAGTTCTAGTTTCAGATTTCAGCAACAAAATGTAAATGTAAATGTAATGGAGGTTGCGATCCAGATTTCTTTCCTTCATCTAATAATGAACAATATACTGTATACTGTAGCTTTGCCTGTTAAGGCTTGTTTTGACATGCCCTACAAGTTGACCTGCACTTAGGCAACACAGCTCAACATCACCATACCAAAAAGTGTTTTCTCCTTTTTATAACACTTTCCTGATCATCTGTGAAGAAAGATAATAAACCAAAAAGTGATACATGCGCTATAGCTGATCTTACTTTAGTGTAGTATACTGAGGTACAGTTTCATTAGCTTTCATTACAGTATGTGTAATTATACTCCTAAAGGACTCTATTGGAAAGGAATCCATTGATGTACAGAGTAAAAACATTAACACAGAGTAAAACGTATAGGCTTTGTAACATACTTTTTTTTCCACAGACGCTTTATAGCTTAGCCATCAACTGTGCACCATGCAGTTTGATTTAAGCCGTGTAAGTGTGTTTGGTGTCGTCATGACGCAGAAATACGCCTTGCATGGCTCGAAATGTGCAAAAGGCATGTACTAACTCTCTTAATTAATGTGTTTTTGGTATAACGTGAAATGAAATGACTTTGGCAGATTGGTAATTAAACTCTTAACAGGAAAGCTGACCTGTTCATTCACGTTGTGAAGGTGCACGAGAAGGTAATTTACAAAAGTGCACCTCCCTAGAACTGTAATGCCAGAAATTTACCTGAACACACCTCATTTCGAGACCACCATGCCCATTGGCTGTAAGATATAGGACCCATAGTGTCAAATACAGCCTAACCCTGCTTTCACACTGGAACGCGACGAGTCGCTTGTGTCGCCCCGCATTTGTCGCTTGTGGGCGTGTCAAGCTCAACGCGTGCGTGCGTGTATCATGGTCCAGCCTCTGACAAGAAAAAAGGCACAAAAAAAATCGCTTGGCCACTTTATTCTCCAGCTATAACTCCCAAACTTGCTAGACTTTTGGACATTTCTGAGATTTACCTTCGCTGGAAACACAGCTGTTCCCGCAGATCAACGTGGGTCCACCCCATTCAACAGAATGAACAGGGAAAAAAACTAGAAATTCAGAGAGAAGGAGCTTGAGGATGTCAAACCGCCTTGTTTGTGATTGGTCCAAAGAAATGCTAGAAACCAATCAGGTTAGAATGTCGCTTCACCGCGTCATAATACATTTGCATGAAGTTGAGAAAAATTCATCTCCGTGTCGCTTGTCGCTCTGTTGCCTCTCGCGTGTCGCGGCGACAAATCGCGCCCTACCATAGAAAATGGATTGTCGGCTGTTGCTTTGTCGCTTTCCAGTGTGAATGCAGGGTTAAAAACATGGTGCCAACTTCAGAATGTCAGAATGATTCCAATGGTCTATTGTAGATGTGTTGTATGTTGTACACTCATATTCTTACCCAGAAAATATTGCCATGACATTCACATGACATTCCAGGATTTGTGTGTGTAAACACCTGACATCTGACTGCGTATCTCTGACAAAGTGTAGGGTATGACTTGTTACGTTCAAGAACTCCATGTTCTCACGCTCTTTGTGATTTCATCTCCGTTCTCCTTTTAGTTTTAGAAAGCAGCTCATGTGGAACTCTTCATTCATTCATTGCTCGCAGATAACAGTGACCTCCTAATCCAAGCGCAGCACAATGCAGGCAGCTCTGAGCTATACGTTCTGTTCAGACATGGCTGGTAGTTATTATCTGAGAACACAAAGAACTTCCTAGTAAAGAAACACAGACAAACTTGTTGGAGAGAAAGCAGCTAAATGGAAGGAGACGGCGGGAGAATTAAGACCGGACTCGGAGAACAAAGATACAAAGATCAAAAGAAGGCCTGCATTGTTCACCACAGCTCCTCAAACACACACACACACAAACACACACACATGTACACACTTGCACATAACCTTTCCTGCCTTTACTTTTTCCACACACATAAACACACACACACACACACTGAGTGCAGTGTGGCCCTCAAATTGCCTCTCATTCTCATCTTCAGAGTCTCGTATCACAGCACTGCCCGTTACGCTAAAAACATAAATGCTAGGTTTAGCGGCTGCAGGCCTGCAGTAAATGAGAGGTTAGAGAGGGTCAGAGGCTGCCGCAGCTATTCTAATCAAATTTAGACGTTCATAAAAATTGTAGTGTTCTACTGCTTCTGAAAGATGTGTAAAGCTCATAGGACCATCTCAGCGTAAAAAAAAAACCAACAACCGGGAGCTTTTGTATTGGCTATATTAAACAGTGTTATATCAGATCTTATTTATAGACATTTCCACGTGTTTGAGGGTAAATAGTACTAAATAGTACTACCTAAACAGTACTATGCAATCAGTGACAACAACCATTACTGTGACGTTTAAATTAGCAGACCGTCTATTTGTGGGATGTGGGATAAAGTTTTTCATACTAACTTTTTTTTATGTCATTTTAAATATACAGTTATAATTGATTTTGAGCAGTTTAACAAAAAGTATTTATTTTTTTACTTATTTTTTTTATTTAGATTCAGTTCTAGTAGATTTACTCAAAATAGTACCCAGTGGATTGATGTTGTGTCTGTTGCTGTTTTAGTCACACCCATAGACCATTTTCAGTGCGTAATTACGTATACCAAGGGTGGTGGCTTTTATATTTTTCATATCGGTATCTGAGTTGTATCGAATCAACCGAAATAGAAAAGTAAGAAAAAAAAGAGAAGAAAAAAAATATATTGCAAAATAGATTTTTGCTATATCGTCCAGCCCTAGCTCATTAGCCGTTAGCACTAGCTGTGGTGTGCTCTGATACTGACTGCACTAGGGCTGCACGCTATTGAGAAAAAAAAAAATACATTTCAATGTTTTTCTTTTTTTTTCCAACTAAATACATTTGCAAAAAAAAGTATGTAAACCCTTTGGGATGACTTGGATTTCTGCAAAAATTGGCCATTAAATGTGTTCTGATCTTCATCTGAGTCACAACAATAGACAAACACAGTCTGCTTAAACTAATACCACACAAAAAAGTATATGTTTGCATTGTTTTATTAATTACAATTTGTTAATATTCACAGTGACGGGTGAATGAGTGCGAGTACGATATTAAACAATGCCATGGCATCACAAGCCCCGCCCCCACCTGCACTTTAGAGTCAGCCAATTGGCCATTTAAATAGCATTTTAAAAGGTAAATCAGAGCGTTTTTGTGGGATTAAGCAGTTGATTTTGGCTTTACCTGGAAATATCTGTGCAAAAAAAATGTGCTGAACTAAGGTGCACAGCTTTTCATCTGCCACTGTGTTTACAAGCGCATGCCCAGCCATGTGGAGGCCATGTGGTTACCTTGTGTTAACGCTGCTCCCCCTCCCCCTCACGCTTCTCAGGCAGAAGCAGCGTGTCACTCAGACAGAGACAGAGAAAGTCACAAAACATTGCAACATGATGTGTTTAATTTAATTGTGACATTGCATGACCTGCGATGTGACTATTGCGCAGGCGCACATATATAAAATGATATATCATGCAGCCCTAGACTGCACTGTACTGGGCTGAGTGATGTACTCTCAAGAGGGGTATCCAGTGAGTGCTGTTAAAAGACTTTACTTTGTATCCTCCACGAGACACATCAGTTTTTACACATTCTACCAAATTGTAAGTTTGTGTCAGATATAGTAAAAATATGCAGCACATATTTCTACTGTGGAGTTAATCTGAAAATGTGGCTCATATAGACTAGACTAGATTATCTAAATCATACATACCCGATCAATCCTTTCAATTTTGTAGTCCCTTGTATTTCAAATGATCATCAAAGCTCCAGGCAATTTTAATTACATCACTTAACTACTAATGACTTTTACTTACTGTTTAATTCATCACTGTGTGGTTTGGGATGCTGTCTTCAAGAATGCAGTTAATAATTGTTGCTGGATTTTTTTACTCATGTGTATTGTTACACTCGGGCCCTCTGTGGGCTGGTTAACCACATTGTCTTCACACACAAAAAAACACAAATAAGCAGAGAATCAGCTAATTTAGTAGACGCTGCAGGAGTCTGGATTCAAATCCATAGAAAATAAATGGTTCTGAATACTGGTACTGTGATGACACTGAGCATGCTCGGTTTTCACACTTTGTCATTTGTTTGGGGTTACATAGGGAGTTGTTTGTTATTGTTAGGGGGAAATGTATTTGTTTATATATTTGTGTGTTTGTTTGGTTGGTTGGTTATTGCTGATTAAATGGTGGGGCATTATTTACGCTACTGGTGTTGTGGTTGAGGGCGGATTAGAGCTCTGCTGGTGGAGCCACCATTTTAAGAGAGATAACCACTGCTGATTGGCCGTCATTCACATTCTCTCCTGTTCTAAATAAAGGTTGCTCAACAGGACTATGACCTTACCTTGTTACTCTGCTCTGGTGATGCTAAAGTACTTAAAATATGGAGTCTAGTGAAACCGGATTTTTCAGTACACTTAAAATCCTTTAATTTTCCCAAAAATCAACAATGCGTCTTATAATTCTGTTCACCTTATGTTTGATTTTTTTTTCAAGTCAGGTTGTAAGGACCAGTAAAGACACTCTGTTGAAGTATAGAGTTATACAGGCTTTTCAGTGAAGTTTCTCCAGCACCGGTGACTGTTCAGAGGCGACTTTATCGGACTGTAGCCTGCGTGTTTTTTGGGTTAAAATATGCTATGTGGGACGAACCACTAGCTTATACTACCCTGGCTTATCGGAACACTCAGGGTTCCTCAGTGTAGAAGTTAGCTGCTAATGCTAATTCTGCTGCACCCAGCCTTAATGAAAATCTTGAAATCAAAACTCACTGTAAATAAACGAAAGCACTTTACTCACCAAAATAAACAGTTTTCAGGAGAGAAATCTGTGTAGATTAACATCCAGCACTTGCTTAATTACTTTTTTGTTCACTTAACTTAGCTTTACTTAACTTAGTTAACCCCCTACGCCCCCACCATCACCATCCAGCAGTGAGACCTGCTGAATTAGAAGGAAAACATGGTGATACCCTTGTTCCTTACTAGTGTCACATTATTAGCGATTATAATCTGGTGCACCTTATGTATGAAAATAGACGTTCATTGAAAGTATGCCTTATAATCTGTTGTGCTTTATAGTGTGAAAAATACAGTATGTACTAAAATACCTTTTGATATTTATTCATAAGATTAAGTCCTACACTGTAAGTTAATTTTAAATATAATGACAAAAACACAAAGTCATGTACTTATAAGTTTGTGTTTGTGAATGTACACATGTGTCAGGTATGTACATATGTGCTCCATATCAGCTCCAGGGGGAACAGGCCGGACTCCTGAGGCACATTATCTTGTGGAAACTTCTAGGGCACTCAGCTTCCCATACAAACAGTCTCTCTCTCTCACACACACAAGCTGTTAAGATGAGGTCAGTCCCCAGAGCATCTGAGTGCAGGGAAAGTCTTGAGAACAGGAAACGACCCCGATTCAGACTGCCCCCTGAAAGTGACCCCAAAATACAACGTCAGCTTTAACCGTTTCAGTTATGAACAGAACGAGTGTGTTATTATGAGTCTACAGGGAGAGACACAGGGCATCACACACACACTCATACAACTTATGTGTACAATTGATGTGCTTGTGAGCGTTTTTTTGCATTTGACTGGTTTACAGATTGTGTGTGTGTGTGTGTGTGCCTAAGAGAGAGAGAGAGAAACAGAGAGAGAAAGATAAGGACTTATGGTATATCAGACCGTATATGAACATGACATCAGTCATATTTACTGACCTCATTATTGTCTATTATTTTTATTATTTCATTGTGTGTTAGGTTTACATACATATGAATTTAATATTTTAGCTAATATTTTATCCAGTAATAATATTTAACATAATTTTTTATAATTTTAATTTAATTATAATATTTTATATTTTATCCAGTCACACATCAATAATGACACTTTAATACACACACACTGAATTACAGAATAGGATGAACAGTATACATCTCCCTTCTTAATATTCCTTAAAAGTTAATTATGTTTTAAAACGATAAGATTGCTTTACTATGTTATTATAGAATTAGTACGTAAGTGGCACAATATAAAAAAAGGCAATATTATTGTTTATTACAGTTATTTTTGGGACAGTATGTAATCGAAACAAATGTATTTATCGTGCATATATTTTAAAATGTTAAGAGAGATCAGTTTTTTAAAGGTATAATAATAATAATAATAATAATAATAATAATAATAATATATTATTATATTGTTGTGTTGTTGATTGTTTTATATATTAAAGCTATTTTTAAATTTCTATTGGAAAATTGCATGTATGATTTTTCCCTGTCTGGCACATCTTCCAAAACAATAGTCAAGTTACATAAGTACACACACACACACACACACACACACACACACACACACACACACATATCCACACCCACACATCCCAACAGGTGCTGAGGCGTGTGCTGTATTGTATCCATAGAAACTGAGACACTGCTGCTTTGCCCTTGGGGCTGTGTGCTCAGTGACATCATCAACATCAACATGTTTGTCTGCTTTCTTTGTCTTTCCATGTCCTTTTCTCTTTTTTTAAGGTAGATTTGTGTGTGTGTGTGTGTGTCAGTGTCAGCGTGTGTAGTTGTGTGTAGGAAGGGAATGTTCAGATTTTATTGGACAACAGGGCTGAAAAACAATAGGGTGTGACTTGAACAATAAAAAAACTGTTATTTATACCTGAGATAGCTAAAACATATTTAGAAAGTTAAGTAATGCTTTATTTAAAAGCTTCCAACATGATAACTTTATAACACATGTATAAGCAGAACTAGTATCCCGTGTCCCATGACTTTTGCCATGCTTCATGGAAGCTAAAGAACACTTTACTGACCTGTGGGGGCTCCCTTATCGAGTGTGGGTGTGATTTTTGTCAGAGTTGCTTGTCTGTTTACAAGGACAATTCTGGCCAGATGCTGCCAGTCACAATCATTACCACCCACTAAGCTGTCCACTGTAGAACTGCCACTCCATTACATATCAGTGTATACAATTTTAAATACACTATTTAGTGGTAACACATGCATACTGGAGCTCCTCTGAAGGTTGCCTTCTAATAAAGTGTTTTCTAAAAGACATACAGTACAAGTCAAAAGTTTGGACACAAATTCAGTGTTATTTCATTATTTTAAAATTTTTTAAATTCTGAAAAAAGTGTTAATAACTAGGTTTTCTCAGTCGTTTTTTGAGGAAAATCTGGAATGGCTTTCAGTTAACAGCTGTGCCGAACTTAGAGTTAAGTACTTAAATTTCTTGTCCTCTAAATGTGTTTGAGAGCATCAGTTGTGTTGTGAAGAGGTTGAGTTGGTATACAGTAAATAGCCCTATGTAAGTTATGTTCTAATTCATATTATGACAAGAACTACTCAACCATGTAAAGAAAATGAGGGTCAGTCAATCCGAAATATTGTAAAAACTTTAAACGTATCTTTAAGTGCAGTTGTAAAGACCATCAAAAACATTATGATGAAATTGGCACTCATCAGGACTGCCCCAGGAAAGGAAGACCAAGAGTTACCTCTATTGAACTTTTTGAAAACCATAAGTTAACAGCACCCCAGATAAGAGCCATCTAAATAATTCACAGTATATTTGGTTTGTTTTACATTTTTAAATTTACTATATGATTCCTTATGTGTTCTTTCATAGTCTGGATGACTTCAGTATTCATATACAATGAATGAAAATAAATAAATAAACACATTAAATGAGAAGGTGCATCCAAACTTTTGACTGGTACTGTATTTCATTCACATTTTAAAATTATGAGAATCTGAATATTTAGATGTAAATATTCTGTGTTAGTATTTAGTAAATAACTAAACAGTAGAAATGCTTCAAAATAACTTTGACTTCCATTAAAAGTTAAGAAAGTTTTTCTTCCTTTATAAAGTTGCTTTTTGGATGTTTTTTTGTGTGTGTGACAATGACAAAATGTATAATATATATGGGACATGTGTATGACCTCATGCTCTGATAGGGTATAAAACAAATATTTGTGTGTGTTTGTGTGCGTGTGTGAGAGAGAGAGAGAGAAAGTGGGGGAAGAGAGAGAGAGAGAAGGAGCAGTTGTGTGCACACATTTGTGTCTCTTTGTGTCCATCTGCTCAGCACTACTCCAGCTGCTTGACCCACACCCTCTGCTGACTCCTGATTGGCTACAAGGGCCATGCCTGGAGAAACTAGTCTGGCCTCCTTATGGGTGCACACATACAAACAATGGGCTGGAATCCAGCCACACTGGAACTGGACCAACACAGTCAGCTACTACAACAGCAGAGCTGTGTGAGCCTAAATGTAGCCTGTGATTTTAAACACAGTTCCAACGTATGACTGGAATATTTTGGGTTAATTTTTAATTGCCTTTTAAATGTTTGGTTTTATTATATAATCAAAATGTGTGTGTGTGTGTGTGTTACGGAGTATATGTCTTTAGTTTATGTGTATTCACACAGATTAAGCATAGTAGTTTTGAATCCTTGTTTCTATACCAATCATCTATTTATTCAGCTCCACTGTGCATATAGGGGCACATTGTACGGTCAGTGGTCAGGACCTCACAGGACCACCACAGAGCAGCTATTATTTGGGTGGTCTCAGCACTGCAGTGACACTGACATGGTGGTGGTGTAGGAGGTGTTAGTGTGTGTTGGGTTAGTATGAGTGGATCAGACACAGCAGTGCTGCTGGAGTTTTTGAACACTGTATTCACTCTATTAGACACTCCTACATAGCTGCACCTTCTTGTACATGTAAAGTCAGAAGCACAAGAAAGTGGTCATAATATTGTGCTTGATTCGTGTTTGTATACAGCTCTGGAACAGCTTTCTCTGATTTCGCTATTTACAGGTATATGTGTGAGTAAAATAAACTACAGAAAACATTTCTTCCAAATTCCAAATAAAAATATTGTCATTTAGAGCATTTATTTGCAGAAAATTAGAAATGGCTGAAATAACAAAAAAAAATATATAGAGCTTTCAGACCTCAAATAATGCAAGAAAACAAGTTCATATTCATAAAGTTTTAAGTTTGTGTTCAGAAATCAACATTTGGTGGAATTACCCTGGTTTTTAATCACAGTTTTTGGCATGTTCTCCTCCACCAGTCTTACACACTGCTTTTGGATAACTTTATGCCACTCCTGGTGCAGAAATTCAAGCAGTTCAGCTTGGTTTGATGGCTTGTGATCAGCCATCTTCCTCTTGATTATTTTCCAGAGGTTTTAAAGTTGGTAAAATCAAAGAAACTCATAATTTTTAAGTGGTCTCTCCTATTCCCAAACATTCCAGCCTATACAATCTCTTACTCTCTTTTTGAACAGAAATATTGCAGTATATACATTTCAGTGTCACCTCCCTGTATTGGTTTCAAGTTTTAACCACATATAATGGCTCTAACAGCCTTACATAACCAGCCATCATAAACAGCTTAGAAATAGCAAACAACAGATTTGAAGTACATTCCAAATCCAGCAAAGAGCGGTTCTGTGGTCGTAACGGTCACCATGGGCATGGGTCATAATTAAAAAGCCTGAAATTTGGAGAAAATATGAAAAAGGCCTACTGAAAACAAACTGGACTGTTTCACAGAAGTTGGGAGCATGTCGAGCAGTTATTTTAAGTAAAACTTAATGGATACTTTGCTGCTTTGGGTTTCTTTAGCAGTACTTTTAGACTCTGACCAGTTCTGTTAGCTGATCAAAGCCATAACATGTGCACATGCTTCTGATTCCAGCCTCTTCTACAGTGCTTTCTATAGACATCACATGTGTTCACCATTAAGAACTTCTTATGCACAAAGCTGCCTACAACATCCATACACTGACTTTTTGTCTTAGTGTGGAGGAAGAGAATCATTGTAAATATTAGAACATATTTAACATTAAATGGATTTTACTGTTTTTAATCAAATCATGAGGAAATGCAACAGTATAAATGCACACAACTTTTTTTAAATAATTACATCCGTCAAAGTAAGCATTTTCTGTTCCTTAGTGACACAACCATATCTAGGTCTAGGTGAACCAGCTCTTACAGGAAAGGGGGAAGCCTTGTAGTTGATAAAATGCTATGTTTGCAGGCAATAGTCAAAGATTGTTCCATAAACAATAGTCACATTTTTTATAATTAGATAATAAATAATACATAATAATCAGATTTTTAACCTAAACTTGAGTTTTAAAAAATATGATTCAAGGAACAGTCTTAAATATAGAGGTTCCTGAAACAGCATTTAACCCATCACCATACAGGAGACTTCTGCCTATAAAGTTAATAAATACATATAATAACATTCCTCAACAATATGTTTATACCCATAGCCTACATTAAGTAATGTTCAAAATATAGTTTTTTTTTGTGAAGCCTATATACCTATATACTTTTTTAATTACAAGCTTAACTGTTGTAATAAAACAGTATTAAGCACAACACTGGTGCTTAATACTCCCCCCCCCCCCCAAAAAAAAAAGTCTTTAATTGTGGGAGACGGACCACACCCTGTCATTACCACACAACCTACAAACCCCTCCTCTTTTTTCACCTTCTTGTGATGAAATTTGCACAACACCACCTCAGCTCCTTCTGTTGCATCTCATTCTGTCTCTCTCTTTTTATTTAAAGCCATCCAGAACTCCGCACATCATAGCAGAACCTTATGTGATTATATAATGCATTTAATATTTACTTATACATTCATAAATATGTTGGGAAGACTTTTTAAAATTGTAATACAACTATTATAATTATTTCGGGTTATTTAATCTTATAAACATGGTTCTTTAGTGACCCAAAATAAGTTATTTTATGGCATTAGTCAAAACGGTTTGAGAGCTATCTTTGTTAATTGTTTCATGAATTAATTCCTAAAATGGTTTGAGATCTATCTGAGTTAATTGTTTTTATATTTAATACACACATCCGTTTGAGATCTATTTTTGTTATTTTAATAATTGATTCACAAAACCATTTAAATTGTTTTAATAATAAATTGTAAAAAAAGATATATTTTTGTTAATTGTTTTAATAATTAATTCACAAAACTGTTTGAGATCTATTTCCATTGTTTTATTAATCAATTCACAAAACCATTTAAGATCTTTGTTAATTGTTTTACTGATAATTCACAAAATTGTTTGAAATCTATCTTTGTTAATTGTATTAATACTTAATTCACAAAATCATTTGAGATCTATTTTTGTTAATTGTTTTAATAATTAATTTAGAAAAACGTTTGAGATTTATTATTGTTAATTGTTTTCATATTTAATGCACAAAACCGTTTGAGGTCTATTTTTGTTGTTTTAATAATTAATTCACAAAACCATTTGAGATCTTTGTTAATTGTTTTACTGATTAATTTACAAAACTATTTGAGATCTATTTTTGTTAATTGTTCTAATACCCTATTTACAAAAGCATTTGAGATCTGTTTTTGTTCATTGTTTTATTAATTAATTCACTAAATCATTTAAGATCTATTTTTGTTAATTGTTTTAATACTTAATTCACAAAACCATTTGAGATCTATTTTTGTTAATTGTTTTACTGATTAATTTACAAAATAGTTTGAAGTCTATTTTTGTTGATTTTTTTATACTAAATTCACAAAATCTTTTAAAATCTATCTTTGTTAATTGTTTTAATAATGAATTCACTTATTGTGAGTTGAAACTCTGGTCCTCATACAGAGTTGAATCACTTGGTTCTCTTTGGCTGGATTCCTTCACTTCCTCTCTCTCCCTCCCTCCGTTCCCTCCTTCTGAAATCCAGTCCTGCTTTTCCTGCCAGCTCAAAACTTTGTCTTGTTCTGCTGCTCTCCCTGCACTCAATGGCATACCTCCACCTTCCCTGCACACACAGATTGTGAACAGTGTGGAGCAGAGAGTGTGTGTGTTTGCTGAGTGGAGAGACTTTACAGGAGAGTGTGAAGAAGAGAGAGAAAAGTTGTGCTGTTCCTGTTGCACTTTTCCTCAGTGTTTCAGTGGATTTGATTAAGGGTCAGACTCTTCTCTCTGGAAGTTCTGGACTCTCTGGATGTGGATTCTTCATGATTTGAATGGTTTCAGTTCCAGCAGCATGTTTGCATGTGGACTGTGGGAGCTTGACTGTGAGTGATTTGGAATAAGTGACATCCTGGTGCGAGAGAGAGAGAGTGTGTGTGTGTGAGTGAGTGTATGAGTGTGAGTGTGTGGGAACAATGTCAGGAGTGAGCAGGAAGGGTTCTGGAAGGCCTGGGTATTACTACAGGCTCCTGGGCAGAACGAGGCTCCAGAGACAGCGCAGCAGATCCAGGAGCAGAAGTAGACCTGCAGCCAGCAAGGGTAAACATTCCTCTGATGTTCTTCTGACATACTTTTGATGTTTTCACTGTGTTCACTAGTCGTTTGATTGAACAGTAGCTGCTGCTGTGGTGATCTAGTGGTGGTAAATCAAAGTGCTGCAATCATGAACACGCTTCACATTACTTCACTCCTTTGAGCTGATAAAGTTCTTCAGATTGGCAGTAAAACATTGGTATAAACCAATGACTTTAAACAGGATGATAAGACATGACCAGTTGCCTGGAATTAGTAATTTATATAACTATTTCTATACAGTACTTCACTGTACTTGTGAAGCATGACTTATTTATCATAGTAAAACAGTAACTAATGTAGCTTTCTATTAGGAATTATCGAATGATCATTTGTTGATAGTCGACCAATCTGATGATTGTTTTTCCGATAAGTCGACGATTAGTTAACAACTAGACAGTATAAACAGCTAAACATGTGGATTAAATGCTGTTCAAATGTCCAAGAATTATTTTGGGTTATTTAATTTTATAAACATGGTTCTTTAGTGACCCAAAATAAGTTATTTTATGGCATTAGTCAAAACGTTTTGAGAACTATCTTTGTTAATTGTTTCATTAATTAATTCCTAAAATGGTTTAAGATCTATCTGTGTTAATTGTTTCATCAATGAATTCCTAAAATGGTTTGAGATCTATGTGTTAATGGTTTTAATAAATAGTTCACAAAACCGTTTGAGATCTATTTTTGTTATTTTAATAATTGATTCACAAAAACATTGAATAGTTTTAATAATTTATGGAAAAAACCTTTGGGATCTATTTTTGTTCATTGTTTTAATAATGAATTCAGAAAAAAACGTTTGAGATCTATTATTGTTAATTGTTTTATTATTTAATTCACAAAACCATTTGAAATCTGTTTTTGTTCATTGTTTTCATACTTAATTCACAAAATGATAGTCCAGAACATTGCCTTTTAAATGCGGAAAGTGTTGCTGTTTAGTGAATCAATATGTAATCTGTTGTGTTTGGGCACTTTTGGTTAAGTTAAGTGTAAACTGTGTAAAATGTGTAAGCACATAACAATTCTTTGTTTTTCTGTACCTAGTACTTTGTGTAGTGCTGCAAATAAACGATCACTCGACCATGAACATTTGGAGTCATGACAGCACCAATTCTGCTTTAACACAGATGCACATACACTTCATACAGTTCATCCAGTGATAATCAATAAGTCATTATACATTATACAGGGTCAGTTAATGTAGCTGAAAACAAGGCCTTAATGTGTCTTAAAATGACTTAAATCCCTATCCTTAAATCCCTATCTTACTGTCACAGACAGTAAATACAGTTTTATATCGATTTATTTGTGCACATTTTATTTGGCAATTTCCACATTTCCAAATATGCCAAGTTATAAGTACGTTTACTGATTTAACTGCAGACTAAACTAAGCAGAACCAACAGCATTATTTATGGCAACACGGAGGGGGGCTATTTTCAGATATAGTCTGTAGGAGACGAACTGAAGGCATGGGGAAGTGTAAATTTAACGAAACCTAGTTGGAATCCCCCAGTTTTGCACTAGATTTGTATGTGCAACACTGTTCAATTATGTGTAAAATATTAGCTAGTTGAGAGTACAGAAATCGCATACTTTAATGTCTGAACATAATACTGATGTTGTTGCTTTATACCATTTTGTTATTGTGATAGTGGTCTTAATGTTGTGTCTGAGTGATTGTAAAAAGTCTTAAAAATCGTACTTAATTTAATTTCAACGAAACTACACATACCCTGATTATCCAAAATGTCCATTTCTACTACGCCAGTGGTGGTGGTTAGTTACCTTGCTATGACAAGCAAACTTACTGAAGCTCAGTGATGACCTGTTCAGCAGAAAAATAGCCAATTCTCCTCTTTTCATGGCTGCAGCACACTGTTTGCATGCTGTTGTTTATACTTGGCAACCCGGGGTGTGGGAATGGGACTGGGGAAATGGCAGTGGGTAGATTTGGTGTGTACATCACACACAGATTTCAGCTATGTATTGCACAGTTTAATAGTGGCTAAATCTCTGATATATATAAGACCTGCCAGTGCTTTAACATAAAATCAGTGCATGTTATCTTAATATTTGATGATTCTGATCATCTTGATCATGTTTACATGTTTACATGTTTACATTAAATTACTACAGAAAATGCAATCCTTAATGATCCTTTAAAGTCACTTTTACGATGCATGATATTAGCCCCCTTTGGGTTATTAAAGCATCCTTTTAATGTTTGTAATATTCTTTTTTTGTTTGTTTGTTTTCTAACTAAATCAGTGTTTTTTCATTTGTTACCCCAGGGCAACAGGATGAAGTTAGATATTAATACAATCATGCTTAAGCAGTTGTGGTTATTATCTTCCTTCAAAAAATAATCCATGCCATGGAGGGATAATTATGATGTGTAAGACTGGTGGAGGAGAACATGCCAAGATGCATGAAAACCAGAAAAACAAGTATCACATTGCCCACTCCTACACTGTAGTGATAATGTAACACACTGCAGATGGTGTTGCTTCAGACATTCCTCCTGTGTGCGGTACTCTAACAATGCCAGTGTGACATTTCCTCAACATTGTTGAGCAGCTAGTCCACCAGCTGCTTCGCTTTACTCTTTTTTAAGTGGATGGACTCGGGTTACTCTAGTGGAGTCCACTAAAGCTCCTCTCAGACGCAGACAGTCTTTTCTTCTGTGTTGACTTTGTGTTGACCTGTGACATCCAGCTGCCTTCTTTAGTTAGTGTTGGTTGTGTGAGCTGTGCGCTGTCTGGAGTTAAATTGGTCTATTATAGAGAGTTTGGAGAGGTCGGTACTTGTTGTGAAGTGAAGTGGTTTTAAACTCATTGGTTATCACCACATATATCATCCTACATCCTGAAACAGGCTGTGCAAAAGGGGTTTAATGTATCAGTTAAGGACAGGAATTACAGGGCAGCTCACAATACGTGTTATCACAATATCGGTGATAGGGGTGGACGATATGGCTCTAAAATAATATCACGATATTTCATGGTATTTTCACGACAACAATACTTTTGGCTGAATTAGAAAAATTATTTAGAATTGTATTATTGCATGCAATATGATATGGCTTACTGAGATATAAAAAAAATATATTTTTTTTATCAGATTTGTAACAGAAGGCAATGATCCAGAATGTCACGATGCTAATAATAATGCACTCCAAATATCTCCTTATATCCAGGATTAAAGTAAAATAAATGATACTGGACAGATATAATATGTCTCTAGTAGATACATAATGGATAATTAGAACAGTGTGAATTTTTCTTTTGCTAAAAACGGCAAAAAAGTTGTTCTCTGATGTGATAATTAGATAATTAGGGGTGGGTGATATGGCACGATATTTCAGGGTATTTTGGCGATATTATCACGTACGATATGATATGGCCCACCCCTAATCGGTGATTCTGTGATTCTGTGATTCTGTGATATTTAATTTATAACACAAGATGATATGATATCTACAATACTTAACATCATCTGTGTTTCTGAAGAGGATAAAATACTCCTAAACAAGCAAATACCAATAATTCTGGATTTATTGGTGTCAGTTTCACAGAATTTGACATCCAATATTCTTCACCTTACGTTTACCCTGTTTATTTGATTAGTGCCACCATGTGGAGTAATGAAGCAGTAACTTTAGTAAGTCGAATTGGGTGTTATGTGTTATGATAGCACAGGACTTAGACAAGCACAGATACAAAATAAGATACTTACAATTACAATAAGTATTGATACAAAAGAGAGGTCAGAAGGAGCAGGGTCATTTACCAGTAAACAGCAGCAAGAAGAAGCAGACATAACATAAACAAGAAACAGGCAGAGGGTTATACACAGGCAAGCATATATCAGAGGGCAGACAGGAATCAGGGTGGAATAAAAACACAAAACAAGGTTGATAATAAGAGAGTAAACAAAGGTAAGGGATACATAAGTTGTAAAGTGATAAAAAATACTTAGCAGGGTGTGTGTAGTGAAAGTGTATTTATACGGGTGTGAACAGGTGAATTCAATATTCCGGTGATCACAAATAGAGCTGAGTGTAGGAGAGACAGGGCCTGACAGGGGGTGAGTCTACATTTCAATAAATATATTGATATTTGACACCACAAAAAATTGTTATATCGGTAGATATAGATCGGTATTTGTTATACCCTTAATATCTGCTGATTTGTATATAAGGAAAGGGAAGCACAATCTGGTAAAGAAAAATGAAAATGCAGTTAATTAATCAAATAAAAAAAAGACTAACCTCACCATGTGGAGGCTGCTTTAATCTAGCTAGCTGTTATTGTATTAAGATAAAATACGTTAGCATTTAATGGTTTAAAATGAAAAAGTAGGAAAAAAAGTTTTGACATCCTCTGTGGTCAATGCTTAATAAAAGCCCTTCTGGCAAGTACAGTATTATGATAAGTACAGATTATAAACAGTTTTTGTAGCCAGCTATGCACAATATATGCTTTTTTTTACAGCCAATGTGATGTTTGCTTCCAAACCTAGCTGTTGATAAATGAAATCCATTTTCGCACTACCAGTAAAATGTTGGAAATAATTTGACAGTTCTTTTCAGCACTATATTTTCTTTATCCATACTTTTGCTATTCGCAGCCAAGAAGTTCTGTTTTAACTTCATGAGCTCACAGGACTCAGTTTCCAAAATGCCTCAGATTTAGCTGTTCCTTTAAAAGGCTTTAATTATGTATTTTTAGGTGAGAAAGATTTTTTGACATGTCTCTTCCATGAAGGTCATATTTGTGTAGGTGTCACTGAACGAACAAAGCTTTTGATTCGCCTTTGCTGCAATTTAATGAACAGTCCTGTTTTAAAGTTTTCTTGGCCTTTCAGAACTCAATTTGTCTGTGATCATCCTTGTTATCTTATTTTTTTATTATTACATTGGGAGCTAAGGAAACAACTAGAGACCGACCGATATGGGTTTTTCTAAGGCCGATGCCGATACCGATCATTAGTGGTCAGAGTCAGCCGATGGCCGATGTGACCTGCCGATTTTTAGGGCCGATATGCTATCGTATTATATTTATTTGGCATGCTTAAAATCATACTAGTAAGAGGAGGAACAACAGTTGTAAACTTCACACCATTTATTGAAAATAAGGTTAGCATTTTATAGTGACTTTAATGTTACTATATCACTATATGTTAATAAAAAAATATTAATTTTATTTAGATTGTATTATCCATAACATTTTATTTTATTCATTATATAACATATGTTCTATATACACTATATATTCATGTTTATAGTAGAAATATTATGTTGGCTATTATATAAAATTTACTGTAGGGGCCTACTAATTAACAAATGTATGACTTGTTGCAGTCTGTTAGTCTATTAATTATTCATTTTAATATGTTTAACAGAGTGCAAGAAGACTTCCATAATGTGACAACTTTAGATAGTTACTCCAAAACGGCAAAGCTCATTTCTTCTTCAACTCCATGCAGTTGAAAACGAATGGACATGGGAGGACAATGTTATAAAATGTTCACATTAGGGCTGCAGATATTATTTTACAAAAATGGGTGACGTTTAAATTAAGAATAAAATTATAAATAATGCAAAAACAGACAGGTGCTGTAATTTAAATATAGCTTTATCTGTTTTTTTTTTCTTCTTCAAATGAGCTCCTTAGCCAGAGAAACGCGTCTCATCAGCTGTACTGGAGGTTCGGTGCGTGAGCGGAAAATGAGTTGAGAAAGCTGAAGAGCGCGGACTTTATAGGTTCAGGATAAAATGGGCTTTTATCAGAAAAGTCTGGAGGGGGTTCTAAAGTAGAACCCGACAAAACAGAAAATTCTGCTCATCGTTTCATTTAATATCTAACAGCGCAAACCGCTTTAAACGGGTGAGTTTTACAGCAGAACAGCAGGAGGCGGCACTAACGCCGGTTACTAACGCCGTTACTTTTTTTCAGTAACGAGTAATCTAACTAATTACTATGACTGTAACTATAACGCCGTTACCATTTCCGACACCCCGTTACTGCACGTTACTTTAGCCACTCTATGAACTTTTTTTTTTTATTTCGCTTTGCCCTGGTTAACCCCTCCTCTGTCCGGTGAACTTGAGCTTCTGGCCGCTGTGCCTGTGGTTAGGCGTGGTGAAGTGAGGCACAATTGTGACGATTTGCGTGCTCTAATCAATTCAGTGATTGCCGTGGACAACCCAAGTTCCGAATTAAGGACGTTAAGCTCTTTTTAGCTGCTCCGGTTTTTGTGGTGCTGCTGCTTTCTATTTTAGAGCTTAGATTCTCTGCCCGAATCCCACCTGACCTGAGGACCGACCCGAAATCAGGCTCCTATTTTTATTTTATATAAAGCTCTGGTGTGATAATCACAATGTTGCTAAGTAACCAATTATTATTGTTCACTAAAGCGAACGAAATAGCGAAAATTGAAAGTGAAAAACATTTGTGTTAACTGAATCTAATACAAACGGTAATTAAAAGGAAAAACATAACTATCTCGAACTGTATTTTGTGTTTATAAAACTAACTAAAACGAACTGAAATTACTGATAGAATACCCTCATTTTTGTGTTTAATTTATTTATAAGCGCTGTTGTACAGCGGGAGTTGTTGTGCCGAGCGCGCGGCACTCGTGGTCCGTTAGTTCTTGTGTAAAGCGCTCGCGCTAGCAAGCCCACCCTAAAATGAACAGAAAAAATAAAAACAAAATAAAATTAAACTATAATAAAAATGAAAACTGTAATCACGTAGCTCTGGGCGCACGTGAACGCCTCCGCGTTTGACTTGCAGCACTGTGTGTAGCTGTTCTTAAAAATCATTTAAATTAAATAATAGTTCTATGCTTCTATGTTACAGTGTTAATTAACATAATTCTGATTATATTTCGCTCATTCAATCAGCCCGAAAACAGACAGTTTATGGGGCGGATCGGGTCAGGCTCATAATGACAGTTTATGGTTCGGGCTTGGGCAGAATGTGCACGGGCTCCGGCTGGGTCGGATTTTTTGGGCACGATCTAAGCTCTATTCTCTTTTGGTGAAGCTGTTATATTAATACCATTTTAACGGGCATTAAATTGTTGTTTTTGTCCATTATTTTGTTTTATATATACATATTTCTTTTGAGTGTGGCTTGGTTTGTTAAATTTCATCCCCAGACGCGTTTTTCCGCTTTTTTCAGTATTACAAGTTTTAGTAATTTTCTTTGGTTGTGTGGAGAATTTCGTTTTATTTTTTTGAAATTCCTTAGATTATATTTTTGTCAACATTTTGGGTTTATTTTCGTTTGTTATTTTTTGTTATTTTTCTAATAATAATAGTAAATGCATAATTGATTTCCTTTTTTTGACGGGCGAATAATAAAAAGTAACGGGATAGTTACTTTTACTGGTAACTAATTACTTTTATAGTGGAGTAACTCCGTTAGTAACTCAGTTACTTTTTTGGAGAAGTAAAGAGTAACTATAACTAATTACTTTTTCAAAGTAACGTGCCCAACACTGTTTATATATAAGGAGAAGTACAGTCCTCTAATAATCCTGACTAACCAGTAATTATTATTTCAGCGCAGCTGATGCTGCAAATATCCTTAAACAGTTTTAGTCCTGCCCTTTTTCATTTCGTCTAAAAATAATTTAAATACTGAAAATATCAAGTGTTAATTTGATTTTATTTACTTAGATTTTCGTTTCTGAAGAAGAGATGTCAGTTATTTTATACTAGAGCTTATAGATAGGGCTTGCCTTGCATAGTCAGGGCGCATTCCAAATGCACTCCTGCCATCAACGCTAAGCATAGTTTCGTTTGGAGAGAAATGCTACAACACCGATGCAGTTGAAATTCTATTCTTTTTCAGTAAATGAAGCAACATCACAGATTACTAATCATGAGAGAAAATATAGACTTTGGGACACTGGATTGTAAAAATGGATGCCTTACCCGTTGAAAGTCTTGCTCACTCTTGAAACCTTGCGCGTTCCAAGTAGCTGCCCGCAGATGTGCCGGATTAAAATCGGCGCGGCCAAATAAGAAAATCGGCCGATGCCGATTGATAAAAAAATAACAAAAATCGGCCGATTAAATCGGCTGGCCGATCGATCGGTCGGCCTCTAGAAACAACTCCTTAGGAAAATGCTTTGCATTCATCTGACCATCTGACTGGATACTGACAGTTGGGACATGGTTTGAGGAAACAGCATTTAAAGCTCTAATATTTGCATCACCTGGCATTTCCTTACCATGACTCTGAGCAGGCAACATCCCTAACAGTGTAATTAAGGTCTGAGATCATTGGAAAATGATCTGATATCTCTTGTTTAGCCCTTTAATTTTTCAATCTACAATGGTGTGAAAAAATGTTTCTGTCAGACTTTAGTTCATTTTCTTCTAACTGAACTGTTTAAATAACGGGAAGATTGGCCAGGGGTGCCCAAACTTTTTGCATGCCACTGTAGGTGTGAATTTTGTGACGTAAACACACATCAAAACAGTGAGTATGCAAATAAACACAAATATACTTAGATTAATACATATTAAAACGTATTTCTTTGCATCCTCCTCCATCCACTCCTGTCTCAGTCAAACAATCTGATAGAATATCTGTCTGATTGCTGTAAAAGAAACCCTATCCAGCTATATATGTAAAACCTTAAAAAAACAGCTTGTTATAACATGGTCATGACCCAGGGATTTGTAATAGGCAGAATAGTGTCTCCATAAGTGCTACTAACTGCACTATGTAACTCTGGTGAAGCAGACAAGAAATAGCTTGCAGGAAACTCAGCAAAACTTGATTCATATTCATATAAATCTTGTTTTTATCTTGTAATTTTACTTTTCTGCATCAGTCAACATGCTTCCGTTTCTTTCAGTGAAAGTTCTGTATCTCTCAGCTTGTCCAGAAAAGCTTGTTTTGTAGTCTTAGTGAATTTGACTGTAGGAGCAAAAAATGTCAATTCTATATCATTTTGCCGTTTCAAAATGAATGATTTTTAAATATGATTAAGTTCAGTAAATGCCTTTGTTACATTTTACCCTTCAGAGTAAAATTTGTTCTTTACTTTTCCCTATATTATCATGTATCATCAAATCATAGCACATTATGATAGTGTTGTGTAAATAATCCAAACAACGCTCTATAATTTAGCATGACACCAAGATGCGTGTAAAAGAATTCAAACCACCTACATCTGAATTAACTAAGCAGGCTATTACAATTCAAATGTTCTAAAAATCTTAATTTTAACGTTTATAAAAATGTCCTTAATCTAATCGGACTCATACACACCACACATACGTGGGCTGAGGCATGGTAAGGTTGCCAAGGCAGTCTGTTATCTGTGGTTGTATTTGTTGAAATAACCAAAGCGCTTGCGTCTGTTACTATAGTGTCACCTTGAAGCTCGACGTAGGCTGATTCTGATATTAATCCTGGGTTAGATTTCTATGTCTGGAGTTGGTTAAATTGTTTAGGGAATTATTTGGGTTTGTCTGAAACTGGTTTGGTTTCTTACAGGACAATGCATAGTCTTGGCAACCAGAACTATGATTAATGATTGAGTTCATTATGGAGCCGTTTCCCAGACAGGGATTAAGCCTAGTCTGGGACTACAAAGAATTTGAATAGAGATTTTCCATAACTAGTAACTAAAAATGTGTGAACTACACATGTGTAGTTCTTTAATTTAGGCTCTGTTTCACACACTGTATGTATGTGTTTACGTCAGTCGGAATGTGAAGGTTCACCAACTGTTTTACTTGATGATATGTAGATGATAGGTATGAGTAAGTTAAAGTGTGTTCTACTCACTGTGGTTTACTTCCTCCTGAGTTAGTTGGTACATCCTGTTTTGACTTTAAAGAAAAGACAAACAATAGCAAGTTCTGCTGTCCAGTAATGCAGACTGTGACTCATAAACCTACTACACTTCCCACAGTACCTTGCAGCTTACAGGCAGGGTTGAGCAACTTCTAGATTTTTCAGCCCTTCAGGATTGGAGTTGTGCACCCTGTTCTATATATTATTGCTAGAAATATTGTATTCTTATTCAGTATAAATGCATATACAGTTATATCTCTATAGTGCAAGATAATATAACTTAACTACGTCTGATAAGGAGGAAAATTAATGTTGCAGTACCCGAATATATTCTAACAATAGAAATTACTAGGGGTGTGACGAGATCTCGTGAGATTAAAACGGACAATATTTCTCGTCAGGCTTAAACCTGTCTCATGGGGCAAAAAAACAGTTAAGATTCGACTTTTTAAGAGGGATCTGGCAACCCAGTAGGGTTAGTGATAGAGCATGGTGGCTGAGCAGTGAGAGCAGCTCTCAGTAGAAGAGGAAAATTCGGGTATTTTTATAGAAGATGCTTCTGCTACTTTTAAGTTGTATGTCTGGCTGCATTTTGGCTCCAGTGGAAACAATAAACAGTAACAGAGTGACCAACAAGACACAAACCATATGTAAATACTGTAAGTAAATCCTACACGTGACTGTTTCATAGGCAGTTGTACTAATCCCTTAGCTCTGTACCGCATTAAAAAAAATGTTCTGTCTCTGTTTGCACTTCAAGCATAGGTTGTGGTTAGCACTTATTGTTTGCACTATATAAGACCTAGATTTTTTTTTTATATTTTTATTTCTGTTTTTTATAGAATCAATGTGTGAGAGAAACCAGTCTGTTTTGTTAAATAAAACTCTAATTTTCTAGCCATTTTTCATTTTTGACGTTTTCTTTAAAATTTTATTTTTAAATCTCGTCTCGTCTCCAATATCGTGTCTTGTATCGTCTTGTGATATTAGTGTCTCGTCACACCCCTAGAAATTACACATCATAGTAGATTTTTAAGTTTGTAAGCCAAGCTGCTTAAATTCACAATAATAAAAAAACAGATTAGTTGTCACTTTCGATTATAAAAATCTGTTCACTTCAGACACAACAGATTTCATATTTTCTTATTAAATATCTAAACATTTCACATTTAACCGAACATTTAAATCCCACATTCAGCCATTTCCATTATTTTGAAGTTAGGATAGAGAAAGTTAGGAACAGAACAAATACCCACAGCAAGCAGAGATTGTGGATTACTGATCGACTAATCTGAATAATAATCAAGATTAGTCGACTACCAAAATAATCACTAGTTTCAGGTCTAGTGTCAACAAAAACAACTAAACTACAAGTATAAAAACACTCAATTAAGTTTCATTCCACTAATTCAACAAATGCTAAATTATATATCAACATACTATACAAACATCCACTCAGCCTCCTCATGTTATGCAGTTTACAATTTGACACTCTTTCACCCGGTTGTTTTTACTAAGCTCTCTCCACCTAGTGTATTTTTTATGCAGCGTGCAGCTGATCAGTGTTCTAGCAGCAACTGGAGATGGCGTACCTGTATCGGGCTGATATCAGTGGAAAATGCTGGATCAGATAGCAGAGAACCAATTCAGTCCTATCCCTGCCTAACATATGTCTCCTGATACAGTATGCACACACACACTCAAACAGTGTGATAGCTGAGTGTGATAGTAGTTGGAGTCTTCTTGAGTAAAGTGATGCAACTTAAAACAGCTCAGTAGTTTTATAATGAAATAAAATATCAGATCAGTGTCAGAGGTCAGTATTAAATTGGGATGATCAAGATGACATTCTATGTATAACATGTCATTGTTGCATTATATAACTGCTGTATGTTTCAACTCTCATTAAAACATTTATCTGAGTAACAAATGGTTTTATAACACACATATAGCACAGTGCTGTATGTCATTGTGTTGGACAGTTCTTGCTAGGGATGTCTCAGTACCAGAAATGTGGTTGTCTGTACCAATCTTACTAAAATGATTTAATCTCCTCAATACAGAAAATTATGAAACAACAGAAAATAAAACTCAAATATTTGAATATTGGAGTATTCAAACTTGAACTCATGAACCGTTTCCATTTATTACTTTTCTTTAAGAGAAACAAGAGAAAGATGAAACCTTTAATTAAAAAAAATATATAATATTTTCAAGTATCAAAAAAGACTAACTGTTATTGGACAATTTGTGGTCAGTTTTTTTCTTAGTCTACGCTTATTTACTTAAAAATAATACAAAAATATATTTTTTAGTTACTTGAAATTGAGAATCTATTAATGTTATTTGGTTTCAGGACTTTTATTCTATAATTTAAGCTTTCTGTGTGTAAAGAGGCAGAGCAGTCCCTATTAAACTCCTTCTTATTTTCCTTAAAAGGTAGACCATTCTAGAACTTTGCTTATTACAGTCAGAAGCCACGTCCTGAACAGTTCAGCTTTTTTTTTTCTCTCTATTGCTCAAAAATGGCAGAAACAGCAAAACAGGCTTTAGTTAGCGATGGAAAGATCGATTGGTAATATATTGGTATCGGAGGGTTTTAATTAGCCGATCTTGAGATAAGATTAGATCATATTCGGGAGTTGAGGTTTACTGCAGTGCTGTATGGCTCACTGCTCAGCTCAGCACAGCTCGGCCAGTCCCCCCTTCACCACGTTCTTGCAGTACTGCTGTTTAAGTAAACAAAATCATCATTATAAAAAGCACATCTATTATAACTTTTGTTCAAACGAGTCTTAAAAAATAATCTACATGTATGTCTCTTTATTTTGGTAATAAATCCCTTCTGTTTATTTACAGTGGGCTTAGATCACCCGTGATTGATTAAAGGTGGCCAAAAATAGGCAAGATCACACAATCCCAAAACACGGATTGGTCCGGCTCTCGCTTTAGTTAAATCTGAAATATTCCAATTAAATTAAATTTCATGTTTCTAGAATTTTGCTAGTGACCAAAAAATATCAGTTCTAATGACAGCTCTAGTACTCACACTGTAGTGCTGAATATTAAAATGTCAATAAAAATGTTACAAATCTTCTTCCCCTCTCTTATGTGTATGAGGGCTCACTCTTAATGTGTTCACTTACATTTTTTAGCTACAAAGAAACAAGCTTGATGAGAAACAGGTTTAACCAATCAGGACTGTGCATTATACCGGTAAACGCAGTGCTTTTTTATTTAGCGTGTTTCCTCATACCCCCTGGAAGTTCCTGGCGATGCGAGATCGGGCTATACCTGCTGAGTGCTCAGTGGAGTGTGTTATGACATCATGTATTGTGACAACAATAACACGTCAGCGTATCATCTGCCCAATCACTGCAACTGCAGACCAACTGTAGACTGTATGGAAATAGACACACACACACAGAAGCACACACACAGACACACAGACAGAGAAGCACACATACACAGATGTTTATCTAGTTGGAATTCAGTAGTTCACAATGAGAAAGGAACAATACTTAGTCTGAAGCAGCTTTTCCAACAGTGTGTGTGTGTGTGTGTGTGTGTGTGAGTGTGTGTGTGAAATGTTTGTGTCTGTTGGTTTTGGCTCGGTGCCATCGAGGTGTCCGATAGGAATGCCCGCTGATAAAGTGAGGAGAGAAAAGATTAGAGAAACTTTTCCAGTGGACTGACTGTTATTGACGATGAGCTTATCTATTGTCTTTTCAATGTGTGTGTGTGTGTGTGTGTGTATCTCTTTCGCTCTTTTTTCTTTCCCTGTAAATGAAGCTTATGAATCTTGTTCAAAACGTTGGTGCAAAGATAGTATTGTGTAGAACTCTCTCTCTCTCTCTCACGCTCTCTCTCTCTCACACACACACACACACACACACACACACACACAAACACACTTTAGGGTGCTGTTATCTGGACTGTGTGTTTGTTCTGTTAAAGACAAAAGCTGGCCGATGGGACTCTTTATCAGTTTGTGCCCGACAGAGGAAGGCGTCGGGCTTCATTTGATTATGCAAATCAGGGGAGAGCCAAAAGAGACATGAGCTCACCTGAACTGAGTACATCCCTGCTCTAATATACTAGACACACACATGCATGCATACACACATATATACACTGTTAGGGCTGTGTATTAGCAAGACAAAGTACATGACTGCTATCTACTGGGCGAGGTTTAAACACACTTTTACTCTGGCCACTCTGGTCACTACATGGACACACCCCTCATCTCTGCATGGACACACTCTCAGAGATGCCCTATTACATTACATTATTTTTCACTAGTAGTTTTTGCACAAGCTTAATGCACTGCAAATTTAAATTATTATAATATTATATATTTAAATTTTAATTATTATATAACTGCACATTTTGTATGGTTGGCATCAGCTACCTTCATAATATGCACATCAACTTGTGTTTATTGTCTACTGTGTGTCTAGTGTTCAGCTGCACTACCTCCATTACACACTACAGACTGTTTTTTTACTTTTATACTCTTATTTTTATAAGTATTGTTTTATCTTATAGTTCCTTAGTAACTTTTGTGTACTGTGTATACCCGCTGCTGCATGCCCAAAATTTCCCCTCTGGGATCTATCTATCTATCTATCTATCTATCTATCTATCTATCTATCTATCTATCTATCTATCTATCTATCTATCTATCTATCTATCTATCTATCTATCTATCTATCTATCTATCTATCTATCTATCTATCTATCTTATTAGATGAATGTCCTTTTTTAACAAACATTAATCAAAACAAACACTTACATTGCTGATGCTTACAATTACTATGTTTGAAAATATACTAAAGATGTTCATGGCATTAGGGGTTTATTATTTACTATTAGGGGTAATTAAAACTGCATCATATTTCTCGTAAGGTGTTAAAAGTGTCTCACGAGACTTATAAACAGGTAACCAGAACAAATGTTTATCTCTCTGTATCTGCTGACTTTTAGCAATGCGTTGAGATTTGGTCATAGGTTGCCAAGTCTGTATAGAGCCCTCAAAGGGGTTTAAATTTGAAGTTTTTGCTCACACATTCACATCTCAAAAATATGACAAGATATGCATTGAATTGGTTTTGGTCGATAGATAAAGTAAAATAGACATGCTAAGAAAAATCAATTTTAGCATGCACTATTTTCTGCAGAACTGGCTGAATTCTCTGCAGTATTCTCATAGTGTAATACATAATACATAGTGTGTCACATATACTGTATGTGATCTGTGTATGTACAGGGACACACACACACAGATTCACATATAGTTGTTTGTGAATAGAAGGATACTCAACTCTTTGTACTAAATCACCTCATCATTTTCCCCTAAGTGGAGAACTTTGTTTCTGTGGGATCTGATGGGATGACAAATGTGATCATGACTGGCCTGTTTAGCTTTGAACAACAGCTGCTAACAGCTGGAGGGTCTGCAGCTCTATGCTCTGTTTTTACAGGTCACACATTAATCAGAGTATTAGTGGAATTAGATAAGCTGATTTAGAGGATGTGAGGAGGTGACAGTGGAGGATATGGGAATATGTAACATCATTATACACAGCGTCAAGTTATATCACAGTGTTTAGTTTAGTTTTGGGAACTAGTGGGGAAACCAGAAATATTGTACCTTAGTAGATATGCTCAGTAGATATGCTGAAATATGAACACAATGTTTTTTTTAGGATAACACTTGCAAAAAAAAAAAAAAGATTGTGAAGGAACAGAAGAACAAACCTAAAATTGGGCTGACCATGGCTATGTGTTACCATAGATTTCATGCAGTTCTTGTACACTGGAACATTTTCAGCCCAAAACTAAATATTAAATAGTATACCGCAGTTAGTTCTGACCCTGCAATGTGATTGGCTGAGAGGCATTTTATGAATGACATAACCGAAGCTCTCCATGTATTACTCTGCCACATACAGGTAACCTAGCAACGATGCAGCGCTTACAAGCCAAACAGCACAGCTACAAACAGAGCAGCAATGGAACTATTTTTACTCGTGGAGGTTTTATAACCAAACAGATCATATTTTCTCATGCACTGTTTATTGAAATCGTTCAATAAACAGTGATAATGGAACTGTGGTATAATCGCAATAATAAACTCAATGTTTGCGCTATAACGTGTAATATTGGCACTCCTGTGCTGATTTACGGTTCTCTGCCTGCGACCTCATGCCTATAACCGCAGCACACCAGTGCCAATATTACATGTTATAACACTCCCTCTTGTGTATTATTGCTTAATTAAACAAAAGGGCTGTGTGATATAATGATATATTGTCTATTGTTTAGTATTACGCTGCATCATCTATATAGTTGCAAAATTCCACAGCCTTTATGTTGCCGAGTGAAGTCAGAACAGTGAGCACACAAAAGCCCGCAGAATGGGGAGCAAGAGAAAGTTTACTATTCTTTCACAAACTGTCTGTTTTCCAGCTGAAAGAGATGTGCTGAATCTAGGACAGTAGTGAACTGTCCTAGCTGAGCTAACTGAGCCATGGCATTCGTTTGTTTACCATTGGATGTAATAATCTGTGTAAATGTCACTTATGTAACTTGAGTAGCACTGCAGAGGTACATTTAAGAATAGAATTTAAATTGCAAAAAAAATAAAACATGAAAACTTATGAATAAATGTCTCAAGTATTTGGTAATTTTTTGTTTTGTTCTGTTTCTGCCAAACATTTTCATTTTGTTGAATCTCTACTAGTTAATATAGGTGAGAGGCTCTCCGTAAGTTGTTTTTGACTTGGGAATTGGTATGTAAGTAAGAACATGTTTTTATTTAATTGTGGGTCTAATAACTGGTTTTGATGCTGATCAAAGTTCAAGATAAGAGCTAAAAATCTGTTCACTGTTCAATTGTAGTAGTTAGGGAATAATCTGCTGTAATCTCCACTGTTTACTCTAATCTAAAATCTAAAGAATGTGCTCCGTGTCTGGAATGTTGTTTTTTGTTTAGATCTGCTTCAAGTAGAATTAAATCTAGTCTGGATCTTATATGGCTCTATACTCTATACCCTGTATGATAATGATAATTGTGTGAGAAATTCACCTTCTGCACCCTCAACATACACCATGTGTCCTGTAGGGCTTTTGGGACAGGAGCATGACCCAAAATGGTTACTTTTGTTAGACCTATTTTTGGTTGCACCTATAAATATGCAAGGAAAGCAATGTATAGAAATTAAGAAGCCAAGTGAGACAGAAAACAATAGTCTAAAATATCTAAAAGAACTAATTTTATTATGTTTATTAAAATATTATCATATGATTAATTCACAATTTGTGTAATTAAATGTAAATTACAAACAATTGGTCTAAATTAATGTTTTTATGTTGCCACCATTTACCAAAACAACAACAAATACCTTGCATCCTTTAGCACTGTTGGGAACTTACAGCCAAATAAAAATATTGTCATTTAGAGCATTTATTTAATAATGCAAATAAGTTCATATTTATAAAGTTCAGAAATCAATATTTGGTGGAAAAACCTTGGTTTTAAATCACAGTTTTCATGCATCTTTGCATGTTCTCCTCCACCAGTCTTACACACTGCTTTTGAATAACTTTATGCCACTCCTGGTGCAAAAATTCAAGCAGTTCAGCTTGTTTTGAACTCATTTTTAAGTGGTCTCTTATTTCTTTGTTCCAGAGCTGTGTATATATGGCTAATAATAACATTCTTCAGAAGTGCTGTTAATGTTTGTCTCAGTCTATGTTCTTCTTTGATTAAATGTCCTGTAAATGGAGCGTCACTCTGTGTCGGGAAAGAAGGAAGTGTCGTATGTGGGGAAACGTCTGGCCCGGGCCTGGCAGCGTGCCCTAACTGCTGTTATATTTTACTCATAAACTTCGGAAAACTGCAGCACAGAGCAGCTCAAAGTCCTGTGATATGTCTGTGGATCACATGACAAACTCAGTCATATCTGCTCCACAGCGTTACGTCTATTATACAGTTCTTCTGTAGGTCTGGCTCAGACATGGAGGACGTTTTAGAGGGATTAGATGAGCTGGGGAAGAGTGTAAATATGGATTACAGTAGCCATCTGAGAAAGTCAAAACAAAGAATAAGACAAAGAGGAGTGGAGATAGAGAAAGAGGAGAGCTGAAAAAAGAATAAGGAAATCGCAGAGACTGGGTGTGAAAAACAAAAAAAGTTAATACTTCACAGTAGGGGTGGGCGATATGGCTCTAAAATAATATCACGATATTTCAGGGTATTTTTGCGATAACGATATACTTGGCGATATAGGAAAACTAAAATAATTAATTCATTTTAGGAATATAGTATAACAGAATAATCATAATGTGGCAAAATAAATAATATAGCAAAAAAAAATATAATGCAGCAAGAAATATTGCAGAATATTTAATGAATGCATATGAACTGCAAACTAAAATAATTATACAATAAATACACTTAAAGCTTCACAGTAAATAATAGACTACTTTTAAGACAGAACAGCCCTATTATCACAATATGGATTTTTAATATAACGATATTTCTGTGTCACGATATATTGTATACGATATAATATTGCCCACCCCTAATTCACAATATTAGAGAAAGCTCAATTATCAGAATGTGTGCAATAGCTAATAAGCCTTGTACTTAAACAAAAAAAGTTAAGTTTTAAGTTAATTGGACTTCTAATAATAAGCTAATAAAACAGTAATTGACACCCTGTTTCTATAATGAATATATGTGGCTTTGCAGGAATGATAGCAGAATGTTATTTATTATAATATTTTGCCCTCTCCCCACTCAGAAACACTACTACTTCAATTTTTAAAAACATATTGTTGTAAATCATCAGATGTATTAGCCATATGATATTAGCCTTTGCAATGGATTGTTCACCTATGGTCTCAAATTGTATTTTCGAATGGAAAGCAACTGGTTATATAAGTCTTTTACTGGTCTAAATTTGCCTCCAGATGTTTTACAATGTGTGCATGTTCACGCTGCACATAGTAAAACTGATAAGTATGTGGAATCAGCCCTTTCATTGTGCTTATTATCTTTTTATTGCTCTATAAAAGGTGCACAAATCTGTCATTCTTGTTGGATGCGCTACATTTTTTCTGCACTTCTTATCTTATCCATAGCACAGTTTGAGTTGGTAACCTCTTGTTATTTTAAAATCAGTGCTACATTAAAATAGGAGTAATATACAACACTTTTATTTATTTCCATGTTAAAAATAGTTCAGTTTCTGGCAAGAATAAATTCGAACCTATATACCAATAGATGTTCCACCTCTAAATGGTCTAAATTCATATTTCTGAGTTTTGAATCAAATTAGAAAATATATTGAATTTTCTTTCTATCTGACAGTTGTAAGTTTTTTAATCAGTAAATCTATTGTGATGAAATGAAACGGACAAAAGGACAGACAGCCGTGACCTTTCAGTACAATGTAGCGAGTCTCAAGTGTCTGTGTTTATTTGTCATTTGTACAACATGTCAGGACATTCCTGCACTGAAATGCATGTGGTGAGGCTCAGGTAAATACTCTACAGCAGGGTTACGCAAATGCACAGAATTAAATCAAAGAGAAAATTTATTAAATGTACAGTCTCAGAGAACAGTGCCTATGTCTATGATTGGGTTTTTGGTTTAATAAGTTTAGCTTTATAGCTGCAGAATATTGCCTGCAAAGATTGTGCTGGACTTACTTGGTTATTCGTTAGGCTAATTTCAGTAAAGCTACTTTGGGTCTTAACAAATTGTAAATAAAACTAGTATACTAATAAGCTAGAAAATTAATAGCGTATTTTTCGCGCACTTAAAATCATTACTTTTTCTCCAATTCGACACTGTGCCTTATAATCTGGTGCATCTTATGTATGAAATTTACCAGTCAGGTTGTAAAGAGCAGTAAAGCCACTCTGCTGAAATACAGCATTATACAGGAGTTTCAGTTTAGTTCTTTAGCACTGTGACTGGAGCAGTATTAGCATTAGCTGCTAACCACGCTAAGCGTATTATCGGCATGTAACTTGCCGCTAACCCTGGCTAGCACTGCATAATGCATTAGCATTATCTGTTAACCTTGCTAAGCGCTAGCTCTTCCACCACTCACCAGAGGTGAGTATTACCAACCTATAGCCTGCTGCTAACCCTGTCTATCACTGCTGGAGCACAATAAGCATTAGCTGCTAACCATGCTAAATGCTACATCTTAAAATCCGGTGTGCTTTATAGTGTGAAAAATACAGTAAACTTCTAATTTTCTACAAAACAGATATTTCTTACTACAATATATTCAATTTAATGCTTTTAAATTTTGATTGCACAGTAATTACCCACTTTTTTAATCATCTTGTTTTTAATTTAGTAAGCTCTTGCTATTTTAATAGTGTTTAATAATATTTGGTTCAACCTCTGTCAATTGTTTGCTTGAACATCATTTAAATTGACGTTAAATTATGACCTTAAAATTTGCTGCCTGACCTTTGGTTTGATGTAAAATGTAAATTGCTATTTGTTCTTCATTGTCAAATTCATATTATATATAAATTCATTTTATCACTCTACAAATAAAAATGCAGTTTTGATTAAAATTAATAATTGTCACATTTCACACAATTTCTCTGTTTGTTTTAAGAAGTGATTTAGATTTTAGTAATAAAGCAAGTGAAAAAAACATACTGAAAAGCTGTATTTGCATGCCGTATGGAGCCATTACTCGTAAAAAGAGAGATTTAATAGAGACAAAAATAGATACAGTGTAATTCAGTCTACAGAATATCTTCACGAGGAAGAGAAAAATAAAGTAAATAATTAAACATTTTTATTTGATTTGTTTCAAAATGTTCAGATATTATTTTAAAAGTGTATTATATAGCTTTACTCTTTGCTTTTTTTATCCGAGAGCTTTTCTCTTTGGAAAGTTCTCATCTAACACTGCCTGTGTGAAACTGCTCGACATGATGGAGTGTCGGTTGCAGTCGGATGTTGTTTGATTGAGGTGCTCTTTCCTGGTAGACTTCCTTCAAAGCATCTAAGAACTTCAAGCGCAGATTGAAGCGGTTCTTCTGAAGAGCAGAAAGCTGTTGTATCCTGTGAGCATTCTGATACAACAAAGGTTCGGGGTTTGATTTTAGTGGAGCAAATTTTTCAATTAGATCAGCCTGGAGAGAGACTGCTAAAATTGCCTCTGCTCAGAGTCAGAGTTTTTGTTCAGTTGTTGTAGCGTACCTGTAACTAAGCATCGCCCTCTGCATTTGCAGATCTTATTATAGAAACTGGCAGACATGTTTTTGTGTTTTTAAACAAACCCAGAGAGTGTTTGAAGCTAACCGTATGATGAATACTTTTATAGAACTTATAGAACATAGTGAGTAAAGCCAGAAGCTTAATGGGTCATTTCTAGTGCTGTGCAATGAATCGAAAATTAATTAGAACTGACATTCAGAACTTGTAACTGACTAATGGTGCATTCATGTGGTGTCAGAGTTTTGGTAAATATGAGTTCTTCACTCGGAAGGTGCGTATGAACTGCCTCTTTAGTTGTAATTCCTAGTTGATTCCGAAATTCCAGAGTTTAGCATACCTTTAACCAGAATCAGGATGGATGATATATACTCCTTTCATTTTTTTAACAGTACAGCCTCTGTTAATGATTGTTTGTATACATTATTTGCATCTGTAATCTACACTTAAAAAAACAGAGGTACGATATGAGTACTTTTTTGTACTCAAGGGTACACTCTTCATTATTGTACCCTCAAAGGTACAATATTGGTCTTTGCAGGGTCAGATTTGTTCCCTCTGCAGTACAAAGTAATTCCTAACAGCAATAAGTACAAAATTGTACCATTTATTCGACCAAAAGGTACATTCAGTGTTCTGTATCACTGTACTAATAAACAATATATATTTTAATTGCAATCTTTTATTTAAAAGCCAGACTATTTTGGATCATCAACTTTTTGAGCCATATTTAGTTGATGATAATGTTTATAATGTTTATCATCTTTACCGGCACAAAAACCATGGGTACAAAAAAGGACTTTCACTGAAAGTTACTTTTTTGTACTTCATTATAAGGTACAGCCCCAGTGACAAGCTTTGTACTTTTTTAAGTACAAATCTGTACTTATATTTCTTAGAGTGTATGTTGATTTAACCTAATATAGAACAATGATAATTGTCAATCTATCCATAACAAACAGATCAAAAAAACTTCTCTTTTTCCAAAGAAGCAAGCAAAAAACAAACCTAACATCTGCCATTTTTTTATGTTGCATAATTACTAGCACATAAACATAACATTAGTCTCAACTATGTTGATTCTTTTTTTAAAGGGGAGATATACCTCTTTTTACACTTTAATTAAGAGAGATCTATGAGCTATACAAAACATGTAGTGAAGTTTGTTGCACAAAACCACTCCCACATAAAGAGATTGCCAGTTTTAATCCCTTTCAGAATTTAAGGGCTCTGACACTTTTATGCAAATAAGCAAATAAGTTGTTGCTAGCCACACCATGTTCATGCTAAGCGTTAACACATCCATCAAATCAGCCAAGAAAAACAAGCCTCAGTGCCAAACTGAACAAGTGCTTGATCACAGATTCAGACTTAGGGCAGTTGAGTTGCTGACCAAAAGTACACAAATTTGTCTTAAATTTGCTAAAAAAAAAAAAAAAACATCTTGATGATCTTCAGGACTTTGGGCAAATATTATTTGCCAAAAAAGTGGAACTTTTTTGAGGTGTTTGTCCTGTTAAATCTGTCGTAAAACTAACACAATTTCAGTAAAAGAACATCATACTGAACGTACAACATGGTGGTGGTAGTGTGATCATCTGGGGCTGCTTTGCTGCTTCAGGTCTTGGACATCTTGCTGTAAAAGATGGAACCAGGAACTCTACTGTTTACCAGACAATCCTGAAAGAGAATCCTGTCCAGCCATCTGTTTGTGACCTCAAGCTCAGGTGTACTTGGGTTCTGCAGCAGGACAATGACCCAAAGCAAACAAACAAGTTCAGCTCCGAGTGAAACAAAATTCCTCCACAGAGATGAGAGATGAGACTCATTGCCAGTTATCTGTAAAGCTTGATTGCAGTTGTTGCCGCCAAGAGTGGCACAACCAAGTTATTAATTTTTGGGGGGCAAAAATTTTCACACGGCTAGATTATAGCTTTTTATATTTACTCTGGTTATCTTTGTCTGATATTAAAGTTTGTTTGATAATCGGAAAAATATTAGTATGACAAAAAAGCAAAAACAAAAGAAATCTGTAGTGGGGCAAATACTGTACTTTTTCACAACACTATATTATCAATATTTAGTGCAACAGAAGGAAATTCCCTATTTCTAGTATTGATAAGACTTCATAATAAAGCACTCTGTAATCAGGATCGACATTGCCTTTTTTTTATAAAAGTGAACTTGCTTTCTAGCACCTGCTTCCTGTTTTGTCAGAATAATGACCAGCACTTGAACTCACACATTTTTAAAGCTGCCTTACATTTTATTCCTCATTTTACACAACTTCCATGCGTTTACACACATGCTCAGTGACACATACAGCAAACTTGGTGACAGAACCGGTGACACAGTTTGTAATTTCCCAACAAGGAAAACAGACCCCAACAGATTTCCACTCAGTGTGAAAGTACACACAGTAAGCTTTAAAACAGCTGCACAGTATGACTCTATACATATGTTATTTTCATCATAATGAAAAACATCAATTCTTTTTTTTAAAATGTGTGTTAGACCAGTTATAAAGAGCCTGTGAAAAAAACAATACTGCATAGCAATAAGATAATTGGATGTCAGCCACTAATGACGTACCTGAATGAAATTCTAAGCAAATATTTATATATAGCTTGTGCTCCTCTATCTCTATTTACATTTAGAACGTTTAGTTACGTTTTTTTTTTTTTTAATAATTTATCGTTTGACTTTTTTATGTGCATATGATTCTTTCAGTGTTTTACTGATAAACTTGTTTATATGCTATGAGTTGGTTTTAAACTGCAGGAATAAACCTGGTTTTGGACTTTACTGGAAACTTAAAATCCTTCAATTTTTTCTCCAAAAATTAACAGTGTGTCTAATAATCCAGTGCGCCTTAGGCTATAGGTTGTTAGGAGCAGTAAAACAACTCCTCTAAAGTTCAGTGTTATGGTACATTCACACTGCAGCGTTGCAAAGAGTTTTTCGCTCTGCCTCCCACTGTTTTCTGTGGAGAGCATTGACAGTGCTGCGCTGTGATTGGCTGGATTTCATCGCTGCAGTGTGAATGTAATATAAATATAATGTGTATGTAATATAATGTGTTATAAAGGAGTTTTAGTAAAGTTTCTCCAGCACCGAGGCTGAAGCAGTATTAGCACTAGCCGCTAACCACAGCGCTAGTTCTTAAACTGTTCAGAGGTGAATATATAGACTGTAATCTGCATTTACTGTAGGTTACTCACGGTTCCTCAGTGTAGCGCTGTTGGGCATCATTTATTAGCACTAATTGCTGCAAAATAATGGAAATCTAAGCTTACTATAAGTAAAAGGAAGTGTTTTACTCACCTAAATAAAGGAGAGAAATCTGTATAAATTAACATCAAGCGCTCAGTTTTGTTTACTTAGGCACCCCCAGCTGCGATACCTGCTGAATTAGAAGGGAAACATGGCGACACCCTTGTTCCTTACTATTGACGCTTAAAGTGCGCCTTATAATCCGAAGTTTGCGGTTCTGGTCTGTACTTGGTACATTGTTACTATTACTCAAACATTAATGTAAATTGTATGTCTGTGTCAGTCAGTACAGTATAGATTTCAGCTCAGCAAACAAGTGTAGCGTGCAGCATCTGCAGTGATGTGTTAGTGGGTGAGCTGGGCTGTGTATTGTTCAGGGTTCATTCCAGCTTTGGAATGTTCTGCACCGGAAAACGGGAAACACTGTGGTGTTCCAGCCCACAGCGCAGGAAGTGTGTTTTCTGACCCTGTGAATGTGTATGTTTTTGTTTGTGAGTGTGTGAGAAAGTGTGTGTGTGTGTGTATTTGTGTGTATTTGTGTGTATTTGTGTGGTATGGTGTGGTCTGAGGGTTCAGCACTGTTCAGATTAGTGAATGTTTCTGTACTTCCTCTTACACTGTGCGAAATCTGTGTGAAAGTGTGTATGAAGGAGCCAGAGCGAATGTGGAAGCAATTTTTGAAAACCTGGCTGGCATTAGTTGTAGGCCAGCTCTGCAGATATGTGTAGATCTGTGTGTGTGTGTGTGTGTGTGTGCATGTATAAAGAACAGATTATATGGTGTAGGGTGAGTGGTTATTGGTTTTGTGTTAATATTTTTCCAAATTTTTTCCATGATAACATTATGAAATTATAATTGCTTATTTTATAAATTATTATTTTTACAGAACTATAAAATGCCAGAGATATCAGTGTTTCTGTCCTACTGTGAAAAAAGGACTCAAAGCTATGGGCCTAAAATGATAGAAAACAGAAAAGGAAAGCATTTAACAGGTGTGCTGGTTATTTTTCTGCTGAACAGGTAATCATTGAGCTTCAGGAAGGTTGCTAAGCAAAGCTGGGTAGTTTACCACCAGCAGCAGATGTTTTGCACATATCAAATGTATATATTCACTGATCAGCTACAGATTAACACTCTTTGCTGCTTGCCACTGTGTTTCAATCTGGCAACCCGTGTGAGCTTTTGGTCGTGGGAGAAGTGGGTGAAGCAGAAAACTCTATCCAGTGTTTGGTAATTAGACCCCTGTAGCCATTGCCTTTAATGTCAAAAAAGGCTTGAAAGGATAATCTATTTAATTTCTAAATTTAATCTAATTTAATCTAATTTCTATGGTTCTAAATTTCTAAACTTTGGACGTGTGGAAAGAAAAGCTTCAGAAAAGAGTTTTTGAAATGAGCTTTAATGATATATTGAAAAGTATTAAAAGCGTAAATAGTGTCATAAATGTCATAAATGTAATAAAGTCTTATTATTATTATAAATTCTACAGTGACAGAATGATAGTCAGATTTGATCATTATTTCACTCATGCAGATCAGGATTGGATTTAGACTCAGCTTTGAGGAAAATCACAGCTGTTTGGCAGACCACAACTGGCTCTGGATCTTGTGGATTGGAGTCTTGGATAAAACTCCTGTGTGTGTGTGTGTGTTTGTGTGTGGGTGTGTGTGTGTGTGCGTGTGTGCTGACAGGTGGCATTGTTTCCTCAAGACCGAGAGCCAAATCATTCCGAATTCTCACTGCGTCTGAGATCTAGTTGCCTTGGGAACGGCAGGCCAAGGAGACTGTGCCGGTGGGATGGTACCTGTCAATCAAAATGTCACTGATGACAAAGAAGGTCTAACAGAAACATGTGTTTAGGCTGTTAGAGGGCAAAGTGGATCTGTTTCCGAATAACTGGACTGGTTATACTGTAATTTTACAGATGTGTGTGTATGTATGTATGTGTGTGTGTGTGTGTGTGTGTGTTGGATGGTAATATAATAATATATAGCACAATATTTAAAAACATTTTCACGATGCTCAATATTTATCACACTGTTTAGACACAAAGACTAAACGCAGCAGCAGTGGCAAAAGTTGATGAATTGCTATTTATTATTATTATTATTTTTATGCATAGTACAGTGATTTTATAACATTTTGCTTCACATCATTCAATTAACCATTATTTGTTTTACGCTCTCTGTAATGAAATTTATAATTGTGTTTTTCAGCACTGAAAAAATATTTAATATTCTTAACAAAGCATAGGAATACAAATGTAAATACCTTTGTTTCAGAGTTTATTTAAAGATTTAAAAAAAGTTATAAAAAAGAGTCTGCTCCCAAGTTTAAATTTCCTAGTGTCATTTTCTAGTTTAATTTTCAAGTCATGTTGTGCTTTGTTGGTGCATCTGCTGCCATGGTAAAAATGTTCAGTGTTCAATAAATGGTATTTAATTGTAGTTTTGTAATCGTGTTTTGTTTGAAAGGCAAAACAAATAGACATTCAGACTATTTACTCTATGTAATGGTAAAGAAAACAGATAAATTAATGAAACTTTTGGAAAGAAAAAATAGGCAGTAATTAATTTAGGTATATATCTATTTTTTCCATCCATATGCAAGTATATTCAGTGATAAAGAGGTGTGGACTGGCAGTGATCATACTGTCACACCATTGTTCTAAGAACAGCAGCAGCTTCCGCAGCTATATTTTCTTCTTTCTCTTTGTTTGCTTTTCTTACTAAAAGCTTCTTAATCAGCTCGACATCCTTTCAGACCCACGGTGTTCTTTCACAGTAAAGGATATAGACCAAACACCTGGGGATATTTTCAGATCCAAAGCAAAAGTGTAGCTTGATTTGCCCCTTTTTCCTCTCATAAAGATAAAAGCTTTGAGCTATTTATCTGATGAGGGCAATTTGGGTGGTCTATTACATCTTGCACTGTGTTAGAGGTCCCATTTCCTCTGTTTTTTTATCATTTCTCTTTGACTTTCTTCTGTTTTTGCAAGTAGATCATCTTCTACCTCTTCTGCTATTCCAAACGATCCAATATCTCCTTATATAAAAATGATAAGGTCTTCACTGTGGTCAGAAGATCACTGGCTCCTGTGACCGAGAGATTGCTGGTTAAAATCCTGATCATGCAGCTTGCCGTCAGCTGCCAGAGCTCCTAGAGAGCACAATTGGTCTTGCTCTCTCTGGGTGGGTAGATGGCGCTCTTTCTCCTCCTCACTCTTAGGGTGATGTCGATCAGCACAAGACGTCTGTGAGCTGATGTATCAGAACGGACTTGCTGCGTTCTGTTCAGCAATGTAACATCAGCAGCAGCTGACTTCTCATGTATCGGAGGAGGCATGTGCTAGTCTTCCCCCTCTATGCGTTGTGTCATTGTGCTATTACTAGTGATAGTGGGATATACAGCTGAATAGGTTGGAACATGTTGACCATGCTCTCTCTGGGTGGGTTGATGGTGCTCTCTCTCCACATCGCTCACAATGTAAGGTTGATCGGCACAGGCGTCTGTTAGCTGATATATTGGAGCTGGGGTGCTGCGCTTTCCTCCAATTGTGCTGGCTTCTCAGTAAAGCAAATGGAAAAGACGTGGGGAATGTCTTCACATGTGTTGGAGGAGGCATGTGCTAGTCTTCACCCTCCTAGGGTTTTCCAAATTAGGGATAAAATGGGTCCTAAATAATAAAAAATGAGAATAGGTTTAAATAGCTTTATGTTTTTTACTTTTTCTCTGTTTTTACTAGAAATGACATAAGTGAAAGTTACTCTGCACTCTGCCACCTCCTTTGGCCTTTTACGTCTCTATCTGTTCGTTCTGTTCCAGACTCTTCTCCTTGTTTCTGCTTAAATGCCTAATGTCATCAGATAATCAGCGTCCTCTCTTTCTCCCACTCTCTCACTCTCTCACTCCCTCAATCTTTGTCTGTCTTTCTCATGCTCGTCTCTCTTTAAACAAACTATCTTCTACTTATCAGTCTCTCACACACACAGACACACACACACTGATAGATACTGAAAGCTGTCTCCTCTTCGAATGCAAGCTCCAGACCTGTCTACTGTGAAACCTTCATTGCAGATTTTCTCAAAAGCATGGGAAGACACCCGATTCGGATTACTTTTGACAATGCTAATGCTAGGCTAATGCCCAACATCCAGTTTTGACTGCAGTGTTGTGAACAAAACAGACCAAAACAGCAAAGCACCTGCCTGAAGGAGACAATGAAAAGGAACGTGAGCATTTATACACTGGTTATAACAAATACAGTGACCTTCACGTGCAGTCTGTGCTCAAAGCATGTGAGTGTTGACAAAAATAGAGCTATTAAAGGAACACTTTTGTGTCCTTTAACCTAATCTCCATCTGCATTACCTGTAGAGCACAGATAATTACCACAGACAGTTAAACGCTTTGCCCTTTTCTCTGAAATGGACAGAGAAAGCTGTTGACGTGTATCTTAATAGCTCATAATAGTGGCCAACGGGTCATAGATGAGTGTTGCTAATAAACCTTGGAAATATGTATCTATACGAGACAATACTGAAGCTTGAAAGATTATGCGCAAACAGAAAAGGATTAGAAAGGAGAAAAAGGAGTTTTTTCGCGGCTGATGACAATCGCTGACATTTTTTCAGATCAGTCAATGGCTAATAATGATTAAGGGGGAGGCAGGATGCTACTTTAAATTTGCAACTGCATCATCGTGCAGGGCTTCTGTCATGTTCTGCATTATCTCTCAGGATGAAATATGCTGTAATTTTTGGAATCAGTGACTTAATTTAAATGGCTGTACACTCTTAGTGTGGTAAGTGGTGATTCCTAGCTCTGCTGATACTTACCGGGCTTGGATGAGTGATATTCTCTTGAGAGGGGTTTCCGGTTAGTGTTGTTAAAGACAATATTTGTGATGACACCACACACAATCTCATGTGAATTGATTTATTATTATAAATACAAACTAACTCTTCCTGTTTCTAATTTTCGTGGTTCTCTTTATTATTTTATGCAGACTGACTGGGCTGGTCTTTGGTTATAGAAGTTTTTAATGACACTTTCTGCCCGCTGGCAGACAGATGGCCTTTTTTAAGGTTTAAAATATGTAAACAAAATATGTGTGGACATGTGCTCCAACTAATTTAGCTGTTCAAACATCCATATATATACGCCAGTGCCCAGAAGCATGAGTTCACGCACAATTATTAGCAATTGATGTTGGTGATGTCTGTATTTAAACACTGCCACTTAGTCACGTGAGTATTTGAGTAAGCAGCATTTGCAGTTCTAGGGGTGGGGCCACAGAGACATTAGCCCCAGATGAAATCTGATTGGCCCCCTGAAGTGCCCCTGTCCTGTCACTCATCTGTCTTTTGCCTGAGAGTGATAATCAGGTTATAGGTGGATGCAATTTCACTCCCAAACATAAGTAGAGCTAACTTGCCAAATAGGCTTCAACTTGATGAAAGCTTATGTAGGAGAGATGTTTTGAACTGACAGTATTTATGAAAAGGCTTTAAAAATGAATAAAATGCTGGGTTTTCTCATTGGTATTTTGTCTATGTACAGTAAAAATGCTTGTAAAATTGGGAAGGATATTTTTATAAAGTTGATTTTGTGCCAAAGGTTTTGACAATAAAAAGTGGTAAACGTTTTACAATAAAACATAAAATTGCAGATTAGATTTCCCAGAGAGAAATTCTGGACATCCAGTAGCAGCAGGTATACACGGTACACAGAAGTTACAGAAAAAGGATACGATAATATGATACAGATAAAAAATACAGTAAAAATAATAAAACAAAGTATAAAGAATAAGAGTAGAGTCTTTTTTAGTGTGTGTGTAATGGGGGTACTGCAGTTAACACAGTAAAACAACAATAAACACAAGTTATTGTGCATAATGAAAAGAATGATGTCAGCTGTACAGGATGTGTAAGTACGCAGTTATTTAATAAATTAGCAGTGCAAACTGTAAAAATGTAATCCGTGGACTAAAATAAACTATTAGTGCAGAATATGGAAGCAAAAATAAGGCAAACAAGAAATTGCAAAATCCAGCCCAATTATTTTTAAATACCTGCAAAAATATTAAAGTAACCAAGTATATCTAAAATATATTTGATGTATTTGTTTTTGTTGGATTTGCAGCATACACCTTTTCCTTTTGATTCTTAAACTTTTGATTGCAGATTTTATTTTTTTGTGTAAAACCTTTGGCACAAAATTAACTACACTGGTTTTACTTTGTAAGATTCAAGTGCTTGAACATGGTGTGACTGGTACAATAGTACTTGACCTCTCTATGAATATTGTGACCCCTTGATTGTCCCTAAAATTCCTAGATCTGCCACTGGCACATGGCTGATTATACTTTAATCTTAGTAGTATTACGTATATGCAACATGCTGCCAGTACAGACTGAGTGAAGGAGTTTTATTTAGCATTGTTAAAGCATTAAACATTATCAGTGTAAGCACAGTTGATTAGATTAAGCTGTGCTATGTGCTGTACACAAACTGCACAGGAGTTATGGGATGGTATATTCTAAATGACACATACAACATAAGGGTTATCATTCTGTTCATATGGGAAGGTCGCTTTACATGTGGGTCAATGGCGGGTGACCCTTACAGTTCTCTACCGGATAGCGTGCCTCAAAGTTTCACATTCCAGTCCATACACACACTCCGTACACAAACAGAGGACATGCTGGGATCTGCCTCGCGAGTGGAGATAAGAAACTGGAGCGAGAGCTTTTGCGTTGGGTGGGGGACGTATATGTCAGAACCTGGTCTTTGCTGTGTTGATGTTTTTGGTGAGATCACCGGTTTCAGCTGCTTGTTATTGATATCTGATGAGGTTTATCTGATGCTGTTTTCGTCGGGCCAGACGTCACGCAATTAAGTTGATTTTTTTTCATAGCTTTACTGTGTGTGTGACTGTCATACAAAAGCCTAGTGACAGTTAGATAATTTATTGATATTAAAGACATTTAGGAAGCATTCCAGATCACACAATGAAAGCATTTATAGAGATATTACACAAAGATAGGGCTGTCAGAGGTCAGGGAGATGCCACTTTAGCACCTGTAGCGACCACCCCTAGTGAATGAACATTGAGAAAGAAAAATTTCACAGATGTTTGTTAGTTTCTTTATAATATTGTCAGTTTAATTTTATTTTAAATGTTATTTTCTATTTCTCTTTCTCTCCCACAGATTCTCCTCCAGAGAGAACAGGAAGGAGGCGCAGCATGCCAGGCTCCGCCCCTGAAAAAGCCCCGCCCGCAATGGAGCCCACAGCTGCTGCAACGCCATTCAGAGTAACAGTAAGCATCTGCATTTAAATTCAGGCACTATGTAATAGGGATGGGTGATACTGGAAAACAACTGATATTGCAATATATTCGTTTATTTTCCTGCATTTCCCTAATAGGTCTAATAGAGAAGTATTTTAATTGGTTTATCTGTCAGTTCAGGCCAAACACAGTTAAAAGACTTTCCAAAAGATGAAATATTAACTCAATCCTCAAACAAAGTGGTGTAGCAAAAACATTTTTACTCTAAGTTACTAAACTGTAGTTCTTATCACTAATTTACACTTGTTAAAGGAGACCATACTCTATTAACCACACTTATGCTGGGATGGAATTTAGCTTTCACTTTTAACCCATCCATACAGTGAGCTAACACCAGTGAGTACACTCAGAAGACACACACAGTGATAACACATGTCCAGAGCAGTGGCAGTCTTTGCTGCAGTACCAAGGACCACTTGGGTGCCTTGCTTAGAGACCCAACAGTGGGGAACTTGGGAACTGGTTGTACTGGGTACTGGGTACAACCAGTAATAGCATATAGACTAGGGGTTTGCCAATACATTACTTTGAGCTCTTTTTCTTTAGGCGCTGATGCAAAGTTCCCAAACAGTTCTGTGTTTTCCACCACAAAATCACGAGTTCCCTGCCGGAAAAGTTGTCGCCGTTCTGGCCCCACAATCTTGCTGGTCTGGAACCAGCGTACCTGTGATGCGAGCGGCCAAAGGGCGGGGGGTTTAAGCGTCAATGTCTCAAAGTTTTTAAACCTTACCGCCATTTTTAGCTAAGAGCAGCAGAAGCAGCTAAAACACGCCCACATTCACATACGTAGTGAGTGACTCCTTAAAGCAGTGGAATCACAGACCAGTTCTGAAAAGGTTTGCAGGAACCGGCACCAGCTCTAGCTACGGCACCAGCACTTTGTTGGTGATAAAGAGCAGAGGTGGAAAAAGTACAGAAAAATTGTAATTAAGTAAAAGTACCTTTACTTTGCAAACATTCGTGCACCGGCGCATCCGCGCCAATTATTTTTTTCTTTAATTCAGACAATTGTTTTTTTCCCAGCATTTTATGTTTTACTCAGTAATTGGGAGTTTTCCAATGTAGTGAAGTAAATTACTTGTGTCAAAATGTATTTGAATAAAAGTAAAATTACCTATCTTAAAAACTACTTTACAGATTACAAATTACTCATAAAATCTACTCAATTACAGTAACTTGAGTAAATGTAATTCATCACTTTGCACCTCTGGAAAAGAGGTATTAGTATCGGGATCAGTGTCAGTTGTCAATATCAATTTATTTATAGAGCATTTAATACAATGGAACATTATTCATTTAACACAACATTATTTACACACATTGACCAAAGTGCTGCACAGCACTAGAAATAAAACACATCAAAAAGGCAAGACTGCATAAAATCCTTGGAACAATATTGAGCTTTAAGACAAGATTGAAAGCACAATAGACCGGGTGCTAATCAAATCTGCAGTGCTAGCTCATTTTAAAGTTTCGGGGGAAGCCACTTCCCTTTTCTTTAGCCGCAATTTGGGAACCACCAACCGAAGCTGATCAGCAGCCCTTAGGGGGCCTGTCAGAACATAAGGAACATGCAGTTCAGCTAGAAAACTGTGAGCTAACCCATTAAGAAACATATACACTAAAAGCAGGATTTTATACTGTATTCTAAAAAACAAAAAAACACTGGGAGCCAGTGAAGTGAAGCCAGTTCAGAAGTGATATGTTCTTTTCTGGGCGTGTGTGAAAATAGGCTCACTGCAAACTGAACTGCTTGATTTTTTGCACCAGGAGTAAAGCAGCATAAAGTTATACAAAAGCAGTGTGTAAGACTGGTGGAGGAGAACATGCCAAGATGCATGAAAACTGTTAAAACTTTATGAATATGAACTTGTTGTCTGTGCATTATTTGAGGTCTTATTTGAAGTTCTGCATCGTTTTTGTTATTTCAGCCATTTCTCATTTTCTGCAATTAAATGCTCTAAATGACAATATTTTTATTTGGAATTTGGGAGAAATGTTGACCGTAGTTTATAGAATAAAACAACAATGTTAATTTTTCTTAAATATATACATATAAATAGCAAAATCAGAGAAACTGATTCAGAAACCGAAGTGCTCTCTTATTTTTTTCCAGAGCTGTATATTTGCACTTAGCAAACAGAAGCTGATTGTTATTAGTATCAGCAGAAACTCAAGGTTGCCAGTTCAGTATCACTATCAGACATGAAAAAGTGGAAATGTGCCACTTCTAATATTATCTCAATAAATACTATAACTTTACAGTTTTCCAACATTTTCTTCTGACTGCAGACCCAGTGCATGTCTGAGGAATTTCATGTGTGCTTGTGTGTGAGTGTGAGGCTCTTTTGATATTAGGTGAAGTTGGTCTGGACTCCAGATGACTCCTCTGTGTTGAAAGTATTCACCACCACCACTGCACATCTGCACATGCCTGTGTGTGAGCATGTAAACTCAGCTTTGAAAGGTTTTTCATTCGGCACTAAGCTCTGAAAGAGGTTTTGAGGAAAGCAAATTTCCTATTTCAGGTCTTAAATGTAAGCTGTGGCATTGCTGTTTTAATTAAAACACACATTTCCACACTTGTAAACACAATTACATGCAGTCAAAGTGTTCTTACACTCTGAGGTTTCCACACATGTTCAAACCAGGCTTTGATACTGTTCAGGATGGAAGGCTGGTCTTTATCTTTTAGATTGGTAGGTTTTATACTGTGAGTATCACTGTGTAATTCACAATATTCATAGTTTAAAGCTGGAATACACTCTACAATAAGAAAGAGCACATAAAAACTGATCTACTACCAAACACTGCAGTTGCATATTTCAGTTCCTTTGGAGGCTCAATCTATGTGCAGGTAAATATATTTGGAAAACCAGTCAAACCCCAAATATCAACATATTGTCACTTTCCAATGAAAAACAAGTATTTTCAAAAAAAGCAACTTTACAGGAAAGAGATAAAACCTTCTTAACTTTCAATGGAAGTCAGTGTAAAAAGAGTTTATTTACGGTAATTTTTAAGTTTTTTTCTTGTTCCATTCATCAAAACATTTTGACACAGTGTAAGGAGTAGTAACCAGTAACCAACAAAAACAACAAAAGACCAGCAGCAATATATATAATTATAATGAATTACAATAATCAAACCGTGTGGAAATAAAAGCATGAATCACTTTCTCAGTCTTGGTGAATTCAGTGAATTAATATCAGTTCAATGTATGGATGAGGTATGAATCACACGCTTTAAAGGGAAAGAGATTTGTTTCACAGTTTGAACATTTTACAAAATTGAAAACCTCTGGAAAAAAATCAAGATCAAGATGGATGATCACAAGCTGAACTTTTGAATTTTTGCATCAGGAGTAAAGGCATAAAATTATCCAAAAGCAGTGTGTAAGACTGGTGCAGGAGAACATACCAAGATGCATGATAACTGATAAAAAAAACAGGACATTTTGACACAGTGTAAGGAGTATTTAATTTGTTGAAATTATGTAGTAAACCAAAAATCGACAAAAATGGAGATACTTGTTTTTCATTGGACAGTGAAGATATCAACTTGTGTATATTGATTATCAGCAAGGAATAAAGGAATACAAGAAAATCTCATAATGGTAATGGAAATTTAAAACATCCAGCACTTTACAGAACCCACCTGAAAGTGCTAGGTGAATCACTGTAATTATCCAGGAAGATCAAAAACTGCATTTTAAGTACAGTATATATATATATATTAATCAGCTGAGAGAAGAGTGTACTTGCAGAATTCATTGATGACTCATATGAGTAAACAAACATCTGTGTGATTTATGCTCAGCCTTAAATGCAGATACTGATTAATTTCATCTGTAATTGCGCTTATTTTCTGGAAATTTAGCAGTGACATTTAAAATCTTGGGGGGCAGTGTAGCTAATGATTCAACCTTTTAAACTTTTTGTAATCTCCTGGGCTGCTCCCACGGGCAGGGAGTTGAATAGGTGCTTTGAGCTTCTACTACAGGACATGCTTTAAACATGCATTTCAGAACAAGCTGAGAGATACACAGAACTGATATCTAGTGAAAGTGAAAGACTCAATGTGGACTGTTGTGGTAGAGCAATATTACAGTATTTTACACAGACGTACCCATGGTTATTCAATACAGTTGTTGTGAGTGTTGTGTTTCGCTGCTTCACCAAAGTTAGCAGCATGCCAAGCATGGAGTATCAACAACACAGATGCTTTTGTTCCTATAACAGATCAGCGGATCACACTGATAAATGATTAAGCTGCTATTTCAAGGTAAAAAGCTACATTATCATAAAAAGATGAGGTAGAATTTCTGAGGCTCTTGTCTTTTAATTGTTGTCTTTTGCATTAGTAAGCAAAAAAAAAAGGTTAAAAAAATGGCTGATAAGTTATAACAACTATCGAAATAAGGAACTATAAATTTTGCTAGATCACTCATATCACATTTAAAGTAAAGTAAACAATAAGCACCATTGTATTAATTTAACACAGTAGATTAAACATCAGATTGAAATCCAGTGTACTCATCCTTATTATTGTTTTATTTAAAGATAAAACAATAAGAAACTTGATTTGATTAGATCAAGATCACAATAATAATTTAGGGATTATGACCTAATGTGTTGGTTGGTAGCAAACTGTATAGTGATTTTGTATTATGTAAAGATCACAGCATGTTTCCATACATTTAGTGTAGAAGACACATTATGATTGGAAGTCTGAAGTTTGAGTGCTGCTGGAATCAAACCTAATCAGAGCTTTATGCATTATTAATGATTTCACAGTGGAGATATTGCTGCTTTGTCTGCTTGACGTCTTTCAGTGTTACTGTAATCATAAATCATTAAAGCTTTAACCCTTTCAGATCCTGCACCCATTACAATGGACATCATGTACTTTCTTTATTTTTTTATTTTATTAATATTATTTTTTATTTTTTTTGCACATAACACTATTTAAGAGCGGTGGTCCATCTTTTTTATAAACCAATAAAACGGTAACTTGGCCGCACCCTTTACTGGACAAACAGTAGTACTAGAGCCATTGAGACAAAGTAACAGCTAATTTTGACTAATTTAATGTGATTTAGAACACTTTTTAAGCATGTTCTTTCTACTGTTCAGGGATGGTTTATGAAATAAAAAGGTCAATATGAAATTAAATATTACACAAAGACATCCAATACAATAAAAAAAAAACAATTAAATATTTGAGTTAATTGGATTTATTCGCTATATAGATTTTATAGTAGAATATTGTAGTAATAATTAGAGTAATAATATAACAATAAAAGAGTCTTTTTTTCTGTGCATTACAGACAAAAAACAGCATGCTTATATGTTTTTCCATCACTGCAGATACAGTAATTCAGGTCTGAAATGGTTAATAAATATAATGTCTGCATATCTGACTCTTACAATCCAAATTCTTCTTACTGAAGTCTCATATATAATAATAAAGACTGGGGTTATTTAGGGTCTGGAACAGGATTATTTAGCCAGGCTCAGCAGCACAATCTCTCCTCTGCTGGCCATTGCTGATATTGCACCTGCGGCCATAAAATGCAGAGATAGACAGATATGATTCCTTCACTCTCTGTATGGCCACTGTTCTTATTTATAGAATTCGTCCTCTAAATCTATTTTTTTTGTCGTCTAAATCTTTTTTAATCTCTTCTCTGTAAAATAATGTAAATGTTTGTGTCTGTCTTTAGCCAAAATCAATATTCACATTCACATTCTATTTCTGCTGAATATAGAAAGTGCTCAGGGCTGTTATTTTTATCATTTTTATCAGGCAATTAAACAAATGTAGAGAAAGCTTAAAATAACTAAAGAGAGGAGCATATTTATAGCTCTGGATTTAGACTGCCTGCGAGTAATGCTGTGAGAAGCAGCATGACAGTTTGCCCAGTGTGTTGAGTCATAATTTTTCTGTGTGTGTGTATATGTGTGTATGTTTATATATATATATGTGTGTGTGTGTGTGTCTGAACAAGCTCATCCAGAGTCATTTAGCCAGAATTAGTCTGTGTGTTTCTGTGCTGTTCTGTTAAAGTGGTACACATCCTGCTTCTCTGTGGGCTGAGGCAGAGGAGCAGCTGCTGATTTCACATTCAGAAATGGTATTTTTTGACCGAGGAGGTTCAAAGGCATGCTGAAAGTTTGTCAGATGATTGAAGTGGAAGTGTATTCAGTGAGATGAAATTGGCACTGGCACCGCTGTCAGACAGACAGACAGCTCTGAAATCAGGACAGCAGCTCTTCCTGAGACTGCAGGCAGGGGGCGATAATGGACAGCCCAAAAATTAAATCCCAAGCAGATATTTAGTAGATTTTCTGTAGGGTTACAGATGCAGTAGAAGCAATATAGCCTATATAATTGTTACATTATATACAGCAACATTGACAGTGTTTTATTAACTCTTTAAGAAAGTTTAACACTATAGTGTTAAAATAACTTTACCATAAGAGTCAATTTTGAGTTAATTCAAAACCGTAGGGAGTCATATGTTATTAACTCTATGTAACTCTCATCAGTGTTAACACATTTTACCTCACAGGGTTAAACAACTCTCAAACTTTTTTTATTCATTTTTTAAGAACTTATTTTTTTATATTTTCTAAACTGCAAATATCTAAACCTGAAAATATAAGATAATAAATAAGATAATAGAGTATCTATATAAATCATTATAAAATGTGAGCTATATCACATAATAAATTACTTTTTTATCCTATTTATTTAAAACGAGAGAGACCAATACAAACTGCCAAAAGAATTAGTGGTTCTTCCATAACAAAATAACTCTTGTGTGGAGACTCTTATCCACCATCCAACACACACACACACACACACATATAACCCCAGAGAAAGAATAATGGTAACTGCAGAGCATGATGAGAGTGAAGCAGAGGCACCGCCTCTTGACCACAGGAACACCACAAACACAAAGAAGATATTTTTGGACTGCTTTGAACCTAGCAGTAGAAGGTGTTATGGTGTTAAAACTCCAGTGGAACACCATAAAGTGACGTCACTGCTGTTGAGAATCGGCCTCTCTCTCTCTCTCTCTCTCTCTTTTTCTCTATTTTCTTCTATGCCAGTGAAGATATAGAACAAAATACAGAAAGAGAAAGAGAACAAAAATAATCAAACAAAACAAAAATTAAATAGTTTGTAGTTAAAGCCCAACTAGATAAGATTTCATTGATTTTTGTTTATCTTTTTCAAGAAGTAAAATTACAGCTTGAAACTCACTGCAGCGCTGCATTGAGGTGTAATAGGAGGAATAGCGGTGCTCTCGTGTCTGTGCCGGAGCTCCACTGAGCTCAAACCAGACTCTGTAAATTTTCCGAGGCGGCTTCGACCAACGCTCGCGAGAACTGCGACCTGCTTTCCGACCTTTAGTTCTAACATTTCTACGCGGACTACTGGTTCATTCTTTAAAAACTAACATACAGACACTCTGGCAGAAGCTGGAAAGAGACCGAATATGTCTGTGAAAGCCAGAAAACGAGAAAGAGAAACTAATCCGCCTGAAACATTTATTACACTCTACAACTGTAGGGGGAGCCCACGAGCACAAAATCTCAATCCTACCTAGTAGAGCTTTAATGGTATTAAAAGTATTAATAAAGGGTTAATCCTATTGGAAGGCTTTAGATATTTGGAACATTGCTATGAGGATTTGATTGTTTTCAGCCACAAGAGCTTTACAGGCATTGCTGTGGACTTGCTGGTGTGCTTTGGATCATTGTCCTGCTGCAGAACCCAAGTACCCCTGAGCTTAAGGTAAAAACTGATAGATGGACACTCCCCTTTACTATTTTCTGGTAGAGAGCAGAATTTACGGTTCATCAAGTTGTTTGTTGGCAAATGTGAGATAAGCCTTTGTGTTCTGTATGGTCAGCAGTGGTTTTTGCCTTGGAACTCTTCCAATGGACCATTTTCGCCCAATGACTTTTTCACATAGGGCCAGGTTGGATTGGTTTGGACTGCTTTTTTCCCTTAATAAAGTAAATAATCTTTTAAAAACTGCTTTTTGTATTTACTAAGGTTGTCTTTGTCTGATATTAAACAAAGATAGTTTGTTTGATAATCTGTAAAATGTAGGTATGACAAAAAGAGTAATGAAATTTTTTTATTTTAGTAAATGTGGATTTATCAAGCTTTAAATGACATGATTTTTATCAGTTGGCACGGACGGCCCTACAGATGGTCCGATCAGAACACACAGATTTTCAAAAGGTTTGCTTTCGACATTCTGAAATGCCAAATCTGAAGCCTGTCTGAGAAAATTGCTCCGTACTCAGCTGGACCAGAACTGTCCATGTGTACGGTGGACGTTCTTAGGATGGCACAGAGATTTCAGCTTTCAAAAGCTGTCTGGTGTCTCAGAACTGCAAACAGCAGACATTAAAAAGACTGCAACTGTTTGTAAAAATGACTGCTGTAACATCACTGTAACACAGCTTAAATAATAAAAACAACAGTTATTTAAACTGTGCTTCATACTCTATACTGCTTTATAAATGTCAGCTCCACACTTTCATATGAAACATCAGTCTGAGCTTTGGAGAGCTGTTTGTTGCTAAAGAGCTACTGTTTCTCTCCTTCTGCTGTGAATGTTGGATCTGCAGTACAGAGTGTGTATAAAGCATATATTTCAGTGTACTGTAGTTTGTTGGCTAGTCTGGAGTTGACTGGATGATTTGTCACCTTTCATAACAACATATCCACAGTGTTGGGCTTCAGCAAATAGCTAAAGTGCTAACCGTGTTTGTCTTATTCCTACTTGGCCATTTACTAGTGTGGCTCGTCTAGTACAGACAAACCAAGTCTCCCTGAAGCTGCGGGAGTCTCCCGCATTTCGGTAGTGGCTCCCTGATGCCCGCGAGTCACATTTAATCTCCCGGAATTCAGAACGAGTGCCCCAAACGCGCACACAGGCCACAGACTTTTTTTTCTCTAATCGCGTGTGGGAAGGAGAGAGAGAAAACAGAGAGGGTTCTGATTGGCCTGTTCTCTGCAAAGAGTCTTTGAGACAGCCAATCAGTTTTTAGTGTGGGCGGGCAGTGTTTTTCCCCCCTCCCGGACGGGAATTGTTCAGTGAGTGAGAGAAAGCAGATCATGGCGGAGGCAGGGAAAGCAGGGAAAGCATTTCACCTCTGAATACTCTAAATTTAATTTAAAAAAATAAATTTTAAATTATTTAAAATAAAAGTAAAATTTCGTTATCGTTAATTTTTTTGTTCTGTTTTTTTTGGGCCGGGGGGTAACCTCCCTGAAATCAACTTTTGTAACTTGGGATGTCTGCTAGATTCATAATTTAACACAGAATAAAAGTCTTTATAATTTAGGAATGTACTGAAATTAAGTTTTTGGGCCGAATACCCCACATTTTGCCATTTTTCCTGTCACCAGATGGCTTAAAATCATAATTTAGTGTTTTTACCTTATTTTGACACTGAAAGTGCTGTTTTGTCATTTTTGTTAAAATTATTTATGTTATTATGTTGCCAACTTTCGCCAGTTCCCTATCAACTTTTGTTCCATTTTCTCTTTAAACGAACCCTAAAATAACTGAAGTAGTTTCAATCAAATGATGCACTTTTTTTAATTGGAAGAATAGCGTGTTTTTTACTCCTACTCAGGACTTTGTAACATTGGTGGAGAATGCACAATACTTATACAATACAGTCCACAAGCTTTGTTTTCGTGTATACTGCTCAGCGTATCAACAAATAGACTACTTATAGCTGTCCACAATTAGTGTAATTTGCATTAACATCAATGAGGTAAAAGTGAAAACCATTTACAAACTGCAGGGGGAGCCCAGAAGCAAAAAACACAAACTCACATATTTCTACTTAAATCTTTATTATACCACAGTTCGTTCTGACCCTGCAATGTGATAGGCTGAGAGGTGAAAGGTGAGAGTGACATTATCAGCTGGTAATGCACTGTAACCGAAGCTCTCCATGTATTACTCCACCACCTACAGGTAACCTAGCAACGATGCAGCTCTTACAAGTCAAAGTCAGCGCAGCTACAAACAGAGCAGCAATGATACTGTTTCAACTTGTGGAGTTTTTGTAACCAAACAGATCGTATTTTCTTGTCCTCTTTAACTCAAAATCTTCCAATAAACAGCAATAGTTGAACTGTGGTATGATCACAATAATACACTTGAGATTTGTACTATAATGTGCACTCGTTCTCATGTATTATTGCTTAGGTATTTTTAAATATTGAATATTTTAAATATATTTGCAGTCAGGTGTACATCCCCTTTAAGTAGCATTACATAATTTTGCATTGAGCCAAAAGGCCATTTATGTTTTTGGCATGGCATTACCTGGTATCCTCTTGCAAATTTTGAGTTCTAGAGGAACATGGCAAAAAAATACACTGAGAAGCAAAATTTCATGGGACTTAAAGATTAATACATTTGGGGCCTCCTGCATTGAATGGGGTTGTAACATCTGCCAGAGTCACTTTTGATGGGGGAGTTCTAATGAGTGGGTTGTGTAATTGGTTGTGTAAATCTGGAAGAAAATGGAGAAACAAAATAAATATCAAAAAACTATGTTTTTTTCTGCTTTGTTAATGCACAAAAACTCAAAATCTAAATCTTTGTAAACTAAAATGAGGAAGCAACTGTTTGGTTTTTTTGATACTCATGATGAACCTGAAGTCTGATAGATTGTAATTTGTAATGAATAATCCAGCTGTATTAATCCAACCATATCAAAAACTGAACAGATGTTAACAGATGTTAACAGAGGGACATTCAAACGGAGCTCAGGCTCACTGAGCAGATAGCTCTGAGGTAGGCACAGCCACACACTCACAGACTCGCAGACTCGCAGACTTACAGATGGATAGATTACAGTGGACTCTGGGGTCTGATGTTTTAAACAGCCCCCAGCTTTCCCACACTCTGCATGCGACAGCAGCGCTGTGATAAAGATGCAGCAGAGGAAAGTGTGGGAGTCAGCCTATAGGCACATATACACGTATTCTGCAGTCAACAGCTGAACCTGGCTCTTTAGAGGGTCTGCTTTCTTGTTAGTTGTGAGGAAAAGTGTGGACTGTAGGGCTTTCAGATCGCACTGAAGTGAAGTGGAATAATGTGCATGAATGGAATTCTTTTTCTTTTTCTTGCTTTAGCATCATCTTCGAGCAGACAGTGCCCCATACTGCTCTATTTAATATGTCTACATAATTACTCAAATAACTGAAGCCACTGAAAGCGGTTTAAAATAAAATGATTAATTCCTACAAACTGCTTAAATAGAAATGTTGAAAGTGGTCGGGATAGGAACCAGACGGAACCAGTCGGAATCAGACGATCATAAAGGCCTTATTGCCTCATAAAGCTACCTCACAGAAAGCTATTGAAATGGTTATGAACCGTGAAACCACGGACCATGAAAAGGTTATGAATTCTCTGCCTGATGCTAGAGACATTGCTTTTGACAGAAGGTCCTGGCTCACCTAATTCACTTTTAAAACCCAATCATCATGGTGGAGATCTATATATAAGAAGCTGTGGGGCAAAATATCTCATCTATGTCATTTTTAGGTTTAGTTTCTATGAAATTTATAAGAAATCTGACAGGTTGAGTCACAGACACAAAAAATACCCGTGGAATTTCCTGTAGATACTTTAAATCAGAGACCAGGATCACAGACCAGGCATTTAAAGCACTGTGAATGTATACGTGCAAGGGTACTCCAGTAGCCAGTTAACATTGAAAACCATTTAATGTGCCAATATTTGAATATTAAAGTCACATTTTAATTATTAGTGTCTTTTTAATTACAGGAAGATGGTGATAATATACAGATTAGCAAGTCAGTCAAAGTGACAGTTTGCAAATATGAAAAATGACACTAATGATACATTGATAGACCATGGAAGTGATGTTGTCTTCTTTTATAGAAGGGTTCTAACGACAGTATATATCTATGGTCATTTGACAGCTAGGGTCCTATTTAGCCATCTGTAGGCGAATCATCAACTGTACACTGAACAGCCTGATTTAGCATGTGTCTATGTGTCTTTGCTATCACATCGACAGAAAAAGTACACCTTGCGCAGCTTAAAACAAGGCAAAAGTCATGTATTAATTCTCATAATTAATTATGGGTGTGCTTTGGGCATTATGTGAAATAAACCAATCAGTGTGTCACTAGCCATTTCCTTTAAGAGTCAGATGCGCTCGGACTGTTGTTATTTTAGCGGCGCAGTGCTTCTGCACTTCACAGCAGAAAAAAATGACCTGCTCGTTCATGCCGTGGCAGTGCAAGCAGGTCATTTACGGGAACAGTAATGTTATTTTATTTTGTATGATGCTTATTGTTGATGTAAAAGTTGGGTTTGCACATCGTTGCCTGTCCTTATGTGTGTGTAACAAATCAGGGGGGTTGGTGTGCTGAGCATGTATGGTGCACATGTGTTGCCAAGATAGCAATAAACATCTAACGATTAAAGTCTGCTTAGTTTGTTTTCAGTCAGTCTGTGTTTTCCATTGCAAAGATAACAAAGCGGCAGAAATTTACAAAAAAATGTCACAAATGCCGTTGCTATTTAAATGATGCAGGCTGAAGACGTGAAGTTAGACTACCGGTAAGATAGTAATAATACTGTTGAAATATACATCTTTTGTGTTTTGGTGTTAGAAATAAATATAGATACCATAGCGTTATACTTTCTTAAGGTTCGCCATATTGTATGTGTGTCGTATAATCACAGTTTCTCTTAAGCATATCAAGCATATATATATATATATATTTGAAATTGTTTGATCATATCTCTTAGCCCTACTTGTACACCCTCACACAACATCATCAGTAGCCACACAAATTACTTATTGTAACCTCTCCAGGTAAAACCAGACGATCATAAAGACGTTATTACCTCTAATAACTAATTTAGCATAAATACTATTTTTGTCACTATTTTCAGTCATAAACATTTTATACAAAAAAACTTACGCTCCACAGATTTCAGTTTCTGAATCAGTTTCTCTAATTTTGCTATTTTAAGTATATGTTTGAGTAAAATGAACATTGTTGTTTTATTCTATAAACATTTCTTTAAAAAAAATCTGAAAATAACTAAAAAGATGCTGAGCTTTCACGCCTTTTTTATACTGTATTCATAAAGTTATAAGAAATCAATAATTGGGTGAATACCATTAGTTTTCATGCATCTTGAATGTTCTCCTCCACTAGTCTTACACACTGCTTTTGGATAACTTTATGCCACTCCTAGTGCAAAAATTCAAGCACTTCAGCTTGGTTTGATGGCTTGTGATCATCCATCTTCCTCTTGATTACATTCGAGAGGTTTTCAATTTGGTAAAATCAAAGAAACTCATCATTTTAAAGTGGTCTCTTATTTTTTACAGTGCTGTATGTGTGTTATAGGCATCTGATTCCTGTCACAAAATTCAGTGAAGAAATGTCAGTAAGAACAACTTCACACCAAACCAGTCTGGTGACAAAACCTCACTTAAACATTCTGTTTACATCTCTGACATCTCCGAAAATTAGAAATGCATCTCAGGAAACGTGAAATACAGCCATAAGTATTTACAGCGCGTATCTTAGCTGTAGAGTTTGTGTTCTTGCCTCTTCTAATTTACATCTATTTACATGCATTCTCAGTGCTTTCACAGTGTAATTGATTGGTGCGCTGAAACAGTGCGTGATTAGGCTGTGATTAGGAGTGTGCGCGAGGCGGATAGCGTGTGTTCATTTGGGTAGAGTAATCAGAGGGGGGGTTAATTACATACACTATGCAAATGTTAGAACTGTGAAGAGAGCAGCCTGCTGACTGTTTGTTTACAGTCTCGTTTAGATCTGAACGGTTCTGTGCATTCTTTTTTACGTAACTACTGACTTTCACTATTCTCTCGCTCTCTCTTTCTTTTCTTCTTTGCCACGTTTTTTTGTTGCTCTTCTGCCATTCTGACCTCGAAGGTTCAGAGCACTCTTTACACAGATTTGACCTCCACACCCCCACTGCCCTTACGTCCTTGTCTTTGCCTCCTTCTGTCCTCTTTCACCTTCTCTCGCTCTCTCTCTCTTTCTCTTTCTTTCTCTTTCTTTCTTACTTTCCTTCATCTCTCTGGTTCGGCACAAATCTCAAATCTGGCCTGCTGTCTCCATGGCAACCTCTGCATAGGAGAAGTTGATTCTTGAGCGGTGAAAATGTGACGGGAGGATTCAAAAAGAGAAAGGGAAAGAGAGAATATGGATAAAGAAATGAATGAAATACTAACATTGTAAAATGTAATTGTGATTAATGTAATTGTGTCCTTTGCACCCTCTTTACCTTCTCATCTCTCTCATTTTCCCATTTTTCATTCTTTAGGGTTTCCTGAGTCGTAGGTTAAAGGGGTCTATAAAGAGGACCAAGAGTCAGCCCAAGCTGGACCGGAACAGCAGTTTTAAACACATCCTACCTGGTTTCAGACCTGTGGAAAATGACAGGTAGGAACATTCTTTGATTCCTTTTTTAATACAGAAGCTTGGTGAAACATATTAAATAAAAGGTCCCACTTTATAATAAGTGTATCTAATATCTGTGTAGCTACACATTAATAATCCATGTATTAACAGTGTAACTACTGGTGAAGTATACAGTGTTTACACAGGTTATACAGGTTTATTACAGTTGTTCAGGTCATTTAGGAATTTTCACCTCCACAGTGTAACTGCAGAGCGATGCCAATGCACAAACGCACAAGCATAAATGCTCACAACGGCGTAAACCACTTGTGCATGCTACATCAAAGACACTGCTTTAACCCCTTAACAGGCCAGGATTTTTGTCAATTATCTGCTTCATATTACACTTATTTTGTTAAGAGGTTAACCTGATGCATAAGTATACATTGGCCTTCATGGCACCCATGCCTTAAGCTGTGACCTCATTTACACCTGGCTACTTTTTTTGGACTAGTATCTGGTTTGTATCCTGATGAGATTTTAATCACATGCATAAATCTATGTAGGAGAAAATATTCCAAATGCTAAAAATGCTATAAAAATCACACAGCTCAACTGCGTCTCAGAGCACCTCCTGCAATGCACTGTTTTAAATGCATCTTTGGTGAATTTACACTTATTTTACTTAATTGACGCTTATTTTTACATGGTTTCACCATATTTATATATAATCCTGATACTCAAGATGCATGAAGTGACCAGATATAAATGGGGTCTCTGTTATAAAACCTTAATAATCTTAATTAGTGCCAAAATAAAGTTGTTATGCAATAAATATGTAGTAAATTGAAAAGTGTAATTTTTTACAGTGGAGTTTTTTTGAGGTTTACTGAACCATGCCTTTACATTCTGAACACCATTTAGAGATGAATTATATGAGCCCATATATTCCCAAACATATTCCTGACTGCATAATGTACTAACATTATAAACTGCACATGGTGCTTCAAACTGAATAAAGTGTGTTTGTGCTTTTTGAGTTCCTGTGTTTGACAGCTGTTCCTGAAGTATAAATGAGCGGTTTTAGCTGGCTGTATACACACTGAAACGCGGCGAGTGAGTGTGTGCGTCTGACAGGTAGCTGGTTATCGAGGTCACTGCTGACACACTGAGGAAACTGACAGAGCTTTGCACTCCAATCTGTCATTTTTCCATCTTTCTGCCATCCCGTCTTCTCCTATTTCCTTCATTTTCTTATAAATATCTCTCGTTTTAGATAAAGACCTGCCTCTGTCAGCTTTGTTCGGTGTTTAATTTTCTATGGCTCAGTAACGCTTGTCTTCTTTGATGGAAAGTATACAGTGGGATCAAGGACTTTGGTCTGGAATTATGTCGCTGTTTTTAAAATGAGGTAGAAAAAAATATTTTGTGCTTATGTGCTTTTTTTAAGCTGTATATCTTGTGGCTCCACCTTGCTGGTGGGTAGTTAGGGACAGTAGCTCATCTGTTAATGCACAGTTTGTATTAATCCAAATAAATTTTGGCGTAAATGACTAAGATGGGAGTGGCTACTTGATTTATGCACTGCTGTCACCTACAAAAAACATGATTACATGTATTTTATGTATCTATGGTGATCTTGTTGTAATGATGATAAGGTTTAACTAAATGAAATACATATTTATAACATGTTTAAGGTATAGTCTATGCTACACAATGACAAAATGCCACCTTGAGTGTGTTTAAACTTGAAAAAAGCTGTGAAAACTTTTTTTTTCACAAGGTATAATGGAATGTTAACTCATATGCTGATTTGGACAGGATTAATATGACCTGTGATTATCTTAACATCACTGAGATGTTAGTTAGCCTCCCCAGGTAAAACTAATCTCATGCCAATTAGAGGTGGGTGGGGGTCACGGGGCATCTCACAATACAATATTATCACAATGCTTAATGGCATCTGTTACTGATCTGTTATATAAGCAAATACCATAAATTATGAATTGTAATTAAGCAGTAAATTTAGTAAGTCGAATTGGGGGCGAGTGGTGCTTCTGTTTCAATAAAAATATAAATATTTGACATTATAAACATCTGACTGTTACAAAGAATATAGACATACCAGGCATGTTTCAAGCAGCAATGCAGACATTACAGTCTGCTGCTAGCTGCAGTTCAGCACGCTTCACAAATAAATGATTCTCCCGCTCCTGCACATAACATTAAAATCTAGCCCCACGCCAGAAGATATTATGATGGGACCAGCGAGCCCCTCAGGGTCCAGCGGCAACGCAGAACTCTAGATCAGAGGCTTTTGCAGTAACTTGCAGAGTGTTTGTCAGCTTGAAGGTACGCTTTTGAGTAAAGCATATATGTAGACACTAAATACTAAGAAATCTCAAATTCATAGTTAATAAAACTTTATAATGTTTATTAAAATCATCTGTAAGTACAGTACATATTGTGTGGTCTCTAAAATAAGTCAGTAGAAGTAAGAAATCTTATCATTTGCAAGTCATTTTGGAGCATTTCCACTGGCACATACAACATAAATAACTCATATATAACTCATAAATAAGTCATATATATACAGGGATTGGACAATGAAACTTAAAGACCACAATAATTTATTGTCCTGACGGACAGTTTTGGTGGAAACAGGAGAGTTGAGGTGCACATTGAATTCTGCGTGATTTGGGCAGCCGTGGTTTTATGTTTTTTGGATACAATCCGGGTTATAGCACCCTAACATCCCTTTCAGACAGCTTCCTCTTACAGCGTCCACAGTTAATCCTGCTGGATGTGGTTCGTCCTTCTTGGTGGTATTCTGACATTACCCTGGATACCGTGGCTCTTGATACATCACAAAGACTTGCTGTCTTGGTCACAGATGCGCCAGCAAGACATGCACAACAACAATTTGTCCTCTTTTAAACTCTGGTATGTCACTCATAATGTTGGTAAGAGCAAAACTGTGTTCTTACCCTGCTAATTGAACCTTCACACTCTGCTCTTACTGGTGCAATAATGTGCAATTAATGAAGATTGGCCACCAGGCTGCTCCAATTTAGCCATGAAACCTCCCACACTAAAGTAACAGGTGTTTCAGTTCCATTGTCCAACTCCTGTATATATATATATGTATATATAGGCAGAGCAGTGACAAAATAGTAACAATGATTCTAAATATAATATACCTTTATTAAACATTAAAACAAGGCTTATATTTTTAGAATAACAATTGCCTATTTAAACGACTCATGGTAGCACTGATGTTCATGCTGAATAAATTCTAGCATAAGCATTTTACCAATTACACAGGCTTTGCTGATCCTTCTCAAGCTTTCCAACTACATTGTTTCTCTCTCTTGCATCATGTGTCATAAATCACTGCTACATTCCTTGTTTCATCCACCCAACCGTCAATAGTTCTGCTGCTATCTTTAGCTAAAGCCTGGCCTCAGAGATTCCTTCAGCTTCTCCGTTATATAATGAACTTATGATGTCTTTGCGTCTCACCTAGCCAGTTCCCCTTTAATTCCAATCTCAATAAAAGCCTTATTTGCTGTTTCTCTCTCTCGCTAATCTGCTCATTACCTGCTAGCATTTCCTCAGCTCTGCTTTAGCTTTAGCTGTTAGCATCTTAGCGTATGCATCTAGATGATCTTGGCCTGTGCCGTGCTTCTCTGTACAAGCTAACCTAAGTCTAAGCTCCGTTGCTCATCCAATCTTTCTCCAAATGAGATTATATGCTGTGTGGATGTCGCTAATCCTGAAAGCATCTCGTTTAACTGGATTAAGTGGAGTAATTGTCTGTGTGGGGATCGCATGAGTTGACTAGACGCTGGGCTTGTTGTGCTCGGACTGAGAGGGGAATGAGTGCGCTGGAGTTCTGTGGAACGAAATGGATCGCAGTGGGGCTCATGTATCCAGTGCCTGGCCTTTTGTGAGTGATTGTGTTTTTTATATAGAGATACTTCGATTTATTAGTTTTTGTGGTTAGCTGGACATGCAGATGTACGTTCCAAAGCACAGTTGGTAGAGTAGGATTTGATCTCTTTTAATATTTAGCATGACTGAAGATCAAGACTGTCTCTATCCGCATTAAATGTTCAAAAGTTTAAAGGTAGATACCTGCTGCTCTATTTAAATTTACATTTATATTTACAGCATTTAACTGATTCTCTTATCCAGAGCGACTTACAAGGTTGTTCCTATTAAAGAGTCTAGTCAATGTAGTGTTAGGAGTCTTGCCCAAGGACTCTTATTGGTACAGAGCAGCATTCTCACCTGGAATTTTTACCCCCACTCTCCCACATGATGTAGTAGCTCACTGGCAGGAGGTGGTGTTATCCACTGAACCACACCAACCACCAGAGTTTAAAGAAAGTTTTGATATGATCAGTGTAATTACAGAGAGTTCCTACTGTTCTACTGTTCCAAAGGCCAGTGCTTTGGGTATGGTGATTTAAACTGGTATTTAAGGATTCAAGGAGATTTTATTATCATTTCACTTCACATGTGCTGCATGAGGTGGACTGAAATTGCATTGTCAAGGTCCAGTTTACACCCAAAGAACAATTTTTAAGATAATATTCTGTCTTGAGAGCAATTTACTTTCAATTTGATTTATTATATACTGTGAAGCTTTAGGGGGATTTTTTAAATAATTGTTTATATTTGTAATTTATATCTGTGTAATAAATATTCAGCAGTTTAAAATTACCGGTGGATTATTATGGTTGATGGTTGATGTTCTATATAATGTCAGGGGGTGTCAACAAAATAGTTCTGCACTGCTACAGAATCTGCAACTAAAACAAGATGTGGGGAACTTCATTTCTGGGATGCAGCATATCATTATTTTAATAATGGCAATTAATAAAAAAAGGTATAGTATTAATGAAAAATAAGCATATCAAAACTTATTCCATTATTACAGTCATAATATCCTGCTTTGTGCAGGTTAAGACCATTTGAGGGCAAATATTTATCACTGTTTCACTGTAACAGTTGGCTACTGTATCTAAAACCAAAAGACAGATCAAGTACCAAGCAAACATAATTAATCTGAATATCTGTTTGATTTTATTAATGAAGTATAAAGTGTCTTGTTCTGCTTGTTTTTTTGCTAACGTCTCCCTACAAATCTATGGCACAGATTAGAGATTTTAATGTAGATTTTTTTTGTTTGCTTTCACATTTGCAGGGCTGTAAGAGCTGATCTAAGAGGTATTTTCACACCTACATTGTTTTTGCCCGGGCTTTTAGACTTTTATTTTCTCTAATCAAAATAGCAGATGTGAAAGATGCCACAAACCTCAGCCTGGACCAGTGGACCAAAATTGGCTCACACTAAAAAGAGGTGGTCTTGTCTGTGTTCAGTTTTATTTGTGGTGTGAAACACTTTAGATGCTTCTGTCTTTTGGACCAGTTTTGGACAGGAAGTTGAGGCAGGTGTCATTCAGCAGTGAGGGGACAGTAATTACTCTCACAACTTTTGTATGTACTGTTACTGTAGTTTACTGTAGTTTGAAACCAAAACTTGCATGTAGCTTGGTTTGGACACCCCACTTTCAGTTGTAAAAACACCCTAATGAAAAAGTCACACCAAATTTTATATGTATATATGCCTGGTCAAAAAAAGGTTGGGCCGTCTTTAGCATTGAATGCAGAAAGCATTCGCTGTGGCATTGGAATATTTCAATCCAGTGCATTTTTTCACCAAGATCTTGCAGCATTGATGATAGTAGAATCTGACGGCTGCACAAAGCCTTCTCCAGCACGTCCCAAAGATTCTCAATGAGGTTAAGATCTGGACTCTGTGGTGAACAATCCATGTGTGAAAATTATGATCTCATGCTCCCTGAACCACTCTTTCACAATTCCAGCCCCATGAATCCTGACATTATCATCTTGTTCAGCAACCCAGATGCTGGTTAACTAGGGCATTTTATACCTTTAGAAAATTGGCAGGTGGTGCTGCAATTAATTATTGTTGTACTTCCCTTAATTCCTCTGTGATGGAGAGCTGAAATTGACCTTTTATAAACTTTCATTTTCTTTATTTGTCTGTTTCACCTTAAATGATCTGCTGTCTTTTTCACCATTACAGGTGGAACGAAAAAGTTAGCTGAGGCAAATTGCTAGCGATTTTCTTTATGCTTTTTACGAAGAAAATGGCCATAAAACATTGAAACTGCACATTAAACTATGGTAATATAGTGATTATTAGAGTTTTCAACAAAGAAAATATTCATGTTTGTGGGTTTCTTTGGTCGGTTGTTCCACCATCTTGTTAGTGATTCTCTGTTTTCAGTGAGCCTCTGAATAATCTCTATTTAAAGGGTCATGTAGTCCCTACCCATCCAGCCTAACAAGAATTGGGACACCCTACCCCAAGACATGCAGGGTCAAGGGGTGAAATTGGATTGGGCCAAAGTGCTGTGGACACGTTACTATGTGCTAGCTATTGCTAGGTAGGTTAGCCTTACCAGAGATGTGTAGCATGTTGCAGTTAGTGTTTATACAATTGCATTTTGTCACTGTCCTATTAAAACACTTATTTTCATTTTTGGCGATTTTTTGTTTACTACTTAATTTGAACAGACAAACTGTCCCTTACACTGTGCCAAATTTTTTTGATGAACGGACCAATAGAAACTGTTCAAAATGAACTGAAATAAATTGTTTTTACATTGACTATCATTGAAAGTTTACAAGGTTTTTTTCTCTCTCTCCTGTAAAGATGCTGTTTTTTTGGAGATAAGTGTTTTTCATTGAACAGCAACAATATGTATGCTTAGAGGTAGCTTGCTAGAGGTAGCTCACTATGAAGGCTCTGAAATCAAAAATCTAAATTTGCATCATGATGAATACATGTCTAATACTTAACGTAATTTGCAACAGTTTATTAGATTATTTATTAGCTTATTAGCTTATTGGAGTTTGAGTATTTTTGAGCACAGTAACTGTGCTAAACACAAAGCTGTTGATGCACAGGCTGCTTGGACCTGTGGTGGGTTAGTGGTTAGGTGTGTCGTGGTTTTAATGTTTAGGGTTGGAGCTGAGAATAAATGAGACGCACTATATATTCTACCTCAGATCAGACCACACCACTGCTACAGTTTATATATATACATATGTATAGACGTATGTGTGACACACAAATGCATGAGGCTTGAGAAGTTTCTACAGGCGGATGAGAAGTAAGACACATGCTTGTGTTTGTGCATTCTTCTTTGGCTGAGGCATATCTGCTTAAATCTAATAATGTCATGACATTTAGTTTTATTAAATTGAGCAGATATTCAGCAGGTGGCCTGCCTGTAATATGGAGGCGTTGGTGAAGCTCAGGGCTCTGTGTCTTTTTCCTTTTCCCTTTTCTCAGACCTCCATTATTTGCACTGTATCCCCTGCCGTTCTTCATTACATAAATACAGCAATTAACATTGATTTCCAATGTCTCCCTGCGTTCCGCCCCTGCTTCCTTTCTTACCATTCCCTTAAGTAGCAACTGGAGCTCTTTCTCTCTCTCTTTTTTCTCTCTCTCTTCCTCTCTCTTCCTCTCTCTCTCTCTCGTGTTCATCTATAATGCAGTAGAGGGGTTAGATTGTACTATTAGTCTGCTCTCCTGGCACAGATGGCACTATAAGACTCTTAGGTAAGATGATATCAAGCCCAGCTTAGCCATTTAACCAGGAAATCAAGTCGCTCAAGTAGAGAGAAAAGAACAGGAGATGTTGATGGTTTGTTTTTGTGTAGAACATAGGAATACATTTCACAAATGCCAATTCGGATTCAGGATATTATTGACTGACAAGGCTTATAAACACATTTGGGATCATTTTGCTTTTTTCACGTCTTATAAAGATAATTGTGATCTTTTATGATCACAGTGTATAGACTCTATTTATGTACTCATGTTCTTCTCACAAGCAAATGTTCTTTTTTTTACTAGCTAGTTTGTATGTTTGATTTAAAAAGAGTTTTGATACCATAGTAAAAAAAAAAATACTTTTAGATTATAGTATATTTTCAAATGTTATCTGTACCTGTGTTGGACAGTAAGTAATAGTACTCTTTATTTGGTGCCAAAATCTATGCTGGATATCCTACATGCTGCACAAATGCATGGAACCATGACAATGCAATGGTTCTTACGATGCTCTGGCATGCCAAAGGTCATGGAATAGTAGTATGACATAAAAGCGAGGCCTGATGGCACAGTCTGTGTCAGGGGTCTCAAATGAAATTCTTTTCATTCAAAAGAAGCAACAGATGTTGTCAATCATAAATTTGAGATTAAATTTTTTTTTTATTCAACCTTACTGTAATCTATAGTTCTATAAATCTATATTCCTCCATTTTCTTTTCATTTTCAATTTGTTTCTTCACAATTTTATTTCATTTTTTTTTTCCCATTTTCTCCCCAATTTACGCAGCGACTCAGTTCTGATACATCAGCTCACAGACACCTTGTGCTGATCGACATCACCCTTTGGAGTGATGAGGGGAAAGAGTGCTATCTACCCACCCAGAGAGAGCAAGGCCAATTGTGCACTCTCAGGGCTCTGGCAGCTGATGGCAAGCTACATGAACAAGATTCGAACTGAATCAAACTTGAAATGAATATGATGTGTCGAGGCTTAAGTGCAGGTGTGTCTTTCACTTGGACCGCACTAACATTTAAATTTGATTTTAAGTAGCGGGCCTAAAAAAAAAAAATTATGTGGACCACAATTGACCCCTTGGCTGCGAAGTTTGAGACCCCTGGTCTATGTACTCAATTCCTCATCTCTGTACCGGGAATATATATTTTTAAAAATGCATTAATAATGACAGTGGACAGCAATGCAGTAGGTGGTAATGATCATGACCGTCAGCATCTGGCTAGAATTGTCCATGTGTACAGACAGTAGACTCTGGTAGAAATCACTTTTACACATTCAAAGCAGGAGGCCCCACACCCATATATCTGCAGATTAGTGCAGCAAACTTTACATTTTAACAGTAACTTGACTAAAAAAAATTCAGTTCTGAGATGCAGATGCAGATGAGGCAATTTATTTTTTCACAGCAGCAGGAAAAGCACAAGTTGTTTGCCATTACTTTGCAGAAGGACAAGTTGTCTAAAATATTTGCCCAGTGTATTGCACTTTCTTGGCAAGAGCTGTCATAAACATGTTCTTACGCTCAGAAGAGGATTTTAATGAATTGGCGAGGTCAGCTCACACTGAGTTTTACCACTCAGGTCAGTTTCTGCATATTCTCCTTCCCTCTCCCTCCAACGGCTGAAGAAATCCAATGTTGTCAAGGAAACAGTGATATCAGAACAAATCTCAGCACGACTTTATTGCTTAATAAATTTCATTCGATAAAAGGGGAGATTAATTCTTTGAAAAAGGCGGAAGGAAGGTCTGAGCAGAGCCAGTTTTAATCAAACTGTCAAGCCAGTGCTGTTTTTTAGGCCTTTGATTGTTGTAATGAAAAGAGAGCCTCAAATGCAGATGCTGTGATGACATGCTGTCTTATAGCTGCTGAGATTAAATCATTTTAGTGTACTGCTAAGATATACAAATAAAATACTTCAAAGAATAAGTCAACTGTTCACTATTATAAGTCTCTTGTTCATCACTGGAATCATCCCTCTGGCATTGTCCTATTTAAACCAGATTTAAATTCTGGATGAGATTGGTTCTATTCCTCTCCTCATTAGTTCTGACTGTTATTGGTTCTGTGCCTCATCCGATTTGTTCTAAGAGTTTCCCTTGGCTGAGAGTGGTCTGCCTCCCCACCACATTTGTTCTGTGACCTCCCCCTGACTCAGATTGATTCTATTCCCTGCTACATTAGTCGTAAAACCTCTCTTTGACTGTTCTTGGTTTTTATGCTCCATTACATGTATACTAAAAGCTTCCCCTGGTTTAAAGTCATTACCACATTTGTTCTAAGACCTCCCACAGGCTGAGACTGGTTCTGTTCCCCACAGCCTTTGTTTTAAGACCTCCACCTGGCTGAGATTAGTCCTGTTCAAAACAGATCTGTGACTTCTGGGACATTTCTCTGGATGTTACTGTTTATAAATCCGACCTCATATGTCCTGAAACCTCTCTTTGGCTGTTACTGGTTCTATACCCCATTTGTTCTGAGACCTCCCTCCTACTGTTATTTATTCTATACCATGTTTGTTCTAAGACCTCTCTCTGACTGTTATTGATTTTATAACCCATCACATTTGTTCTAAGACCTCTCTCTGACTGTTATAGATTCTAAACCCTACTATATTTGTTCGGAGACCTCCTTCCTACTGTTATTTATTCTATACCACATTTGTTCTAAGACCTCTCTCTGACTGTTATTGATTCTATACCCCATCACATTTGTTCTAAGACCTCCATCTGACTGTTATTGATACTATACCCCATCACATTTGTTCTAAGACCTCTCTCTGACTGTTATTGATTCTATACCTTATTATATTTGTTCTGAGACCTCCCTCTGACTGTTATTGGTTCTATTCCCCACCACATTTGTTCTGAGACCTACCTCTGACTATTATTGGTTCTTTACCCCACCATATGTGTTCTAAGACCTCTCTCTGACTGTTATTAATTCTATACCCCACCATATTTGTTCTAAGACCTTTCTCTGACTGTTATCGGTTCTATTCCCCACCAAATTTGTTCTAAGACCTCTCTCTGACTGTTATTGGTTCTATTCCCCAGCACATTTGTTCTAAAGTCTCTCTCTGACTGTTATTTATTCTATATCCCACCACATTTGTTCTGAGACCTACCTCTGACTGTTATTGGTTCTTTACCCCACCACATTTGTTTTAAGACCAACCCATCCCCCCCCCCGGCTGTGATTGGTTTGATTCTCCACCAAATGTTTTATGTAACCTCCCTCTGGTTTCACCATATTTGAGACCTCACTCTGATTTATATTGGTCCCCCCATCTGAGGTTTATTCTGTTCCCCACAACATTGGTTGTGAGAACTCCCTGTGGCTGGCAGTGGTTCTATTCCCATTCACATTAGTTCTGAAACCTTCCTTTGACTGTTTTTGGTTCTGTGCCTCATGGCTCTCTTTCTCTCTGACCCCTCACGACATTTGTTCTGTGATGTCTGTCTGGCTTAGATTGGTTCTAATCCCCACCACATTAGTTTTGAAACCTTCATCTGACTGTTTTGGTTCTATGTCTCATTACGTTAGTTCTGAGGGATTCTCTTGGCTGAGAGTTGTCTGACTCCCCACAACATTTGCTCTGTGATGTCCATCTGGCTTAGATTGGTTCTAATCCTCAACGCATTAGATCTAAAACCTTTATCTGACTGTTTTTAGTTCTATGCCTCATCACATCACATTCTTTTGGCTGAGAGTGCTCCGAATCCCCACAAGATTTGTTCTGTAACCTTTCCCTGGCTGATATTAGTTCATTTCCCCACCAAATTTATTCTGAGGTCTCTCTGACTGTTATTGATTCTGTTCTGTACCTCATCTTGTATTTGTTTTAAGACCTCCTGACGGAGATTGGTCCTGTTTTCAACATCAAATGTATTGAGACCTCCCACAAATGTATTCTGTGGTTTCTGTGACTGTTTTTGATTTGGTTAACTGACTCCACTCACACTCAATGTTTCAGAGAACACTTTTCAAACAGCTGGATGTTTGTTTCTGGATGGCAGCAGAAGTGTGTAGAATGAAACACTTGATTCTTGTATAGTTGGATTATTTGTTTTGAATTAGTGTTCTAGAGTTCTAATATGTTTCTGTTGATTATAGAGTCTGCCTGGCCTGTCTTTCAGCACCCACACCACTCCAGACAGCTGTGTGTATTCAGTTGGGATGAAAGGCAGTGATTTGGCTAGCAACAATACCAGTGAGAAGCTGCATGTGACAGAGAGAGAGAGAAACAGAGAGAGAGAGGGAGAGAGAAACAGAGAGAGAGAGAGAACAGAGAGAGAGAGAGAGAAAACAGAGAGACAGAGAGAGAGAGAGAGAAACAGAGAGAGAGAGCACGAGACAGAGAGAGAGAGAGAGAGAGAGAGAGAGAGAAAGAAAGAAAGAGAGTAAACGTTTTCATGTAAAAAGATCATGGCAAATGAGGTCAATAGAAAATAATGCCTCACACCTTCATTTGTCCTTTCATCCTACCACACACACACACACACACACTCATACACACACACACACACACATACACATACACACACACACACACACACACACACACACACACACACACACACAGACATATACACACACACACACACATACATACAGTGATGTATTCTCTTTCTGTCTTTTCCAGCTCTAACTCTCTCTCTGTTTTCTCTCTCAGTCTCCCTCTCTCTCCTTTACTAAATCATACTAGTTTCTTACTCTCTCTACATCTACTCTCTCTTTGTTTGTCTATCACACTTTCTCTCTCTTTTTTGTTCTCTGTACCTCTGTCTCTAAATGTTCTCTTTCTCTTCCTCTCTTTCCCTTTACTCTACCCTACAGCTGGACAATAATTTAATATCAATATTTAAAAATATTTCAGTGAATAAAGTGAATAAATTTTTTTAAAATAATTTTATTTCACATTTTTATCTCATTTTCTCCTCAATTTACACAGCCAATTACCCAACCCACTCATTAGGACTCCCCCTATCATTAGTGATGCCCCAACATCAGGAGGGTGAGGACTAGCACATGCCTCCTCTGAGGCAAGCTACATGAACAGGATTCCAACCAGCAATCTCCTGGTGATATCATTTTTAAACACATTTTAGATATTTTAATATCAACCAAAACCTGCATTAAGATAATTTAGCGAATAATTCAGCACAGAATAACTATTAGCATCAATACTAACATGCTCCAAACCTGCCAAAGCTGGTCGTCTGTTAGCTAGCATTGAGTCGATATAGACACATGTCGGTTTTCTGAGCTCAGTGATTAAAGACTTTTGTAAACTATAGTAGGGTTGGGGATCATAGAGCATTTTGCGATATGATATTATGATGATACATTGCGCAATATAACGATGATATCATAATACAGTGATTCTGTGATATTCGATATAGCAAAAACAATAGGAAAACAATTATTTATGATACTTTATGGCATCTGTGTACTGAAGAGGATAAAATAGTTCTGAATAGGTAAATACTAGGAATTATGGATTTATTGGTGTCATTTTCACAAAATTTGAAAAAAAGTATTTTTCACCACAGTTTTACCTTATTCATTTAATTAGCACCCCTACATGGAGTGATAAAACAGCAGCTTTATTTAGGAGTTTTTCGAAAAAAATATTGATATTTGACACCACATAACAATACAATTTGATTAAAACTATGTTATAAGCCATACTCCACATATCATATCAAATTACAGAACCAGCGTTTTACTTGATCAAAATATGGTAAAATATATAAATTGTGTTAATATTTTCTGCTTCTTTGCTTCTCTCTCCTTACTTTCTCTCTCTCTCTCTCTCTCCCTCATTTCTCTCTCTCTCTTACCCATACTCTCTCTCTCTCTCTCTGCCCTTTAAATGATTAAGGTGAATGCTAAATTGATTTTAAATGCTAAAGGCTATTTAAATTTTATGACTGCATTTAAGAATGAAGGCCACCCTCCACTCCCACCAAACACATTCAGTCATACAGTATAATAGGGAGTACTGTGTATAGTCAGTCCATCAACATCAGAACATCATTTTTTACAAACTACCATCTTTACAGGAAGCAGAATGCAATTATAATTTATGATTTATGATAACTGACGTTTAAAAGTTAACAATTCATAGAATAAAAACATAAGATTTGAGGATATACAAAAACTAAGACAGCACTGATTACACCCATTACCATACACACACATACACACGCTAGAGTAATTTACACTCAAAAATATCCTCCTTTTTATTCTGGCCTGTTTTTTTTTTGTTCATTAGAAGATCTTCACTCAGTTTAAGTGCTTTATAAGTGGATCACGTTAAACTTGAGCTCACACACACACACACAAACACACACACACATGTTCTCTGAGCAGGCCTCAGCATGCTGCATCTCATGTTTATTGCCTTTAATTGCTTGTCTGAATAGCTGTGAGGGGGTTCAGACACTTAGCTGTAAAAAACACAAAAAAATAATCATAAAAAAACATTCTTTCTTTGTCCTGAGTATTAATCACTTTAGTTTTACACGATTCAAGGCTCCTGGTTTACTAGCTGACTGCAGGGTCTCCTTCAAAACTATTGTTTTTTCATTCTGCATTATGAGATACTGCTTTGCCTCATACATGTATTGTAAAATAGATAAAAAATCTGTATTTCTTAAAACTATACTTATTCAAGTCTGTGCAATTCCGTTAATAAAGAGTTTATGAATGTCTAGCCTCTGATTGGCTAACAGCACTGCGACAATCCCTCCATGGCTCTGCAGTGGGCAGTCGCAAGCCAAAGTGGGTGGTGCTATAAATCTTAATTTACGGGTCTGGGGGCTTTTTCTGGTTCACTGATTCACTTTTTTTTCTTGTGTTGTGTTTAAAGCCTAGCTGCTATAGACAGCAGTTTTGTACTCTGGATAAAAAGTAAACTTTCCTTTTACTTAAAATCCTTTAATTTTCCCAAAAATCGATTACCAGTCAAGGCTGGAGCAGTATTAGCATTAGCTGCTAAGCGCTAGCCTTTTCCCCATTCAGAGGGGAGTATATCGTACTGCAGCCTGCGAGTTTACCGTGTTAAAACAAGCTATGTGGGACAAACCGCTAGCTAATATCGCCCTGGCTTACCAGAAACACTCCGGATTCCTCGGTGTAGCGCTGTCGGGTATAATTTATAGTGTTAAGCACTGAAATTAGCTTTTATTAGCTTTCATTTCAATTTATTTTTCTGTTAGAACTTAAATGACAGAACCTCTGCTGTCTGTTTTACCATTAAAGGTGGAACAGGAAATTGAGCTTGCTAGCTAGCTAGCTTGCTACCGAGATGCACTAATAGTGATTTATTCATTCTTGTTATTGTCAGGTCTTTAGTCTGTCTGCTTCTTATGTCTGTGTTATTCTCAGGTCTGTGTTTCATTCCCAGTGTTTTTCCACTCACCTGTGTTCATTTGTAGCTCCGCCCCTTCGTCCCAGGTGTTTCCTGTTCCCTGTGTGTGTGCACCTCTATTTAAGGTCCGTGTTCCATTTCCCCGGTGTTGATCCTTGTACGTTTATCGTCTGTCAGTGCTCCATGTTTTCCCAAGTTTCCTCAGTCCAGTTTTCAGTAAATCCCTGTGTATTTTGTATCTGTTTTCGTTAATAAATCCCTTTTTGTTTGCATTTGCGTCCGCCTCCGCGTCCTCCCTGCACCCACACCTGACAGTTATAAAGAAAATGGCCATGAAACAATAAAACTACACATTAATCTATGACAATATAGTAGTATAATAGTTAGGCCTGTCACGATACAATTTTTTGTGGACAATATATCGTCCTAGAAATTATCGCGATAAACAATATTTAGTGGCATTTTAAGACTAATAAATGCCACTCTTATAATGATAATATATATAACTGTATATAATGGTATAACAAAGCAATTATACCATTTTAAAGACAACAGAAATTGAATTAATCATAGCTTGGGAAATTGGGAATTTTTTTTCTTCATCGACTGCAGTCCACACTGTGTGTTATGGAGTCTCAGTATTAAAGCATTGGTCATTGCATGACTGGATAAAATACTGCTCATATATTTGAACAAACATATTAATAAACACAATAGATGATATCAAGATGATCAAATGTTACTGAGGTCCTGTCCATTTCTTGCATGATAAATCAATAATGTAATTATCATGACAGTCCTAATAGTGATTATTGTTTTCTCATGGCCCTCTGTTTTGAGTGTGCCTTTGAAAATCAGCTTGAAGGGTCATGTAGCTCTAACACTTCTTCTTCTCCTCAAGACTCTCAATACTCAGGACACCTTACCCCCTAGGCAGGAACGCTTAAAACAGGAGGGGTAGGTCTACATGGTGGGACCAAGAGGGTAAAGTGTGATTGTTCCTTAGTCTGTGCAAAAAGTGCAGCCAAGCCTAGTGCCGAAAAACTTTACAGGAAAACTTTAAAGTAGTTTCAGGCTGATATCGGAATATTCAATAGGCAGTAGTGGATCAGCAGTTAGAGCATCAGATCTGTGTGTGTGTTCCAAATTCCCTATGTGCCCAGCACAAGTATATTTGTTTATTTATATGGATGTCTCATTATCCAACATCACATTTTTGTTCATAGCATGCTTTGCCTAGTGAATATGGCCTTGTTTTGACTTTCCAAGCTGGGATATGCAAAGAGAAGCACAAGTATAAATAACGATAAAAGCCCTATCTGGACGGTATTCGTTTTTCAGGTGGTCCTAGGGTAATTTTCTTTTTTATGGGGGGTCCTCTGTGATTTTATTCCTTTCTGGAGCGACCATGTATGTGTTTTTCCCATATTCACGTCCTCTGAGAAAATTACAGGCTGAATTATCTACTGTTTTTCGTTGAACTCCGTGATCCTCCGGTAATTTTAGTCACATCTCTGAGTTTTGTCACCACTCGTTTAGTAAAATAGCTATTTGTCCACTGCCACACACTTTAATTACACATAGATAGATAGATAGACAGATAGACAGATAGATAGATAGATAGATAGATAGATAGATAGATAGATAGATAGATAGATAGATAGATAGATAGATACTTTATTTATCCCGAAGGAAATTTAGGGATAATAAGGATAATTTAATTCATTGGGCACTCATTTAACGGAGATCCACGTAAACACAACAGCGAGTGGAAATGGAGGAGCTACTGAACGCGATGTCATGTGACCAAAAAAGCCAAAAATCTCACTGGTCCTCCTGTTTTTTCGATTGCAGTCAGGATGCAGGAGTTTTATAACTGAGTAGAAGTGTGAAAGATGTATCACAGACACCCCCCTGAGAAACTAATCCCGTCCAGATATAGAGCTTATGACACATTTACATTTAAAAGTCCAGTTGTATTGTTAGTTACCATCACTGCTGCTTCAGCGACTTCAGCGTCCTCAGGCCCTGGAGACAACAAGCCACTTACACAACTAACGAGAGCAGGAACACACACAGGAGAGAGAGAGAGAGAGAGAGAGAGAGCGAGGTGGTGTGTGTGTGTGTGTGTGTGTGTGTGTGGAAGGGCGAGTAGGTATGTAAAGCATTTTACATGCTATATACACAGTTAATGTAAGCACACAGACTGAGAGAAGGATCAAGAGGAAGAGAGAGAGAGGGAGGGAGAGAAGGAAAGAAGGAGAGAAGGAGGGATCAAACAGTCCAGGCAGCAGCCCAGGAGGGGGCAGTATAGAAAGTAGTGAGAGAGAGAGAGTGAGAAGGAGTGTGTGTATGTCCTCACTGTGAGCCCTCACTGAGAGAGCCCCGCCTCCCTGTAAAAAGCAGGATGACTGTGAGCGAGTGAGGCATAGAAAGAGAGAGAGAGAGAGAGAGCGAGAGAGAAAGAGAGACGGAATGGATCTGTGAGAAGTACTCTGCACTTGTCCACTGCTCACACACTCTCTCCCTCTCTTTCTTCATCCTCCCCCTCACTTCTTCTCTTCGTTCCCTCCATCGGTCGCTGTGCAGCTTCTGATCCCTCCACAGGATTCAGACCATGCCTGGTGAGTGCCTCAGCTTCCACATGCCAGTTAGATGTGTGTGTGTGTGCGTGCGCGTGTGTTTGTGTGTGTGTGTGTGTGTGTGTGTGTGTGCGCGCATCTGTGTAGTATCATGGTGAATAGGAGTGGCAGTGAGGCACACGTGTGCACATCCTCTGCAATGCATATTAATTGCTTAGGAGTAAATGTGTGTGTGTGCTTGATTTTTGTGTATGTATGTGTGTGTGTGTGTTTGTGTTGAACAGAGCAGTCTGAAATCATCTGACAGGGAAATTCTGTCATGTCACTGCATGAATCATGTGTGTGTGTGTGTGTGTGTGTGTGTGTTGGTTTGTGTGTGTGTGTGTGGGGCGGGGGTGTTGGTGTGTGTGGCTACCACTCAGGATGTTGAGGGTCAGTCATTTGGCTTCTTTTACTGGATGCTGCTACATTAGAAATGTATGTAAACATGAGTGTTGCTGCTTTCACACTATTATCTGGTTTTGAAATAGACTGAATTGGTTATATTGTCTTGGTTTTACACTAATGGACAAAATAAACTGAACCAGTTAGACATCAGTTTAATTGTTTTTATTTTGATAAACAAATCAAACTGGCTCAAACATGGATTAAGCTGGTTTTAAACTATGTGTATGAACTGAACTCTGAATTTATACTGAAGAACAAATTGGATTGGTTTGAACATTAATTCTGTTGGTGTAAAACTGTTTATGAATGGAACAGGTTTTGAGACAGATATGGAAATTAGGTGTATAAACAGTTATAATCTGATGAACAAGTGAAACTGGTTCAAACATGATTTAAGCTGGTTTTAAACTGTTGTGTGGACTGAACTGGTTTTATACTGAAGAACAAATTGGATTGGTTTGAACGTGAATTATTTTTAGTTTAAAACTGTATGTGAATGGAACAGATTTTGAGACAGACATGAGATCAGGTGTATAAACAGTTATAATCTGGTGAACAGGTGAAACTGATTCAAATATGAATTAAGCTGGTTTTAAACTATGTGTATGAACTGAACTCTGCATTTATACTGAAGAACAAATTGGATGGGTTTGAACATAAATTCTGTTGGTTTTAAACTGTTTATGAATGGAACAGGTTTTGAGACAGATATGAAATCGGTTATAATCTGGTGAACAAGTGAAACTGATTTAAACATGAAATAAGCTGGTTTTAAACTGGTTTAAATATGACTTTAGACGGTAATACATGTACTAAACTGTTTTTGAATGATTTATACAGCAATCTACTCAGTTTTGTAGACTTGATTTTTACTGCTGCAATCTTTGAGAGTTCAGTCTGTGATGGATCTGCTATTTTGATGTTTGGTGCTGTGGGATGTTTTGATCACTATGCGAGGAGTGTGAGGCCAGTGTCTGCTGTGTTTGGTTGGCTGTTGCTAACTGGCATGAGTACATTGGCACGAGCTAATGAACTTTACCCCATTGGGGAATGAATCATCATGCACTGTATATATACATGACCTACATCTTTACCAGGGCCAAAGACTTTTCAGTAGCCTATAACTGTAGAAAACCCATACATATATATATATATATATATATATATATATATATATATATATATATATATATATATATATATATATATATATATATATAATAGTTTATTTCATGTGGTGGACCATTTGAACTCTCATATTGATACCAGTAAGCATACTAACCAAACATAAGGCCTATGCATCATAACACTGTACTACAGCACCACGCTCAAATCTATAATCTGTAACCTCCAACAGAACCCTCTACATCTGATAACATGAAAATCCTGTGAACACATTACTGTGATTTTATCGCATCATGAATCACGCTGAAGCTTTCAAACAAAGCAGTATTGACCAACTGGAAGGCCCCAGGCTGCACGATACCACTGGGATACTAATCTTTAACCTCTACAGTCAAAGTCAAGTTCCCATATCACCGCTAATTCACTGAGCTTCTGCCACTTCATCCCATAATATCCTCAGTAGCCTAATCCACACTCTAGAATAAAACACTTTTGGCTTAAACTGGATCATACTGTAATCCTCAATGTGAGCTGTCAATCGCGGTTTTTATAATGGGTTTCTTTACATAAAGCACACGCATATGTACGTTTACACCCTGTGTCACTTTATTACACTGTAAAAACAGTAAAAACAGAAAACAGGCAGAAACTGCCAGAAACTGCTTTTCCAAGGAAAGCACAGTTCCTCAGCTCTGATACATCAGCTAACAGAAGCCTGTGCTGACCAACATTACATTAGGACTGAGGAGATGTGAGGAGAGAGCACCATCTACATACTCACGAAGAGCATGGTAAATTGTGCTCTCTCAGACTCCGGCTGCTGATACCAAGCAACATGATCCAGGATTCAAATTGGTGATCCTTTAATCATAGTGGCATAACCTTAGTCTGCTGGCCCACTTCTGGCCCTTCTGTTGCCATGTTTTTATTGTTCTCAGGAACTCTTTCTTTCTTTTTTTCTTTCTTTTCAAGAATTTAACACTTGTTTCCCACCAAAATCAGATTGATGAAGTAAATGCAGGTATCATCAGTATCTACTGAAGAAGTTTGATTTATTAAAAAAAAAAAAATCATTAGACCTTCCGTCCTAAAAGGGTATTTTAATTTTCTTACAGATAAGATTTAGATACAGATTTTAAAATACATATTACAGATACATTAAATATACGAGAAACCCAAAAAAAATCCCAAAATTACAAAAAACATATTTTCAGTATTTGTCTGAATAAAAAAAAATAAAAAAACAGTTTATACAGATGAAATACTTTATTTTCAGTCATATTGTGCTTTGTTGCTGCATCTGCCTGGATATAAAAAAATGTTCAGTGATCAATAAATATTTATAAATAATCGTTTTGTAGTTTTTATTTTAAAAAACAAGACAAAAAACACATTTAACCTGTTTAATTTATGCAATAGCTACAAACAAAATGTGTTTCAATTTGATTTAATTTTATTTGGTTTCAGTCCATTTTTATTTTTATTTTGGTGAATTCTAAATACAAATGCATTCAATAAAATGAAGCCAATTTACAAAAGCCAATAATTTTGTTTTATTATGTATTTTATATATATTTTTTTATAATGACTCAGCATCACCAAAATCAGACTTATTTTTAATAATTGCATTTAGACTGTAAAGCAAAGTGAATAATGATAAAGCACATTTTAAAACATATTTAGCAGTGCAAGGACATAGGAAGGCACTTTACACCTGGTAGAGACTGATTGGGGGAGAGAGAGGGAGAGATAAAGAGGATAAAGAGGGTAAGAGAGAGAGAAAGAGAGATGAAGTGAGTGTTTCTCAGGAAGTGCATTTTGATATCTTGTGAGCTTAACTGGTATGAGTATATCAAAGAAGCGTACGGGGAGGAGGGGCTGGGGGAAAAAAGCTCTCGTTTATGTGTGTGTGTGTGCTTTTTGATATGACCGCCTCATCTGAAATCTCCCAGCCTCTCTCCCTCTGTAATTGCGCTGCCACTGCCAATCTCTCTCTTGTCTATTGATTTGCTGAGAGCTACTGAAGCGAGTGATTCTCCCGTTTCACTGAGAGAGGAGGAAAAAAAGAAAGGAAGGACGCTGCGGGTGGCTGAGTCTCCCTAGGAGAGGGTCACCCTGCCCGGGCTTTAAGGCGCTCTCTGTGGAGCTTGACCCTGACCTGGCACCTGGTAAGTGAGTGGCCAGACAGCCGTTTAACCCCTTAAACTGCAGGATTGAATACACAGCTGTTGGATATATATTTTCATCGTCAAAAGATTTCAGCTGGCAGGGAAGAAAAGTGATGGATAGTCATTTCAGACAGTCATTGAGTAACTCTGAAGAACACTTTTGTTTTGGGTGGAGATGGCCAACAAATCTGTGTGTGTATGTCCTGTAGCCAGCGCTAGAGCCAAGACCAATGGTTTTGTTTTCACATGTCCAGAAAAGCTGGTGTCATGGTGTGGGATGCCAGATCTTGTCTTTGGTCTTCACTACAGGCACTTTGAGAGCCCAACCTTATGATAATAATGAGGTACTGTAACTGTGGCTATCTCAGGAGCTTGCCATGAAGACACAGATACTATTCCCTATGCCATGGCCAGACACCTCACCAGACCTCTATTCCTGATTAGAAATGTGTGGGATGGAATTGAACGCTTTAAATATACTCCACACCTACCACAAAATCTGCAGGAACTGCATTGAGACTTATTTAGACTGCATAAGATGGATTACTGCAGGAGACTATTAGGAACCTCTACAACTCCACGCAGCAGAGATGTTTTGCATGTTGCATGGTGCATTATTGACACTAGCTCAGTAAAAAAAAACTGCCCATAGCAGTTTAAATCTTTATTTTTAGGGCTCTGAGTGGTCAAGCAGGCTAAGCACTGCCACAGTGATCAGAAGAGGAGATTGCTGGTTCGAATCCTGTTCATGTAGCTTGCCTTTGGCTACCGGAGCCCTAAGAGAGCACAATTGGCCTGGCTCTTTCTGGGTAGATGGCGCTCTTTCCTCACATCACTCCAAAAGGGTGATGTGAATCAGCACAAGACGTCTGTGAGCTGATGTATTGGATCCGAGACGCTGCGCTTTCCTCCAAGTGCACTGTGATGCCACTTGGCAATCCTGCATCAATAGCAGCTTGAAAGGAAATGGTGGCTGACTTTACATTTATCGGAGGAGGCATTGTTTTGTGTGCTAGTGCTTTGTGTTTAGTAGTGATAGGGGGAGTCCGAATGAATGGGTTGGTTAATTGACCATGTAAATTTGGGAGAAAATCGAAAAAAATAAATAGAAATAAAATGATAAAAAAAAATCTTTATTTTTATTCATTATTCCTAGAAAGCTTTACCTTTCTTCTGAATACCATTGCGTTTTTTGACATTTCCTTCTAGGTGCATTTTTTTTTACCGCTATTTCTTTGATGATGAGTGTAAAATAAGGCAGACAAGCAGCACAATGTACATCGTGTGCCTCAGCTGTTAAGAGCTCCTGTCATCATTCTGCTACACTATCTAAATCTAGAAGTATCTAAGAGTGAGTGTAGAAGGACGGCAGGCAGACAGACAGACAGACAGGAGAACAAGCTCATTAAAGAGGAACTCTCATTTAGACGGCTCTGCAGTGCTGTCACATGTAATTCAGGAAACCCGATAGCTTGCGCAAGATGCAGACAAACAAACAGCCTGGCACAGACAGACCCACGGCCAGCCAGAGAATGGCAGTCAGGCAGGCCGACAGACCAAGATAGAGCCGACCGTGCCGCGCACTCTGTTTGCCAAGATAGAAACGTAACATTACCATATTTGTTATCGTTATGGATGGAGACAAATATGGCAGGTTCTTATCAAATCCTTTGGAAATAGTTATTCTGGTCCTCAGAGGCAAGAGTGGATGCAGGCGGTGGAGATAAACACTGGGGGAGGAGGGTGGGTGGAGAGAGTGAAGGGGGGTGCAGCATTGATTTGTCCGGTGCCTTTTTCTCGTGTTTGAAAGTTGCCTAGAGTAGAGAAGTAAACTAAGATTCGTTTTTACTTCACATGTTTGAAGTTTGGTTTTGAGTAGGCCAGAACTGGAAGCCAAGGTTTTTGAGAGGTTTAAGAAAAAGCAAGTTGTGAACTGTAGAAGGCTGTACATGTTGGAAAACATCAGCAATATGAACAAACACTCTGCTATACATATAGATATATATATACAGCTCTGGAAAAAAAATACAAGGCTACTTAAAAATGATGAGTTTCTTTGGTTTTACCAAATTGAAAACCTATGGAATATAATCAAGAGGAAGATGGATGATCACAAGCCATCAAACCAAGCTGAACTGCTTGATTTTTTGCACCAGGAGTGGAATAAAGTTATCCAAAAGCAGTGTGTAAGACTAGTGGAGGAGAACATGCCAAGATGCATGAAAACTGTGATTAAAAACCAGGGTTGTTCCACCAAATATTGATTTCTGAACTATTAAAACTATATAAATATATGTATAAATTTCTTTGCATTATTTGAGGTCTGAAAGCTCTGCATCTTTATTATTTCAGGATTTCAGCCATTTCTCATTTTTAGCCAATAAATGCTCTAAATGACAATATTTTTATTTGGAATTTGAGAGAAAGGTTGTCCGTAGTTTATAGAATAAAACAATGTTTATTTTACTCAAATATATACCTATAATAGTGTATAATACCTGAAGTGATCTCCTATTTTATTTCCAGAGCTGTATATATTTCTTAAGCCTTGGCTGACAACAATCCAATATTTCTTCTTAAAACTACTGAGCTTCATAATGAACCCTTTTTAATTGGAGCTCATTGAAACTACATTTAAGAGGAGCATCAAACTTTTTTTTTTTTTTTCACAGAAGAAACACAAAGCTATCAACATGACCTCGCACAGAATGATTGGGTGCAGTTGTAGGTTAGACTTGTTACAGGTTTGGATAAGAATTTGCATTTTACTACCTTACTGCAGATACCTGCTGATTGACCTTTATACATGTGCATCTGAAAAATCTGTAATATAATCGTAAAGTTTATTTATTGGTACGTTTTAGTACTTGATGGCCAAGTCCTGCTGGAAAATGAAATCCGCATCTCTTTAAAGCTTGTCAGCAGAGAAAAGCATGAAGGGCTCTGAAACGTTCTGGTAGACTCTGAGATAACTTTGCACTTCATATAACACTGTAGATCAACACCAGCAGATTGCATGTCTCTCCAAACCATCACTGATTGGTGGACACTTACACACTAGACCTCAAGCAGCTTGGACTGTGTGTCTCTCCATTCTTCCTCCAGACTCTGCTCCCTTGATTTACAAATGAAATGAAATCAAATGAAAATTTACTGACAATTAGTAATGGTTTGGTATCATATCGTATGTTTTTTTTCCATGTCCCTCGGAAGCTGAAGAATGTTAAATTCCCACACAACATTGTAAAAAGCACCATATTTAAAGAGTCGGGCACTTGGTAATGAATGGTACACTATAGAAATGTCCTAATCAATGGGATCAGGTTTAATGCTGATGGAGGCATATGTCTTAATGGATCACATATTGATGTTAACCTCAGTTTCGATCCTTTGTTTTTACCACTGTGTTCTGGCAGAGTGCCCTCTGGCATCTTCTAGGCTCCATTATCTACCATTATTCCCAGCTATAGCCCCAAGAAGCTTTCTTATAAGGTCTGCAGAGTGGAACTGTTTTACATTTGAGCATGAAAATGTAGCATGCTATCTTTGAGCCTAGAATGCTTCACTTTGTGTCCTAGCTGCTTTTTAGCTGTTTGCTGTTGATGTTTTTGCCTCCATTACTAAAACCAGATGACCAAATACACTCCAACTATACCTTTACTGTTGAATTTTGAACTGTTTTGAACTAGAAACAGTGCTAGAAGGAATAAAAGTGAAATAGGATTAGACACATACATTATGTCACATTTACAAACACAACCAAAAAGCAGTAATCAGTAATCGACAAAAAACTAAATATATTACAGGATATTACATCTGTACACTGTACAAACATCACAGCAATGTTTTAAAGGAACAAGGAACAGGTGTTGGGACAGATTGTTCAGACAAATTGGATTATAAGGCATTAAACAACAATAAAATCATCATTTTTATGGCAATGGCATTTAAATAAATGATCCCAGAATGTCACATTATAAACTTTTTTAAGAACAATAAAGTGATTTTACTCCAGTATTATTTACAGTACGGTGGTATGTAGGGGTGTGCCATATCGTGTTGTATGCATTATAATATCGCCAACATTTTTGAATATCGTGAATGATATTATACCCTGAAATATTGTGCCATATCACCCACCCCTAATTATCACATCAGGGTAAAACTTTTTTGCTGTTTTTAGCAAAAGAAAAATTCACACTGTTCTCATTTCCCATTATATATCTACTAGAGACTGATTATATCTGTTCAATGTCATTTATTTTACTTTACTCATGGATATATGGAAATATTTGGAGTGCATTATTAGTATCATGACCATGATCGTTCTGGATGATTCTGACTTCGGTTGAAAATCTGATAAAGTTCTTGTATTTTTTTATATCTCAGTTAGAGGTGTGATATATCATATCGTAAGCAATAACAATTATTTTTAAGCAAATACAGATGTAATTTTTATTTTGTAGCAGTAGTGTATTCTTGAATTAAAAATTTTATTGGGTTTTTTCCTCAAATCGTCCGAGTATCGTTATCATAAAAATACCATCAAATATTGTGATACTATTTTAGGGCCATATTGCCCACTCCTAGTTGTATGGCTGTTCATGTTTGTGTATATATATATATATATATATATATATATATATATATATATATATATATATTTATTTTTTTTTTTTTTTTTTTTTTTTTTTTTTTTTTTCAGAAATCAGATTGGTGTAAGGTGAAATTTAGCAGCAAGACATAGGGACCGGATCAGATTGAGGCATAAAACTGGATCAGGACATTTCTGTCTTGTTTTCCATAAAAGGAAACACTTGGTATATGTGTCTGACTACCCTTATGACTGCTTTAGTTCCTTAAAGTATTTCTGATATGAGTGTGTGTGTGTGTGTGTGTGTGTGTGTGTGTGTGTGTGTGAGTAACAAGTTGACACTGTCTCTCCAAATTCCCCCACTTTTCCATCAATGATCGAAACTCTGTTGGCTTCTGTGTGTGTGTGTGTGTGTGTGTGTGTGTGTGTGTGTGTATGTGTGTCTGCATGGGGCATATGGGTATGCACACGTGTGTGTGCTCGTGTGCTCTTTATCTCTCTCTCTCTCTCTCTCTCTCTCTGGACTGCTGTAGGGGTAAGCCGCTTTTCCGGGCGGACGGATCCAAGGATGGGTGGGCGAGGGAGAGAGAGAGGGAGGGAGGGAGAGAGGGGGGATGGATAGAGGGATCACGGATGAATAGATGGATGGATGGCATGGTTAAAGGACTGGCCTGGGTAGAGGAGCTGCGGTTACATAATACCTAAATCGCACAAGAGAGACAGAGTGAGCCGGGCAGGGCAGGGGGAGTGGATGGGGGGGGGATAATACACAAAAGACTAAGAGAAAGAGAAAGAAAATAGACTTCTATTCTGTCCTGATTTACCATCACTAATCCCTTCATATGAAGAATACGTATTTGTCTCCTCCATCACGTTCTGCTCTGGATGTACAGTGATGTGTGCTGTGCCGGGCCTCTCCCTGACTGACTGACTCACAGCAGTAATGTACGTTTATCTATAGGTCTTATCACTAAGAGCAGCTGCTCATTTATATTGAAACTCTATTTTAAAGCCCGTCGTTAGTGGATTTGTATTTTCCCCCTGTATATATATATGATGTTCATTTCATCCAACCTTTCATACAGTCTTTTTCTTTGAGATGGCTAAATGTAAATCAGCTCTAGTCTCTAGTCTTGTTTTATGTCCTATGACTCATTATGGGCTAAAACAGCTTATTTTATACAGCTCTGGAAACAAAAAAATTACACCACTTAATGATGTTTTTCCTGATTTTACCAATTTGAAAACCTCTGTGATATAATAAAGAGAAAGATAGATGATCACAAGCCATCAAACCAAGCTGAACTACCGGGAGTGACATAAAATTATCCAAAAGCAGTGTGTAAGACTGGTGGAGGAGAACATGCCAAGATGCACGGAAACTGTCATTAAAAAACAGGTTTATTCCACCATATATTGATTTCTGAACTCTTAAAACTTTATTAATATGAACTAGTTTTCTTTGCATTATTTGAGGTCTGAAAGTTTTGCATCTTTTTTGTTATTTCAGCCATTTCTCATTGTCTGCAAATAAATGCTCTAAATAACGATATTTTATTTGGAATTTGGGAGAAATGTTGTCCGTAGTTTACAGAATAAAACAACATTGTTCATTGTTCATCAGAGAAACTGATTCAGAAACTGAAGTGGTCTCTTAATTTTTCCAGAGTTGTATATTATAACCTATTAAGGTAGAGCTAAGATGCTGTAGGCTAAATCTCTAGATAGTGTTAAATCAGCAAATATACTTCTGTGTGTTCTTTGTGTTGGCATGGTTGTTCAGCACTGCATCCTCTAGTAGGCAGTTTAGCGTCAACAACAAACGAGGCAACAGTGTAAGAGGTAGAAATTATGACATACCTACTACAAAAAAGATAAAGGAGGCGGGGAAGTAAATGATGGTGGTTTGCAATGCAATAAATGTAAATGTCATTCCTGGTTTTATACGGTATCAGTCAAAGGTTTGGACAAACCTTCTCATTCAGTGTTTTTTTTTTGTTTCTTTATTAAATTTCTTTTCTTCATTTTGGTAGACTAATATAATTAAACATCATAATAGACATCAATTAGACATCAAAATAATTAAGGCACACATATGGAATTACGTAACAAACAGTAAAAAAAGTAATTGTCCTTCACAATCCCTTGACCTAAATCTGATCAACTGGTAATTTAGATGGTAATTTAGTGATTTAGGATGAGCTGGAGCTTCACAGCTAAAAGGAAAAGCAGCAGCTATTGTTCAGCACCTCTAGAAACTCCTTCAAGATGCTGAGAAAACTATTCCAGGTGACTCTCCCTCATAAAAACACTGAGATTAAAATACCAAGAGTGTGCAGATCTGCCCTCAAAGATAAATGTGTTATAAAACATATTCAGGTTTGTTTAACGCATTTTGTGTTCCTGTACAGCTTAAAAGTCTTTAATATAAAATTTACAATTGAAACAATCATAAAAAGAAAAAAGAAAAAACATTGAATGAGAAGAGCTGTATCCAAACTTTTGATTTGTTCTGTATAAGAAGTGCTTCTCAGACTGGTCCCTAGGAAGCCCCAGATGGTCTAGACAGTTCTGTCAGCGCAATAATCTGGACTGTCGGGGGATCACTAAAGGTCACAGATTGTAAAACAGGCTTTTCACACAGTATTAAAGAGTGTTAACTTTAAGGATTTAAAAGTGCATTCAATCAAATTTAAATCTGCTTAGATAATATTACTTATTACGATTCATTTTCCTATTAAGATGTACTAAAAGTATATAGAAAGGTAATTAAATCTGACAAAAGGGCACAGAATCATTATCATGTCTCTCTTTTTTTACAGGAAAACTTGCATTCATTGTTTTAAAGGATTTTTAACAATTAATTTAATTTTTGATTTTCAATTTTTGTTTAACCAATAAATCACTTGCATGCTGTATTAATAAGTGACAGCAGTGTATGTGATAATCTACTTGTTTTCTGAAGTTGAACATATTGCACCTTTAATTAGAGCTGCGTTAAGTCTTTGGAATTTTAGTGTTTAGTGCTTTAAAAACTGACATTTAACCCTTTAGGACTTGAATTATGTTCCAGTGAAAAATTTAAGAATGTTTTTGTCTGCAATTTACACAAAAGAAGACTCTAACAGTCTAAAAAAAGATTTCTCTAAGAGAAATAAAAATAAAAATTCAATCAAATTAACCATATTTTTTATTGTCTATTGCATTGGATGCCTGTGTTAAATAACATTTTATTTTTTATTTGATATTGGCCCGTTTTATTTCATTTCATAAATCATCCACAAACAGTAACATTAACATGATAAAAGTGTTCTAAATCATATAAAGTAGTAAAAATTAGATCTTAGTTTGCTTTTGTTGGCTGTTGCTGTTTTTTTCTGATGCGGTGGGCGGGGCCAAGTTACTGTACATTTTTCATTGGCCTGTTTAAGGTTCTATTCTGATGGACAATAGGGTATAATTCGCGCTATTTGCAACTAAACATACATAAATAAAACACATGCTGTCCATTGTATTGGATGCAGGGTCTGAAAGGGTTAACATGGTTCTTCAGTGGTTCTGTACTAAAGACAGAGACTCAGTGTTCTGACCATATTCTCCCTGTAGTCATCAGTAACCCTGCAGCAGAGCCTCTGGTCAGTGTCAATAATTCTATCACACGATAAAAAAATATAGAAAAAAAAAAATAGAAGCTAGAGCCGTTGATCTCTGTTTACCCATCTTTCTCTTCCTCCTTCTGTCTGAGGCTTTGGGTTTTAGATGGAGGCATGAGGCAACTTGCCTGGAATGCAGGACATCCATGGGCGTGAAAGTGTATTTTTGCACCCAAGACGAGTATCGCTCCCATCTCGTCTTGGCAGATGAATCCCACGATGACTCGTGGCGACTCAAAGCCACTTTCGCTTGCATCTTGCTGGCATGCGTTTAGATGCATTCTTTGAACGAATAACAGAGCCTGAGGGGAAACAGGAATCAAACAGAACAGTCAAAACAACATAAAAATACAGACTCGCGTGTGATTGAAAACAGCTTGAAGCATTTTTTTCCTCTTCATGCAGGTGAAGTTATATTTAAATACGATTTTTGCTGCTCTTTGCTGTTGTATTTCTGGATATGACCTTTAGACACTGTTGGTTTGGTTGTGATCAGTGATAAAAACACTGCTCACAAAAACAAAAGACTTTTAACTGTACATTCAACTACTTGTGTAACATGACTGAAAAACTCTTGGAAGTCACTCTTTATAAGAGCATCAGCCTATTGCAACAAATGTAAAAACATTATTTTAAAATAATGTTTAAACATTACAATATTAAACTGTGCATACTAGCTTGTATTTTAGAAAGAAAAATCCTCTTTTTAGGATTAAAAAATTATGTTTGTTTGCATGGTACATGAGTTGCTGGCTTGACTTGGTATTGAATAGAAATGCATTGTCTTACATAACATGTATTGTGTACTATGTCTGTAATGTCTGAATCAACGTTGATGTTATGGTTGAATCAGCATTGGATTTGGTGTTAATTTTAAACGAGTGAATCAATGTTGATATGACATCATTGTTTCAACGTCATACAGTCAACCATCAATAAAGCATAGCACACATTCGGGATGCTCAAAATTGTATGGAAGAGGGGGGAAAAAAAACTGTATGCCATAATGAAAATTTTACTATTTTATTTGTATTCTCTGTTTTTGAATAAACATCTTTAAGAAGTAGTAAATGAATAAAAAAAAATACTACTAACTAGAAAAATCACTGTAGTAAAGCTGATCATAAAGATTGTTACCCACCACTATCAATCTGATTTAACATCTGATCTCAAAAACACAACAGTTAAACTAACAGAACATGAACAGATATGATAAAGAACTTGTGCCAAATAATAAAAAGAAACTATTACTGCAAATTAAAACACTTTTTCATTCCTCCATCCAACCGTTTTTTTTTTTTTAATGAATGGTGATGAAATGTAAAATGCTAATTCAAAAGGCAGAAGGTTGAGGACATAATGTTGATTCAAAATTAAAATTTCAATATTTTCACAACCATTTAACATTAAATGTTGGTTCAGCGTTGTTTCAACATTGAAACAACAACATTACTGCAACCAAATTTCAGCGTGTGTCAGCTTGGGATTTAATATGATTTAGTCAGTGGAGTGGACTCTTAATATTATGACACATTTTTCTAAACTGAAAGTAAGGCTTTGCTGAAAATGTAACAGTTTATATGGCAATGTTTCCATTTTCATTTCTTAATATAACACTTTAACTGGCATAATAGCGATAGCACAGTAATACAGCATGATGAAATATGATACAATAATACAGTACATCGTAGGAAGTGGGAGGATTTCTTTGTTGATTAATCTGAGCATGTCACAATACAGTGCAATACAGTACAATAGAGTGCAATACTGTTTGATACAGCAGATTGTGTTGTATTGTTTTATCTAGTTATATTATTTTGTACATTAATGCAAAATATGAAGATGAAAAACAAGAGTGAGAACATCTAAACCTGTATGGGTTTACTTTTACTGACCTATGGACTATGGAAGGCAGGTGTGATCAGTAATTGAACCCTTGTAGCTCTGTCTGTGTGTGTGTGTGTGTGTGTGTGTGCGTGTGTGTGTGTGTGTGTGTGTGTGTGTGTGTGTGTGTGTGTGTGTGTGTGCGTGTGTGTGTAAAACTCAAACAGGAGCCAAGTGCCAAACCCAGAAGTTTCTTAATGGTTAGTGTTTAACTAGCAGAGTAAATAGGAGGGAGTCAGCGGTGTGTTTATGATAAGACTGTGTGTGCAGTATTTCCAGTCACTATTTCTGTGTTTTTGATCATCATGGATAAATTCCAGCGTCATCAGACATTCTGGCTCTGATACACAACTTGCCATGACGTAGCGGTGGAACTGTCCTTATGCTCAGACACCTGTCCACCAGAAGTGTACTGATAAATTCATTTAACATTTAGATTTCGATTGGATTTAATCCAGTGGAGTCTTTATTTGCTGCAAAAAAATCTACCTAATGTTAAAGTGTACATGTACTTTTCCAGGTTGTTCGAGCACTAGAGCTTAAAGGTCACCTTCCGCGAAAATCCGATTTTTCTTGTTTTTTGTGGAATACAGTAGGTTTCTCCGAGTTGAATGTGTACACCTGCACATTAAACTGTTTTGCAGCCCCCATTGTCTGCAGGAGCTAAGCAAAGAAATCCCCCCTCCCCCCCTCCGAAAAACGGGTGAATTTTGAATTATCTTTCTGCCTACGTAGGCAGAAACTCACAGACCAGCCCACCTTGGCTCGAGAAACTCCCAGAAGCGGAGCTGAAGCGACGCAACATCACCGCTCATCAGTTAGGAGGTGGGAGGCAGTGAGCGGCAGAGCGGTGGAGGGGCGTCGCAGTGCTCCTAGCCAATCAGAGGAGAGATATTTGCATGCTGTTTGCATGTATGAATATTCATGAGCAAAGCTGGAATCCGGTCATTTTGGACATACCCCTAAAACAGTCCATTAAAAAAGAGCTATACAGAGACACCTGAGCACTTTTTTTTTTACAAAAACGGCTCACATGTCATTCATTCATACTAGAGACCACAACTAGACATTTTAAAATGAAAGAAAAAACGACGGAAGGTGACCTTTAAGTGCAGTATTTGGAACATAAATAGATTTGTATGATTAAAATGTTCATACTTTAAATCGTGTGCATCTCATGTATAATTGTTACTTAAATACAGTTAATTTATTTGTATAAAGTTGGTATATATTTGGCATATGTATATAAGTCAAACAACCCCGTTTTATTTGATGTAAATGTATTCAATTTTATGAAAATATAAGGTCTATCATTTTGGATGGTTTGGATATGTAATTTGGATATTTTAACATCTGTAACCCAATAGAGATGGATGGATGGATGGATGGATGGATGGAGGGAAAAAGGTGGATAGGACTGGAACAGACAGCAAGGCGTACTCACTAGAAGACTCCAGAAGTGACTGGCAGAGAAAACTAGGCAGTCAATAGTGTCTACTACTCTAGCTCTCCATTTCTTTAAGTGCTGAGGTGTTTTATAGCTTTTACACTAATGTGCAGCTAGTTTGGACATTGCTCAGCAGATATGAAGTTGTTGAGTTTTTATTTCTTTTCTAGCTGCTTTAGCCCTAAATCAGTGAGGAGTCTTGGGACAGCCACTCCATATGAAATGTTCTACCAATTTCTGGCCAATTATGATGTGGGAGAAGGCTGTGTGAGATTCTGTTTGTGTGTTTTGGCCTCTGGTCCTTTGTAAAGCATTGGTCTGTCAGCATAAGTAGCCAGAGAGCAGTGTAGTGGCTAGCTCTGACATTTTTTTGCCCTCATGTCACTTTTTTCCCCTCAGCATGTCTCCGGTGTGATGTCATATCCTCCTTTTCTGTGAAAATAAGTAAGGGGATACATCTGGCAGTGGTTTAGTCCAAAGAGTCAACCAAGGATTGTCCTGTTTCTTTCCTTGGCTGTGTTCTTTCTAGCTTCCATGCTCTTTTACAAGCCTCAATGTGTAAGGAGATCAGATAAAGCATAGTATTCTCTTATGTAAGCAAGCACAGGCAAAAGCCAAAGGCAATAAAGGTTGCTGTGTCCAAGTATGTGAGGAGCCTTTGGATTGTTCAAACAGTGAGTCAATGCGCCTGGTTTTCTTCTCCTTGCCTGATCAGATGGTTGCTACGTATTCATTGTTGGTGTGTGTGGCTGTTTGTTGGTAGTAGTAGTAGTACTACAATTTGTTTGTAGTATGGTAAGTAGAAGCTGTGTGAACCACAGAGCATCTTGTGACACGATATAATCATGATGCATTGCCCACAATAATGATGATATCACGATACTGCGATTGTGCAATGCTAAGAATATTGACAAAACTCTACAACACTTCACAGTGTCTTTGTTACTGAAGAGGATAAAATACTCCTAACATGATCAGGATGTATCCTCAGATATTAAGGCAACATGCTGAGTTTAAGCCAAGGCAGCTCTTGTCAGCAGAGCTTTAGACAGCATTTACTTACTAGAACTGTGCGGTATGTCACGGCAATCTGTGTGGGATATAGATTCCGAATCTTCCCACCGAACCCACCGACCTTCTTCCATTCCCATTTCCTCACTCAGGGTTGTCAGGTATAGACAACAGCAGAGAAACAATGTGCTGGAGCCATGAAAATGGGCGAGCTGGCGATTTTTTTGCTAAGAGGTAATCACTGAGTTTCAGTATGGTTGCTCACCATAGCTAGGTAATTTATCACAATCACTAACATAGTAGAAATGGGCATTTTGGACATCGAAATGTGTGTAGATATTCACTTATCAGATACAGAGTAAGACTTATCGTTACCTGCCACTGTGTGTCAGTATGGTAATTTGTGTGAGATTTGCATTTAGTGAGAAGTGGATGGTGCAAAAAAACTCAATAGCTTAGATACATTTATGACTACAGCTCTGTTTGTTTTGCCAAGTATTTTGTTGATACACCACATTTTATTCATTTGCGACCACTCACCGCATTTAAATCACATAGACTTAAATCTCCATAAAGTACTATTATTATTATTATTATTATTATTATTATTATTATTATTATTATTATTATTATTATTTCTCTCACTGTTTCAACATTTGAATAGATGTATACAGCTCTGTGAATAAAAATAAGACCACTTAAATATGATACGTTTTTTTTTCTATTCTACCAAATTGAAAAACTCTGGAATATAATCAAGAGCAAGATGGATGATCAAAAGCCATCAAGCCAAACTGAACTGCTTGAATTTGTGCACCAGCAGTGGAATAAAGTTATCCAAAAGCAGTGTGTAAGACTGGTAGAGGAGAACATGCCAAGATGAATGAAAACCATGTTTAAAATCCAGGTTTATTCCACCAAATATTGATTTCTGAGAAAGGTTGTCCTTAGTTTATAGAATAAAACAACGTTAATTTTACTCAAACATAAACCTATAAATAGCAAAATCAGATAAACTAATTCAGAAACTAAAGTGGTCTTTTAATGTTTAAATTAAAAAGCTGTAAATGATATGAAGAGAAAAGGCATGTGGTTCATGTTTTTTGCGCTGTGTGAACGGGACGTGTGAGGTGGGTGTGTGCGTGTGTTCAGAGCGATCCCACGGGAAGTTCCTCATCCTAATGGCGAGAGCTCGCTCTCAGAGTGCCCAGAATCAGCCGCTCTGGCTGTAAAGTGAGGGAAAGCTCCTCCACGGGGACTGGCATGGCTCTCAGGACTGAGTCTGGCGTTTACACGCGAGGTTTCCGCTCTCCAGTAACGTGTAAGTGTCTGGTTTCTAGCTCTGAGGCTGAAGTTGGCTTTTTCTGAACCGCGGAATTTTCAGTTCCACCTTAAACGGTGCAGCAGTTAGCTCGCTAACTACAGGCGCCGGTTGCCTGTGTTTAAGGTGGAACGGAAAATTCATTCAACTTCATTTTTAGCTAGGTTAACTAGCTTATCTTATCTCTCTTTATCGGTGTATATACATAGTTTTTAGGTTAGAATGATATAAAAGCTGTGTTTTAATAAACGGGTACAGCTACTTTTGCTTCTCCTTCAGCTCAAGTCTGTGTTCATTTTAAATATAACGTTATATATTTTAGTTGCGTTCGTTATGAAATATTAGTAAGTTTGCCAACGCTAGTTGATGCTGCTGGAACTGTAAACTGCCTCGGTCATATGATTCACATCAGTTACAGCTTTTGTAAAATCCTGCTATCCATAATATAACCTAGCTAGGTTAGGTTCGCTTTGCCTGTAACCAGGAAAAAAATACTTCATAAGGTCAGAAAAGTAAAAATCCATCCCGGGATTTTGTTCCAACTGCCAAAGCCGATCTGGTGGAGCCAAGCCGTACAGAAAGGTGGAACAAAATCCAGGGATGGAGTTTTATTTTCTGGATCTGGACTACCCACCTCTACCTCTATAATCGTGTTCAAATTCCTTATTTATACAAAATGAAACATTTATCTCTTAAAATATAAGAATAACGTTGCAATTGCGCAGTCAGTGTAACATTTACTTATTATTTATTGAATTGTCTGACCAAACAAACAAACGAAAAAAAAGAAAATTAGATGTTAAACTTCATTATTATTTTTTTTACATAATCTATTCTTTTAATGTAGTAAAAATTATACATTTTCTAGTTCTTAATTTCCTCTCCTCACAAAATAACAAACAAGGTGTAAAAATGAAAATTTAAAGGATCACAATTTCCCCAGAAATTCAGATTGTGAGGGGAAGAAATTAAAAACTGAAATATTGGGAAAACGAATGAAACCCTGTTATTTCTATACAATACCAACCCGAAAACATAAATAATTAGCCCTCTATGGCACATTGTTGCCCTCAAGCATGAAACCACATTTTTTATTATCACACCTTACCATACATTGTATTTTTTATGTATTTAGTTGTTTATTTATTTTTAACATAACATTACAAGGCATATCTACATCCAATGCGATGAAATGTACAAGTGGGTCATAAATAAAACTATGTATATGTGCAAAAAACATGAATATATGGCTGTTTATATTCTTACTATATTTTTTTGTTGTAAACTTAAACCTATAACAGCATTTTTATGCTTCCTTGCTCTAAAACATTTGATTAAAAATTTGATTATATTCAGTATATATCTACAGAAACCCCCAAGCTTTCAAAAATGCATATATATTCTTAGAAAAAATATAATTCATGCTATAGGGGAATTTTTTTTTCACCTTATATTTTTCTGTTTTCAAATTTAGCCTCAAACAATCAAAAAGCTGGACTGATGAATGTTATACTGATCTAGCTTAGCCAGTGGAGTGCTCCTTTCAGTCAGAACTACAAAGTGCTCTAGCTAATAGCATTAAAATACGTTTCCTGTTTTTAGGAGCAGAGGAAACTAAATTAGCTATAGCCACAGCTAATTGCTAGCCTCCAGTTTATGAATACCAAACTCTAGCGCACACTCAAATAGGAGGTTAGTCCGCTCAGTTTAACATAAAGCTATGAAGACGTTAATGACTACTTGTTTTTAAGATTTAAGATTCGAAGCTTTTTGTTTCTGCCCCATTTGCCAACGTTTTTGTCGTTGGTTTCTTCCTCTTCTCTCTGTTTACACGGCTCTGGTTGTGACCTCTTGCCTCATCATTGTGTTTCCCTCAGTGACCTTGTTTAAGGTCACTGCTCTCTTTTTGGCTGATTTATATCCTGCTGTGTACCACAGCGCATTGGCTCACAGGCACATTAAGCACTGTTTGGTGCCAACAGCTAGGTCTTAGTATATTATTATAATACAGGATTACTTAACTGTTACATCTCTTGTACTTTGAATGCTGCAAAAGCATGACCCGCTTAGACAGAGCACAGTAAATAAGGCTGGGCAGCAAGATGAAGTTGATCTTTATTTTGGTAAAAACAGTTCCACATATTATGATTTGATTAGCATGTTGCGGATATCAACAGTATTTTCTGAGCACTGATCAGCAAATTTTAACTCAAAGCTTAAAAAACACAATTTTAATGACTAATGATCATAATTTTTTTTGGAAACCACAGTGAAAGCTTTTTTAATATTTTGTACTTACATTGTTCAAATGAAACTGGCATGAACAGTTGTAGGTGAGCAACATAGATGATGCTAGCTTTTAAATGTTTAAGTAGTTACACACAATTACCACAATAACCTGCTGTTCGAGCCTTTTCACACCATAATTGAACACACATTTTGTGTCCAGATAGTGTCTGGAAATATTTTGACTAGGTTCTCTTTACTCTTTTCGCTGAAATGCCCTCAATGTGACCAGACGACCTTTTTTGCATACAAATCACACTTTTCTGTACACCTTTTATGTTATACTTCCTGTGAACAGTGGTTCCTAATTCTGGAACATTCTGGAACATCACTTCAGTGGAACCAAGGTGGTCTTACAGCGTGGTGAAACAATAGATTTCAATTTAAGGATGAGCGATATGGCCCTAAAATAGTATCACAATATTGGATGGTATTTTCGTGGTAACGATACTCTTGGCAATATGACAAAACACTGAATTAAAAAAAATATATATTTCAAGAATACACTACTGAACCAAAATGAACATTTAGTTTTATAATTGCATACAATATGATATGGCACACCCCTAACTGAGATATATATATATATATATATATATATTTATATATATATATATATATTTATATATATATATATATATATATATATATATATATATATATATATATATATATATATATATATATATAAAAAGCATTTTAGCAGATTTTTAACAGAAGTCAATGATTTAGAATGTCATGATACTAATAATGCACTCTAAGTCTTTCCACATATCCAGGATTAAAGTAAAATAAATGATACTGGACAGATATAATCTGTCTCTGGTAGATATATATATATAATGAGAAATGAGAATAGTGTAAATTTTTCTTTTGCTAACAACGGCAAAAAAGTAGTACCTTAATGTGATAATTAGGGGTGGGTGATATTACACAATATTTCAGGGTATAATATCGTTCACAATATTAAAAAATGTTGGCGATATTATTGTGTATGATAAAATATGGCACATTAGGTTCTTACATTTTTGTCAGATAAAGTGAAAAACTCTATCTACTGGCAAGCACAACACCCAGTTTAAGGGAATTACATAGACTACAGATAAAGAACGAAAAAAAAGTGAGAAATAGAGAAGCTTAGATCTAAATTATTAATTAATTAATTAGTAAGCCCAGAGATTCCGCCAGTATCTGGGCTAAAATCAGGGCGACATTATTTGCATTATTTTTGTTGCTATAAGTAAATACTAATTCTTTACCATTACACTTTTTTTTAAAGATGTTTCATCATATTGATGTTTCACTGTATTGTATATCGCAATTTCTCTTAAGAATACATAGATATGAGGGTTTTTTTTTGTCATAGTGCTCAACCCTAATGCACGGCCAGTTATAAGATTACGCTTTGATCATCAACTTGCATTTATTTGCTTGGAAACGACAAGATCAGAGAACACCCTCTAAGGCTCCTCTCTCCTTGAATGGACCATAACTATGAAAAAGGTGAGCGTTTCCATAGCAACTAGCCGACAGGTACTATTTTAGCCCCAAAAAAAGACCACGACCCCTAATGGCTGGAATGACGCTCTCATGCACAGTATACAGAGGTACAAGTGCGAAATGAAAAGGACCGTTCTTTGAAGTGACATTCACAGGCCCTCTAATTCTAATAGGCCTGTAACTGAAGTGAACGTACAGCCCATACTATTATGCCTGAGCAGCGCGAGAGAGCTTTAAATGCAGCACTTCCACAGCTCAGTTTCTAAAGCACGGCTAAAGAGGCCGAATCAATTGATGCCCAAACTGAAAATGCATCAGTCCATCAGAGAAACAGGAAATTACTGAACATGTCAAGAGAGGCAGTGACCAAAATGACCTTTTTGTAATTACGAAAAGGTGCCTTAAAGTAAGCTTGACAGCTGAAGCTCTCCAACAAGAACAGGCAGACGCTAAAGTAGGATAGTCAGTATGAAAAAAGAAGTTGAAGGAGAAAGCACTGAACTAGTTAGCATCATCAGCTTTCTTACCCTGACTCATCTAAAACTCCATTAGCTTCACAAAGCAAAATGCACACAGTGTAGTGGTGGAGAAAGACTGCTGAGTCTTATTTTTTGTCCACAGCACATCTGGAAGGCTTCTCCTCAAGTAAAAACTAAGCAAGGCATTAACCCTTATTTAGAGATGGGTCAACAGCAACACCACTATTTTTTTCTGATACTAATATTGAAATCTTGAGTATCGTCTATCTTCCTTAAATGTTTTACATTTATTTAGAGTAATTCAAGACCAGACTGCGAATCTGAGGTAAACCCAGGCTCTAGAAAGAAAATGTTTAGAGAAGAGAGTCGCTCAGATGCAGGGGGGCAGGGTGGGGGTGTAAGCCAATCAAAGGCGATATGTTTGCATGAATGAATATTTATACATGCAAACACATTTTTTTTTTTTTTTTTACAAAAAACAGCTCACATGTCATTCATTCACAGTACATTTTAAAAACAGTGGAATGGGACCTTTAATGTAAAAGAAAAAAATCTTTAAAAAAGACATTCTTAAAAATTCTGTGTAATTTTTTTGATGAGTAAAGGTACGTCAAACTCTAAGAATTGTAAGAGAGGTACACCATATACAGTATCTGTCACTGACTGATGTTCATCAGTTTACTGCATAGAGCAGAACTCTATAGGCTTCCGTAGCCTGGCAGTGCCATTTTGGCCCATATCGTCCAGCACTAGTGCAGATGTAGATACCACCTAATTCTGTTCCCAACTAAATGTTTTGAATCTTTTGAAGAGCTCAGTTGGCGTTGCCTCAAGGATATCTTAAATAAGAGGCGATATGTTATTTATAGATCTTAGTATATACATCACAATCACGATATTGTTGTTCCTAACTGCTTTGTTATTGTTGTTCATGCTGTTTATCTCATTGTGGATTGTGTTTGGGGGCTTACTTTCTTTAAAGGGGCTGTTATCGTGCTGAATGTCTGCCCCACTGGGGACAGGTCACTTCCCTGAGTGGCCAAAAGACCGATTTAGATCTCAGATACAGACTTGTGTACAACCAACTAGCGCAAACACTTATGTACTCAGAGCCATAACAGGAAGTCTATCAGGGATGGTATGGGTGTAAACTCTTTCACTCTCACATTGGGAAGATGGTAACACACAAAATAATGACTTGTTTTTCTGCCTCTGCCTGTGTGTGTGTATATGTAGGGGTTTATTTCCGATCTGGTAATCACTAGGGCTGCAACTACTGATTATTTTGGTAGCTGACTTAGCTAAGGACTCTTTTTTATTAGTTGATTTAATAAGTGATTATTTTTGCCATGCCCTCCATCTCTTTAAAATGAAAGAAACAACTGAATATGGGATTTTAAATGGCCAGTAAAGAGTACAGATAGTTAATAATTAAGCATGTGATCTGTTGTGGTTGGGCACTTTTAGAGACACAGATCAGTTTAAGTGTAAACTGTGTAAGTTACCTCATTATCCTTCTCCCATTCTGTTTCTGTCCCCAGCACTTTGTGGAGTACGGTGCTGTTACAATTTATGGTTAAGTGACATAACATTTAGGCTACATTTACATTACCAGGCTGAAGTGACTGATTTTTTGCTCAATTTGGCTTAGATTCAGTTTTTCCATGGCAGTGTGAACATGCCAAATCGGATTTTTTCAAATCAGATTTGAGTCTCCTTTATATGTGGTTTTAAATCAGATACGTATCTCGACATATGAGCTGCTAACACATTCATTTCCCTTTATAAAGCTATGAGTCGTCTCTCAAGTATGAGTTTTTTTTGTTGTTGGTGAAGAACACACGTATCAATGTGCGCTTGTGAGGCGTTTCAGGGACAGATTCGTTCACTTTACACACAGATACAGATCACTTCCATTTCTGAATGTAAACCGCCATGAAAGCCAAATCTGAGCTGAGCAAAAAATCTGATTTAAGCAATGTGGCTTGTAATATGAGGGTAGCCTTGGGGTTGACACATTTGTAGAATCTAAATAGTTGATTATTCCGACTAATCGTATCAGCCCTAATAAGCACTTTTCAATACTTTTACAGATTCAGAGCAGAACTGAGCAGAACTACAATGAAAAAAGCTTTGGAAAATATTTCTCTGCACACATGTACAGTTTGTTTTCTGGTTTTGACCTTTCAGTGCATCAACACGTCTTTATAATTTATTCCTCTCTTTCTCCAGCCACATCTTCCTCCACCACAAGAACAACAGGGTGGTTTTATTTATTGCACTACTTTCCAGTAACAGGAAAACCAAAATTTGCTGTTGAAATGCAAGACCTTAAACCAATACTCTGCTGCAAAATCCCACAAATGCGGCTTGAGAAAACGTGAACTGGCCACACACTGAGACAGTCTAGCTAACAGCTTTTCTCAACAGCAGTGTGCATTTAAACGTAGAATCATATGCTTTTATAAACAATATAAATGCGTATATTGTTAATATGAGAAAAGCACACACCAAATTTGTCATTGCTGGATCTGTCAGATATGAGTGTCGGTGAATAGTGTGTTTCAAATATGTATTTTGCATCAGTTCCACATACCGCGTTTAGCTTTATTAAAAACTATATTAAAAAATAGTCAAACAGTACTGTTGTCTTATCTGTTGTTGAATAGTTTAATCATATTTCAGCTAATGGTCTCTGACTTATCTGCAGTGTTTGTTGAAACTGGGTTTCAGATGTAATGACAGTAAAGCTATTAATTTTAATATATCTTGAATTAACAATTTCTGATTTGATGTCTGCAGTTTCTACCCTGATTTTGCATTATCCACTATACTGTCCAACCCTTCCTAACAGTACATACAGTATCTATACCAGATATAACCAGAAATCCCCCTTCCACTGCTCATTTTACTATATTTTAGTATATTAAAGCTACTTGAATATAATATTTCAATAAATAAGGTTTAAAGGAATGAGACAGTGACAGTGATGAAATAATTAATTATCAGTATTCTGCTGTGTATGTTTTTTCTCCCACCTTTTTGAAAAAAAAAAGTGTGCAACCCAACCCTAACTTGTCCTAACAGCAGACTCAGAAGCAGGATTAAACACAGGGGGGACTCTTTATATGGAGAGGAAAGCTGTAAGATTAGCCTCTAGCTGATGTTTGAAGTCATTAAACATTTGGTGAGTCCAGTATGAGCTTATTTTCAAATCTGCGCACGTTAATACTTTTATGCAAAATGACGAATGATCTCCACTTTGGCCATGCATCCCCACAAATCAATATCCAGAATGTAGGCTATCTAGGACCATTTTAAAAAAGCTATAAAAAACAGACATGTGTTGCATTAAGGCAAAAATATTGGTTTGAGTCACTTCATCCTGGTACTTATTTCTTCAACCAGTAGAAGCAGATTGAAGCTTTGAGAACTGAGCATTAGTTACATTGCCCTGTTTATTTTGGTGCACAGGAAATCGGATTTAATAAGAGAGATTTTGTGTTGGATTTAATTGACTCTTTCTTTCAAATAGTATGCATTGTTGTGTAGCCTGCTAATTTAGAACTGCCAAGTGTTTTGTTCTACCTATAAGAATTGTACATTGTGAGTGTGGATTCTTTGGTTCTTTTCTATATTCTCGCCACAGCATAGCTGCTTGTTTTTAGTGTTGTCTGTTAAATGTCTAAGCATGAATTTACACTGTTTAAAATGATATCTAATGTTTTAAAGGTCAGTTAATTCTGTAAGAGAATGAAAAATGCACTTTTTTGTTCTCGGATAATGCTCAAATTATTCATCTGAATATCCTTAAATATATAGCTCCCATATATCTACAAGTATTCGGGGCTACAGACTTACTTTCTTCACAATCCTCCCCAAGAACTGTCCCAAACTGAAAATCATCCATCTCAAAATACATGATTTGTCATCAGATGCTTGGACTTGTTTGTATATAAGCCTCTCCTCCTCTTGCAGAATTACCAGCATTCTGATTGGCTATATGTTGAAAGGTGTGACTTTATGTATCAGTAAACAGATTCTGCACTAAGTATTAGGAAAGCTCCCAGTCATATTTCAACCAGCAAGCAGTCTCATCATAAACAACTTCTAACCAGTTTCACCACACACAGATTTACCGTCCAGAAAGCATCACAAAAGATTTGAAAGTGCTATTTTTTTTTACTGTCCCTGGGACGACGGTACCATGCTAGTCTGGAGCCCTGCTATTGAGACAAATATGGTGACAGGCCTAGCCTTGATTTCCTATGAGCCTGTAGTCAGTTTAATGGTTGTTCTCCATTTGAACTAGGACTGCATGATAATAGAGAAAACTGACATTGGATATTTTTTCTTTGTAATATAAAGCTCAACAATTATGAGTTTCTTTGATTTTATCAAATTGAAAACCTCTGTTTTATATAATCAAGACAAAGATGGATTATCACAAGCCATCAAACCAAGCTGAGCTGCTTGAATTTTTGCAAGGAGTGGTATAGAGTTGTCCAAAAGCAGTGTGTAAGGTGGAGAAGAACATGCCAAGATTCATGAAAACTTGATTAAAACCAGGGTTATTCCACCAATTTTTTTTTTAAAACTCTTAAAACTTTATGAATATGAACTTGTTTTCTTTGCATTATTTGAGCATTTCTCATTTTCTGCAAATAAATGCTGTAAATGACAATATTTTTATTTGGAATTTGGGAAAAATGTTGTCTGTAGTTTATAGAATAAAACAACAATGTTCATTTTACTCAAACATAAACCTATAAATAGCAAAATCAGAGAAACTGATTTGGAAATGTAAGTGGTCGCTTAATTTTTTCCAGAGCTGTATATTGCGATATATATATATATATATATATATATATATATATATATATATATATATAAATAAGGTAATTTATATACTACTAAGGTAGTGATCCAGCATGTCATGAATTTAATAGCATGTCCTTTGTTAGATATGCCATGGACAATAAAAGGAATGTGATTTTTTTCTTTTGTATCAAGCAGAAAACTAAGTTAAATTTATCATTTAAAGTGTGCAGCCCTATTTTGAAACTCCCTTTGGTAGCTTCTAACCACTGCATACTGGGATTAGCATTTTGCTCTGATCAGAGTGGCTTAGACTCTTAAGCTGGCCTATTTTTCCTGTTTTTAACACACAACCTGCAAGAACTAGAACCGGGTTCAGTTACTGCCAGGTATGTACACCCCTGACAGAGGCCACTGTAGCTGAAGGTAGTCAATTGTTGTTAATATTCTGTTTTTCTTTTTTTTTTATAATTATAATCTGTATATTTTAGGAGGGGTGGTTTTGATGGAGTATTGTTACAGGCCCCAAAGTTTGAGCAAACTACTGAACTAGAGTTCTTCTGTAGCATATACTAGTTGATTCAACTGAAATGTGTTGCAGCAGCTGGTAGAGAATGCTGCTGTTTAAATATATATATATATATATATATATATATATATATATATTTAACTTGTGCTAGTTGTATAAAGCAGGAAAGGTGCTGATGGAGTTACTGCGTGCGTGAAAGAGAATGTTCTAGGTTTCTTATTTGTCTCTCTGCTTTTACTTTAATGTGAAAGTTGAGTGTGCGAGTGAGTGAGTGAAGAAAGAGAGATGGCGCTGACTTGTCTTTGGTGCAATGTCTGAAATATTTACAGAAGTGAGATGGGGAGGAATAGGCATTCATCTGGGAAGATGAGATCTTGGGTAAATATTCATAAAGGGTAATAGAATGGGAGAGGAAGTGCAGAAGCAAAAAAGGTCATGGACAAGTGATTTCTGTGTGTGGGTTGGATTTTAACAGTTTTTCTGTGTTTATGTTAATACTCCTACACGCGCAGTACGAGAGCGTGGGCGTGTGTGGCCGCGGCCGAGGCTCGAGCACATGCTGCTAAGCATGCACAGCACATTACTGACGCACACAGAGCTCCATTAGTGGGAATATAGCCTTTGGAGGTGTTCCTCATTGGCTGCAACGTGATGGTGACATTAACACTAGATGGATGTGGGATTTCACCTCGGAGAGATGTTCTCGGATTGTGCAGACGTGCACGGATGTTCTTTGTGACGCTTTAATTCTCTGGCGCGTGATGATTGAATCATTTTGTAAATTTTTCTTCTATTACCACTATTTATTTTATAACAGTGACCCAAATTTACGAATGCTGATCTAGGATCAGCTAAGGTTCATTCAATTCAATTAGTGATCTTAGATCAGTTGTAATTTAATTTTTATTCTAGGGCTAATAATTTATTTTTTATTCTAGGGAAAAACAGGGCTAATTTTAAGGATCGATCCTGGGTTATATTAATCGATATCGGATCATTCAAATGAAGATCGATTTGAATCGAAAATCGATTTTTTAAACACACCCCTAATAAGATAAATTTATGTTTTTATGCATTTTGTGATTAATCAAAACATTTATATAAGGAATAAACATGTTTGAATTAAAATAATGTTGTTCTGTTTTATCTTTTCAAACCACAACAGTTTGGTTCTGCCTTTCTCGTGCAGTGCACACACACACACAAACACACATTCCAGTGTGTTAACATTTCTGTACATTGACCATGTTTTGACTTGTCTTTCTCATGTCCAGGGGACTTATGTCCTTCCCTCGCACACATTTCTTAACCATCACCCAGTACGTTGTGTAACACATTGGTTATGCATACCTAAGAACCTTTTGCGCAATATGTATGTGCATTAGAGCTGCGCTTCTCAATCCAGTCACCAGGGACTCTCAGACAGACAGTCCACGTTTTTGCTCTGTCTCTCTCTGTGTGTTGTGATATGTGTTCATGTGGGAGTAAACATCTGGACTGTCTGGAGGTTCCAGAGTGCTGGTAAAGCTTGGCTTTACAGTGAAGCAGGTTTAGACTAGGGTTAAAACAGTTACATTAATTACTTTCCCAAGTTTCCTAGTTCATTGCCAACAAATTCTGGAGGTCTCGGTGTATCAAGCATTTTTAGAAACATTTATTATAGTACAACTTCCCTCAGATTTTTTATAAAAAAAAGATTATGTTCCAATTCATTACATTACCTGAGATTAAATTAGGCTGTGGTTTTGGGGTCATTAGTCCTGAAGTTAATCTTTTTTACAGGTGTCATTTAGCTAGAAACGATTTAGAATTTTCTCTTTTTAGAATGCAGTTGGGCACTCCCAGTTTCATATGCATGCTGCACGTGAAAATGTTCTTCTACCACTATAAGCCAGTAAAAAAGAAAATAGACAGAAAAACAAGTAAATCAGGAAAAGCAGCCAGACTGACCTCAACCCGTAAATTAGGAATCTATGGCACCACCCACCTTGGCTTGTGACCGACCACTGCAGATTCGTGGAGAAAGCATCACAGTGCTGTTAGCCTATCAGAGGCAATTACGTTTACATGTCATATTTATAAGTAAGAGCCAAAATTTTGTTGTTCTTCCCTGCCCACTCCTCCACTGAACTACAACAGCCTGAAACAGGAGCAACAAAGCATTTTTGTTTTTACAAAAACGGCTTACAGAGCATTCATCGCATACATTCAGAAGAAGCAGCGGAATTCTGAAAATCATGACAAAGTGTGTGTGAGTAAAGTTACTCTTATATAGCACCTCTGTAGACACCCAAGGAGACATTACAAGCACGTTTTACACACAACCATTTACACTCAGCATACTCTCAACCGAAAACAACCGTCCACCTTCAGGAGTATCCAATTTGTTTCGGACTTTGGGAAGAGTCCCCAGAGAGAACCCACACAGACATAAAGAGAACATGAAAACTCCAATCAGATAGGGAGTTAAACCAAAGAACCCAATGCTGGGAGTAGGGTTGCAGCGGTAACCGGTTTCACGGTATACCATGGTATTAAAATGCACGGTTATCATACCGTGTGTGTTTGCTTATTACCGGTAAAACGCAAGCCAGCGGAGAAACTCACCCGCGCATGCGCAACTCTGCTCCGCTTCAGCTACTCAGCACACAGCGGTGAGAACAGCAGAAAGTGCATCAGACTAAACAAATCTCCGTCCGCCTAAAAAAAGGCTAAACTAAAATCAGCAGTGTGGGACTATTTCAGAGACCCGCCGAACGCACACAAAGTATGTGTTTAGTTTATAATTTTAATCTGAACATAAATAAAACCTCTTTGTAGTCGTGCACAACCCATGCGGTAAGCGTTATCCGAAATTTGGGCACGCAGGTACAGGCGTGAAGTGCGTGCTACGACGGATTCACGTGTCCGTGTAAAGGTGCTCGCCGGACTGGATGTGAAAGACGCCATTCATTTACATGCGTTCATTTTCAAATTCTGACGTGTCTGTTTTTCATGTGTTAAAACCAGACTCGGTGTGAAATCCTTAAAATAGAAATCTCTATTGTGAGGATCATGTCAGAAATAAATCCCCTCTTTCTGCAGTATCTGGTTATATACCAACTTGGCAGTAAAACGGACGTTTACAACAGTTGTTGATCAGACACTGACCCAGGCTCAGTTTATCAGATATTAAATAATTTAAACTTAAATAATTGTACTGAATATTTTAAACACAGGATCTTTACTTCTTAGAGGACGTGTAATGTGTGACACGTGTGTGTGTGTGTGTGTATATATATATATATATATATATATATATATATATATATATATATATATATATATTTTTTTTATATATATATATACACCCTTAATGCCCTTAAGAGTAGTGGAAAAACCTGGTTTCCTTCACCTAATGGTGTACAGTTTATTTTTTTAAGGAGACATTATCTATATAGTTGTTCCAGGTTTCTACAATAAATAGTTAATTGAACAAAAAACCTTAGTTGTAATTTCTTTAAGGGTCAGTTTAATAATATATGTAACAAACTGTGATACCGTGATAACCGTGATACCGCGGTATTTTCTGAGACGGTTATCATACCGTGAAAATCTCATACCGTTGCAACCCTAGCTGGGAGGCAAATGTGCTAACTACTAAGCCACCGTGCCGCCCAAAAGTTTTTTTTTTTTTTATTGAAAAATTGTTCAACTGCATTTAAAAGGTTTCAGATCTATGCAAAGTGTCTATGAAAAGTTGTTTCATAGTTGTCATGGTTCTGTATAGGACCACCAGCAAAGATTTCTAGGAAAGAACCTTTTTTTTAAGAGAGTGCGGAACACAAAATATCTAGCAGATTGCTGCATTTTACAAACTAATGCTAAAGGGCGTCTACAGTATTGTAGTGTTATTTTTGTTTCCATGGCAGCTGATCTTGTCCTGATCTCTATCAATACATCTCTGAAATGTTCTCTGTCTCTGTCTCTTTTATAGACATCTGGAGCTCCTGCTTTTTTTTCCAGTTTTTTACGCTAAGGTGTTTTGAAGGGCATGAGGGACCAAAAACGATGAAATCCCACTGCTTTGTGTTTCTGATAGAATTTAGCGCCTCAGTTAACTTCATCAGACTTCCTTCCGTAGTGGAGTCTCACCTGAGAGATGAAAAATACAATTCTTTGGGTGTAGCGGGGAAACTTTCATATCCTGTTGTCATACACACACGTGATTGATGTTGGCTTGGACAGAATGCTTGTCCGTCTTTCTCTCTCTCTCATTCTCTCTCTCTCTCTCTCTCTCTCTCTCTGTCTCTCTCTTTCTCTCTCTTTCTTGTACTGTTTGCAAGGACCATCCTTTCATATGGACTTCTCTTTGATGAGCATTCCCAGTGGTCTTGCTGTCAGTGTGAAAGGAAGGAAAATGAATTGTTTTCTCTTCCGGAAACCCGACGTGTCTTATGGAGCACAGGGCTCGATACTCCAACTCCCAGTAGACACTGCGAACATGGATCAATCCAGAAAACCCCTTTGCTCCGATCACTCTTTTAGTCTGCCTTAGCCAGTGGGCAACACACACACACACACATTCTCACACACACAGTTACTTGTTTCTTTAGTCTTTTAGGTTTCAGTGCTTGAGAGACAGGCTGCATCTCAGGAGTATGCTCTGGAAGTCTTTGAGGAAGAGCGAGAGAGGGAGAGAGAGGGGAGGGTAAAAAACAAACAAAAAAAAAACAAGCAACTGTTAAGGTGATGTTGGAAAAGTTGAGAATTTCACATCAGAGGTAGATATTCTAGTGCGTGTGCGTGTGTGTGCGCTCATGTGAGCGTCTGAAGCGGGTCTGGATAGGTGCCTTCACCAAATTCACTTTTGTCCAGTTCCAGGAGGTGTGTGTGTGTGTGTGTGTCTGTCTGTATGTGTGTGTATGGATGGCTGCAGATCTGAGGCTCTATCACTCAATAGACACTTGTTTCTCTCTCTCTCTCTCTCTCTCTCTCTCTCTGTCTCTCTTTCTATGAAGCCCAGCATTTAAAGTAGGGTATTCATCTGCTATACAGATAAAGACGTGAGTAAATTGTTGCTTTCATCTAAAAAGCCTTCACAATTTAATTTCCTTCTTTTGTATTTTTGTGTATTTTTGTTAAACCAGCTGCACTTTCACTATATGGCCATTCTGTGACAAATGGTCTAACGGAGAACATGCTTATTACATTAATACGTTATAGGTGTCTGTATCATTGCTGTTGCTAAACTAGCAATTAAAGTCTAGATAAATATGTACATATCATATAGCCATGCACCAAAAATTGAATACACAGCAGACAACATTTAGTGCACACATAATATATAATATATACACACATAATGCTTTTAAATAAACATACTTAATGTAAACAATCACTATTTACACCCTTTTAACATCTGACTGCCTTGTTTTAGTTTCAATACATGTTAAAGCTCTCAGTCTGCCGGGTGGTATGGAAGCTCGATTAGAAACATTTAGAAGAGAATGACTGCGGTTAGATGACAAAAATTAAATATTTTTTCCTGTGGGATTTTTTCCTGTGGGATTTTTCTGTGGTTCTAAACCAGAATTTGCTTATTTTCTACAGTTTTACCAACTATGAGAAGCACAGTGCAGCTGCTGCTGACTAACAGACACCAGTATAAACAATGAAAACATCTGTCCGATGAGATGAAAGAGCCTAAGTCAAACAACTGGTGTTGGGAATGATAAAAAAAGCCTAATTCTGTTCTTAGTTCTCTTGTGTTTGATCTTATAGCCATCCAAGTAGACTTTTAGTCCTTTTACATTTAGAAGATAAAGCTTCAAACCTGAGAACATACAGTGAACTGAATTTATTTTGATTTTAAAAGCACGTTTTGAAGAGGTGAGCTTTTTTTTTATTCTTGTTTGTTTTAGTTATTTTTATTTTTTTATTTGGTATCGTCTAGGGGTGGGCAATATTATATCGTATACAATTTATCGTGACACAGAAACATCACAATATTAAAAATCCATATCGTGATAATAGGGATGTTCTGTGTTAAAAGTCTATTATTTACTGTGAAGCTTTAAGTGTATTTATTGTATAATTGTTTTAGTTTGCAGTTTATATGCATGCACTAAATATTCTGCAATATTTTTGCTGCATTATATTATTTTATGCTATATTATTTATTTTGCCACATTATGATTATTCTGTTATAATATTATACTATATTCCTGAAATGAATGAATTATTTTTCTGTTTTCCTATATCACCAAGTATATCATTATCCCAAAAATACCCTGAAATATCGTGATATTATTTTAGAGCCATATCACCCACCCCTAGTATCTTTTCTTTTTAGTGCATGACCTCACCAGTGAGTGAGTTCCCACAGTGCCCCCACCCTGTAGCCTGTGGCCACCTTAAATACACATGGGGTGGATTAATCATTTGTGGCTGTGTACTAAATTGGTGGCTGTGACCATCAGATACATCATAATTCTGAAATATAGTGCGGAGCTGTGCCCAACTTCATCATTAAAAACCCTAAGTTAGAAGTGTATTTAATGTGAAAGTTGGTGTTGCACAGATGCAGTATAGATGATCACAGATCCACTTTCTTATTAAGGCTCAGATTACAGCCATAACTATTTCATATAACATTATTTAACACAAGTCCCCAATGACATGCTCGTTACGACCGTGTTGCAGCATATTATAAATGCTGTGCATGTTGAATTAAAATGACAGCAGTGCTCAGACAGTGCATGATTAATAATATAGTCTCCTTTACTGTTCTACCTTTCTTCTTATCCCCATACTTATCCCCTCATTCTGTGCTGAGGCCATGCATATGATTTGCAGCTTTTCTGGGCTTAGATTAGGAGATAATTTGCTCTTGGGAGAAAGCCCTAATTAGCTTGTTACAGTTCTTGCTGGTTCTTGTGAACAGTACCATCAGGCAGTAAACAACTGTACATGTTTACTGCTGAAAGAATTTTCCAAAGTGAGCACCTGAAATGTGCTGCTTCATGACTTTATGACCCAAAAAGCTGTCAGGAAACTATTGCAACACAATTATGCCAACTTGTGCAAACCGGCTTCTCTTCCTATTAGCTACAAACCTATATTTCTTAGGGAATAGGGGTGGGCGATATGGTCCTAAAATAATATCACGATATGTCATGATATTTTCGCGATAACGATACTCTTGATGATATGACAAAAATAAATAAGTAAATAAAAATATATATTTTAAGAATACACAACTGCAACAAAATAACAATAAAATGGAATTATTGCATACAATATTAATAATAGTATAGGCACACCCCTAACTGAGATATTAAAAATAAATACAGTAATTTTACCAGATTTGTAACAGAAGGCAATGATCGAGAATGTCACAATACTAATAATGAACTCTATATATCTCCATATATCCAGGATTAAAGTAAAATAAATGATAGTGGACAGATATAATCTTTCTCTAGTAGATATATAATGGGAAATAAGAACAGTATGAATTTTTCTTTCGCTAAAAACAGTAAAAAGTAGAACCCTGATGTGATAGTTAGGGGTTGGTGATATGGCACTATATTTTAATATTTCAGGGTATAATATCGTTCACAATATTTAAAAATGTTGGCGATATTATTGCATACTATACGATATGACACACCCCTATTAGGGAGAATAGAAAATTACATAGAAGATAATTCACTTGCATAAGGATGTGGAAACTAAAGGAAAGTACATTTATATGGACAAAAGTAATCGGGACACCTGCACATACATCCTGCTTTTGTAGGAGTAAGTATGCAGAGGAGTAATGTTCACTAGATGGTTTTTCTCTAGATCTGGCAGCAGTATTAGTCGTTTGAATAGAGGTTTCCCATTTAAAGCTAAATGTAGTTTAACCCCAAGTTCTTAGTGAGGTCAGTATGTAGGAAGATCACCACCCTTCCTCATCCCAAGCTTCTCCCAACTCATCAAAAATTACTGGATGGAGCGAAATAATTCATAGTTCCAGAGAACACAGTTCCACTGCTTCACAGCTCAATACTGGGGGCCTCGATACCCATCTAGCCCACACCTGGCATTAAGCATGGTGCCAATATGTCAGTGTGTTATTCTTTTGCCAGTACTTCTCTTCACGGGCTATTTTGTAGTTCTGTTGACAAGTTTTATTTTTTTTTATATTTACAGATGATTTTATTTTTAAGGGAGTAAACCTAAATTAATTAATTTAATTTGGCTACTTTTTAAACAATAACAAGCAATTCCCTCTGGCAGGGTCTGTATGTAAATATGTACAATATTTATCATGCATTTTTACAAAAACAGTAATTGATTAATCAAATTAATTTGATTAACTTCCCAGCACTAATTTGAACAGCTGTGTCAATAATGGGTGTAACTTAAAACAGTTCATGTTGAAAATGCTGTTACAGCTAGTGATATATACTGTAGTACTATTTAACTTCTATAACTGTTATTACTTCAATGGAAAAAGTTGAACTTTGTCTAATTACAGAAGCTGTACTACAGTAACCCATCTGTAATAATGAATCATGTATACCTTGAGACTGATGGATTGATAATTTGTAACTATACAGTTAGTAGACACATAATGTTTTAAATAATTCTAAACTAATTAGCATGATAAAACATGGCTAGTTTAGACGTATTCAGATACAGTACGTAATTTAAACGAGTGAAAGTAACAGTAGTTCTAGACACTTTACCTTGATAAAGCACAGGTAAAACTTTTTAGAAATCTGCATAGAGCCTGGCAAACATATGTGTATACATCATTTGCTTTGAGTTCCTCTAATTAAGAGCCCGTTTACCCTTCACTTTCTTGAACATGAATTGTGAAGTATCATAGACACATCTATCACCACCTTTCATTAAACTGTAGCTTGCACAGCTGTGCTGTCTCAGTGGAGAATTACATTTAGCTGGACTCATAAATAGTTAATTAGAACTCTGGAAAGGTAATCTAAGTTCTTGATGGCTGCTCCAGGTAATGGGAACAATTTGCCTACAGGAATGATTAGACTTTCTGCACATCTATTTCAGGTGTTGCATTATATGATGTTTAATTTCTCTTTAGCTTAACCACATTTTAAGTGATGACTCGACCCAAAATCTGATTGACTTAATTTCCACTTTGTCTGTGTTTGCAGCCTCTCAGCTCAAATGTGCTTGATGTCTGAAGTTAGCTTCTTTAGGTTTGTTCTGGCCTAACAGAGAACCATATAGCTGTGGGGTTTGCATTGTGCAAAATGCTAATCACCACAAACTAAGCTTGAACCATATTACGTTTTTAAGTTTTTAAATAGTCAAATGAAGTTGTCTGTAGTGCTTGTTTCATATACTGTGTTAAATACAGTTATCTTTAAAGTAGGAAACAATTAAGCATATTTTTACTGATTGTTACCTAGAAGTGGGAATCTCTAGGCTCATCTTATGATACGATTATTGATGCATCATGATTCATCTTTTTCTTCTATACACAATTTATTTTTCCTCATTGCATGACCACTTGGTACTTTTAATGAAAGTATCTGTAATGATCCACAATGAATCCTGCTATTTAATAAACTCTTTTACTTTATTTCTATTTACTGAAACAATCTAATGATTAATAAAGATCAATTAATCAAATGATTAATGAAGAATCTAGAATTAATATTGTTAGGGTATTGTTAAAACCAGCTACAAGGAAAGTAGAAACCAAATGCCAGTGTAATGTGGAAAAAATATGGAGCTGGTTTTAATGTTGTGGCTGATCTGTGTTTGATCTGCGTATAAATAAAAGTATTATGAAAAGTATATAATAGAGCTTTTTTTAATGTATTATAAAATATATTAAAGCTAAAGCTTCAGCCTATACCTTTTCGGTTGTTTAAAGAGATTGTTTAAATGCAAGATAGAGGATGTGATTTTTTTTTTTCTTTTTTTTTCTCTTTTCTTTATTTTCTGTTCTTTATGTGTGTATATGTTTTGGCAAAAACCGAAATAAAAAAACTAAACGTACCTCAAATCTCAGGGCAGGTTTGCTTATTATGCTTTAATGGAAGAATTCAACTAAATTAAGTGTAGCTCCATATTTGTGCCATCTACTGTGTGCGTGTGTGTGTGAGAGAGAGGGGGCTGAGAGTCTTCAGCACAGTGACAGTTTTGATAGTTTGGGGGAAAAGGAAGTGGAGGAAAGCAGCGGATGGCTTGATAGGTAGTGCAAGCAGCGGTGTACACAATAACACAGACTAATTTTGGGAGAACATGAGGAAAAAGCGAGATCAAGTTATGTGCATACTTTAGAACATGGAATCGTACAAGCTGACTAGGAGATCAAAATGTGTACATGTTGGCAGGTCTGAATCGATTTTTTTTTATTTAGAATCATCCACGTCCAAATCGAGATGCAATTAAGAATCAAATATTCCTTCCTCCCACCCCTAATGTTACCTATTTATGCCAAATAAATAAATATCAAGATTTAAACATGGCAGTTTTTTTTTTTTTTATCTAAAGGCTAATTCTTGTCTATTTGTTGTAAACCTTCACTCATGTGTCTCTCTCTCTTTGTTCTTAGATCTCATCTGATGCCGAGACTGAAAGAATCACGCTCTCACGAGTCATTGCTTAGTCCAAGTAGTGCAGTGGAAGCTCTGGACCTCAGCATGGAGGAGGAGGTCCTTATCAAGCCCGTACACAGCTCCATCCTGGGACAGGACTTCTGCTTTGAGGTAAACACACCCATTTAGATTGAGTATTGGGTTTTCTTGCACCTACTATAAGGGAAATGTATTTTATAATAGTAAATATTGTTTAGGCATGTACTTTTGTGTTGCATCTGGTACAGTATTACCACAAACACAGCCAAAATGTTAGTTGAGTGTGAACGCAGGGTAAGCCTTATGTGGATGATACTTGAGTAACACAATTATGATATAATGATCTGCTAGCCTTTTTATTGCCTCTGTCTCAGCTTTTTTTGCAGCAGGCCTGAAGTGCAGGAATGGATGTATATTAACAAATGAAATGAAGTCCAGCAGACACTTTTGATTAAGTATATTGGCTTCTTATTGTGTGCTATAAACATAAAGTCAAAATAATAACATTTCAGTAATTTTGGGAAAAGTTTTTAACCTCTGTATTAGTAGCAAGTTCTCACAGTGATGTGCTGCATTTGTTACATGAAGCTAGAAGGCAAAGGAGAGGACGTGAGGGCAGACTGTGAGAACATTCAGTGAAATAAGATGTCAGCTTCAGTTTTTGAAGAAATCTCCAAGTGACTGAGTAAACTCTTCAAACTCTGTAAACTCTCAAAAAAAAAGTTGAGTTAAAGGCAGTTCTGATTTAAAAAGAAATGGAAGTGTATAAGCAACCTTTGTGCGTTTACCTTCCACTGCATACTTAACTACTAATTGGCACCTGATTAGTATAAAAACAAAGAATTATCTTTTTTGTAGTTTCTGAGAAAAAATTATGTCCACATATGAGGACTTCGGTTTTATATTTCCACAGAACACAATTAAGTTGCAAATAGTAATGATGTGCAAAACCTTTATTTTGAGCAGATTTTTAATGAGTGGAAAACAAAAGTAGAAACAACAATTGTGCTATTTGTGCAATATGGCTCATTTAAAGTGCTGTTTTAACACAAAGACGTTACAAATAAAAAAATAAAACATTTATCTGTCTATAAAAAACCCAGTTTCCCCCTCTGGGATCAATAAAGTATCTATCTGTCTGTCTGTCTGTCTGTCTGTCTATCGATCTATCGATCATACTATCATATTTACTGTTCATTTAAATTTCTGAACAAAATTAAAACTGTATTTTGTTAATCCCTTCTGCCACCACTAATAATGACCTTATAAGTGGACACCAGGCCCTTATAGAGCAAAATTTAGTGTTGTGGTCTAGTCAACCCAAAACGCCAGGTCCTAGGAGTTTAATGATTACACTGTTATAAACTGAAATGTTGGTAATAAATCTGACCAACATAAAACTAACACCCATACGTTTCACTGCAGGTGAGCACCTCAACTGGCAGCAAGTGTTTCTCATGTCGCTCGTCCGCCGAAAGAGACAAATGGATGGAGAACCTGAGGCGAGCCGTCCACCCAAACAAGGTAAAAGTCCCCTCCACGAAGCTGTGCTTACCCCTGTCACTGTAGAGAGATGCTGTCACACCTGACCTGCCTGCGATTGGCTGATCCCAGTTTTATCAGGATGTACATACAGTTCATGCAGGGAAACATGGCGGGAGTGGAAAGTTTTCCGAGTGCTTGAAATGAGGGCAGGTGTTTGTTTTTTTTTCCTCCCTTCTTCTCTTTAATTAAACCATTGCTCAGACATGGGAGCCACAAAACATATGGCTCCTTAAAGCCCGCCAAGAAATGATGGCAGTAAGACAGCTCACCCCACCCTCATCTTTTATTATTTAACAAATTAACAACTAATTAGTTCTTTAAAAAATAAAAAGAGAGAAAGAGAGAGCGAGAGAAAGAAAGAGAGCGTGAGAGAGGGGGTTGGTTGTGTCTGTCAATGGGTTATTTGTTTGCCTCTCTTGCAGCTTGTCTCAGGATGTGGTGAGGATCCCTCCATCATTCAAGTTGTAAATTTTAATTGCCTGATAGGTTTCTAGGGTGTGCCTTGCCATAAGGTTTCAGAATGACTGGCTGTAAACAAGCGGCTCTCGCAGGCTGATGCTGGAAGTTTGAAAAGGAGCACATTATAGTTCAGTCGTCAGTTACTGGTACTGAAATCTGCTACTGTCTGCATAATTAGTTTACCGTGTGTGTGATGAGTGTTGAAAATCATATCACAATATGGATTTTTTTTAATGCCACGATAACGATATATATCATGCTATACCACATTTGAGTATGTTTTTTTTTTAGTTATTCTTCGAAAAATATGACAAAATATTCATTGCTTACTTTTTTCCAACTTTATTTCAAAGTGACATTAAATCAGACTTTCACAAATAAGAATTACTACCTTTTAGTGCATCAATATACATGTATCAAATGAAAACAGGTGAGGTAGGCGCAGTAGCTATTTTTTTCTAAATTAAACAGGTATTTAAATTGAGTTATCAAAATAAACTCAATTAACATTTTTTAAAGTGTCCGTCAAATAACGTAAAGCAGTGCCATGTTGCAAAACCACATTATGAAGCTTTTTTTTTGTTAAAATTACTTGTATTATCACTTATATAAAACGAGTTTATGCAAAGTGACCATGCCAATACATTTCATTGTAGCCTACTTTATATATTTGCATGAATAATTGACACTTTTCTATCGTCCCCACAATATTTATCATCATATCGCAAAGCACTAGTTGTAATGAACTTAAGTGTGAGAGAACACACCTGGAAACTTGAGTTACAATCATGCTAAAAATCATGTAGTGTAACTGCAGCTGTTTACTAGTAAAATGAGAGAATATTAATATAAAATACATGATTAATTATTAAGGGACACATATGGAATTACACAGTAAACAAAAAAATAATGGTTTGTCCTTCACAATCCCCTAAACAATTAAGATGGGTGAAAAGCAGCAAATATTGTTCAGCACCTCCAGGAACTCCTTCCATTAAGACACTGAGAAAACTATTCCAGGTGACTCTCCCTCATGAAGACACTGAGATTAAAATACCAAGAGTGTGCAGATCTTTCCTCAAAGATAAATACAGTACTTATAGCAATCTAAAGTATAAAACGTATTCTGGTTCGTTTAACATTTAACAAAAAAAAATGTACTGTGGTTTGGGCACCTCTAGATGGTTCAATCCATAAACATTTCAGTTCTACACATTCAAGAATGTGTAGTACGCTTGTGGACCTGAGTAGTTAATCAAAAATCAATACTGTCCTCTTAAAAACTTACTTTTTGTGTGTTTGTGTGTGTATAACCATTTGACTCTGCCCCATCCAGTCTGCGGCATGGAGGAGCATGTAGCTGAGCAACTTGAGCACCTGGCTTGTGCCAAAGAAAAATGCTGCATCTGTTGCTCATTAAAATAATTATTCACTACTCATTAAAGAGATACAGTTACCAGTTATTTGTGATCTTGATTTAAGGTCATATTGTCCAGCACTAGTGAGGTGTTTCACCACCTGCTAAAATGCTAAACTCAACCGTAACTCTCAGATGTTGAGTAAGTGTGAATTTTGATCAGCTCTAGAGTAGGTGGTTCCAGGTTCGCTGACTGGGAGTCCATCACAGTATGACCTCATCTTGGAATGCCAGCTTTCCATCTTCATTTCCTTTTCAAGCAATCTTTTTCACAATGCAGCGGTGAATGACTTTGACTTTAACTGCCGAATGATGTCATGCCATATTTATGACTTCTTCCCCCCAAAGCCTTTATAATAGAGGGGATGAAATGATGTACAGCAGAAAGCATTTAATTACCAGCAGGAACAGATGACCTGAAACGGAAGGTGATTTAATCGCAAACGGGCAGCTGTATCTGCATCAGCGGCCGTTTTAGATTCTGCGCTCATCCGGCGATGATCTTTTACTGCCCTACCCTCATGCTCCGGTGATCCTCCGACCTCACCCTGTTTCCTCTTCTGTCTCCAGGACAACAGTCGGCGGGTGGAAAACATGCTCCGGCTGTGGGTCATCGAAGCGAAAGACCTGCCGGCCAAAAAGAAATACTTCTGCGAGCTGTGCCTGGACGACTCCCTCTACGCCCGCACCACCTGCAAGCTCAAGGCGGACAATATCTTCTGGGGGGAACACTTTGAGTTCTCTAATCTACCCGCCGTCCAGAACATCACTGTTCACCTCTACAGGGACTCGGAAAAGAAGAAGAAAAAGGACAAGAACAATTACGTGGGACTGGTGAGCATCCCGGTAGAGACTGTGACTAGCAGGCAGCTGGTTGAAAAGTGGTACCCAGTCAGCACGCCCAACCCAAGCAAAGGGAAGACGGCGGGCCCCATGATCCGCATCAAGGCCCGCTACCAGAGCATGAACATTCTGCCCATGGAGATGTACAAAGAGTTTGCTGAATACACCACAAACAACTACATGCTGCTCTGCTCCGTGCTGGAACCAGCCATCAGCGTCAAGAACAAGGAGGAAATGGCCTGCGCTTTGGTGCACATCCTGCAGAGCACCGGCAAAGCCAAGGTAAGACCTTCTTTAACTGATTTTTTATAGAAAGAGCTGGGACTGGTACGAGTCCTATGCTGTTAAATAGTGCACATGTTCCAGTATGTTCAAACTGAAATGAATAAAATGGAAAAAAAAAAGACTTGTCAAGTAGGTAAAATTGCCATTGATGCACTGTGATGATGTAAGTGATATGATTAAATGTTAAATGTAGGGTTTTTTTTTGTTTCCATCTCTTCTGGGTTCCTTAATGCTGACTGTCAGCTGACATTGATCATAGGCGATCTGAAATTTTCAAAAAAATGATACAGCTCTTACGTAGAGATGTCCCTGATTTGATCATGTGATTGTAAATTAGGAAGGATCATATGATTTTTAAAGGATTGGAATCGTGTGGAAAAGATACAAGTCAATAATTTATCAAAATTTAATGTTATGTTATTACTCCACGAGTTTACTATAGACACAATGCCCATGAATGTATTCGTGGCCACAAAAAATCTTGTTGGGTAAAGTAGTGGATTGGGAGACACATTACATAAAGAAATGGAGGGAAGCAAAACACTAAGCGGCTACAAATATTGCATCAGTAGCGCACCACGGCTGCAGTAGTGCTAATGTTATATCTTGGATCAAAAAAATTGATTAAAATAAAAAAAGGTCTGTAATTACTTTTTTATGTAACCCACTGTTTGTATTTTGTTATAGATAAACTGGCTGCTGATAGATTTGATTCAGAGTCAAGTTGGTGAAGAGTTTACACTATCGGATTTCACCTAAAATCAGGATACAAAATATCAAACATATATATATTTTTTTGCGACTGAAGTTGAATGGAATTTTGAGGCTAAAAATTGAGTCTCAGCCCATCCTACACTACTACACGACTTTCACTCTGACTCGCCACAACTGGAAACTAGGGTTATAATGATGCTTAAAGTCATGTAGTCATGTGTTTACTGGTATAAATGAGTAAAATCACTATTATGTTTGTTTACTGCACTGCTTATATAAATATACATTCTAAGCTTATTTATTTTATTGAAATCAGCTTTATTTAAAGTTGTCAAAAACAGTTTTAAACTTGGTCAACACAGTGTGATTAATATCTTATAATCTAGTCTGGCTGACCTCACTGACTATTCAGCACCTATTTCCTTCAAAAAAAAAAAAAAGAACACATTGACCTTCCCTTTTCAGTTCTGGTTTATAACCAAAGGAAGGAGTGTGGTTTCCTGCTGGTAGAGCAGAATATTTCCACTATAGGTTTCTTTCTAATCAGACATTTAAGGCATCTTAAATAAGACGTTGGGAAGATGCTCTGTCCCCTAAATGCTGTTGTTCTAAAGGTGAATATCAGTTTGAAGATCAGTCAGATCAACAGGAATTCTGTTTTATGCCAGTAGCCTAGAATATCTCACTTGAATTAGAAGTGTTTTCTAATGCATTCAGTGTGGTTCACTGTGTGTTTCACTGTGTGTGTGATGAGTCCTGTTATTAGCCGATTCTCAGTAATGGGACACAGAATAAGGCACTTGGAGAAGACTCAGTTCTACAGCTAGAATTCAGCTTTAAAGCTTAAAAAACATACTCCATCTTTCTCAGTATGAGAGAAAGGTCTTGTAATGTTTTGTAGCCCCATAAATATTTTTGCAGTCGTGGCTGTTGTTTGGTGTGTGGTGATTTATTCCAAGAAATCTTAGTGTCATTTAGCTTCTGAGAATGTTTTAGGAACACTCTGTGATCGCAGTGCTTTTCTGTATTTGGGCATTAAGCACATCCCACTTCTCTTCCACATCTCTCTCTACAAATGACTGTACTGTTGGAGTGTAAAGATCCTGGTATCAAATGTGTGCTGCTGATCCTCCTCTGTTATCTCTGTTGTAACAGCATGGAGACATGGCTAAAGAGGCACATTTGGGGTCTTTAATGTGGCTTATTTTGTGTTTGTGTGTGTGTGTTTGTGTGTGTGTTGTGGTTCTCATTAAAGCAGGGATTATCTCCCCCCTCCAGGGCGAACACCTCACCACACCCTCCACCAAGCAAAAGAACTAATTCTTCCTGTTTCACCCCAGCTACGTAGAGACGAGCTCAGCAGCTGTCATCCCTGTTGGCTGCCTGAGCTTCTGTCTGGCCTGACTGGCGGAGTTTCAGTCACTGCGATTAGATTAGAGCGCTTGTGGTGACTCACACGGTGAGGTAAACACACAGAGGGAAATGGCCATAGATGGTGGAGTCGCCGTCGTCTCTGGTTTATGTACGGCATTTTCTGCAGAGTGTGTTTAGACTGCAGTAATGTTCTTGTCATGCTCCTGTTTAACACAGAACAGGACAAAGTAAAGGCGAACCGTGGATATCTTGTTCAGACTTAAACTCGCTACTAGATCTTTTGCTTGTCTAGATACCAGCCCCGTTAATGAATACTAGTGGTGTAATGGTGCGTGTGTTCTTTACGAAACGTCACGCTTCGGTTCACGTAAGCAGAATACACGGTGCAGGCAGTTTATAGGGGACTTGTGAAACCAATCAACATAATGCGAAACTAACAGGAGTGTTGCACCCGGAAAGTGTAGCTGTAGCACTGTTGCTATCAGCAACTCGCTACTTTTAGTCTGAGAACTTTTACCCTGAGAAGTTTAGCACAAAAGCTGAGAGTGGCGACAGGAAAGCGAACTGGACAGTGACACACAGGAGCTCGAGGACACGTCTGCTGCTTTTAAATCTACTGTGTGTGATACTGTGGGTTCCCTCTGAAATAAGCTAACAACACTTCGTGCAACGCGGACAGCCACAGTTGTGATTGGCCCGTCGGGCCTTGCGTTTCCGCCCACACATTACCTGCCTAGCGCACCCTCACTAGATACGCATAGGCTACAGCGTATGTTCAACCCAGAAGTAGGCCTGTCACAATAATATGTACCTCAATAATATTTGATAATTGAGAAATCCTCTATTGTGTTAATTTGAATGTTTGTTCACATATATATCAGTGAAAAGTATTTTAGCCAGTTATGCTAAATGACAAATTTTTCAATAACTGAAGATAAGTGACTCCATACTAGGGCTGCCACGATTAGTCGACTAGTCACGATTATGTCGACTATTAAAATAGTCGACGACTAATTTAATAGTCGATTAGTCATTTTTTTTTTCTTTGTTTTTCTCTCCAAACTGCTGCGACTGCCTTTCTGTCCTGGACGCACATGCGCAGTAGTGGAAACCGGGGTAGGTAGTGGACGACATCTCAGGACATTATACAGACAGGCTCTGGTTTCATGGCTACAGAACTCAAAAGTGTGGGATCACCAAGAAAATAAAAGTGAAACGCGTGCAATGCAATATCTGCAATGAAGAACTTGCCTTCCTCGGCAGCACAACCGCGATGCACGAGCACCTGAAAAGGAGGCATGTTGTGGCTGATTAAATGACGAAGAAGCTAAATTGCTATTTAGCTGCTAAAATTAGCGTAAACAGAGCGTTAACTTAGTACTTAACTTACTCATCTTGATAGCTTTAAAACAGAGGTCACTAATAGGCGGACCGCGATCCGGATCCGGACCCAGACTTTGTCACAAATGCCGTCCCAAACCGATAAACTACAGAGAAGGATTTCATTCTGACAGTGGCTTCTGTTTTCAGTGCTTTTCGGTGCAGTAAACTCACAGATCAGTCATGTGTGGTGTAAAATCACCAAACGCTCTCCTCTGCCAATCAGATCTGTGCAGACCGCTGCCCTGTGTACGGTAATGTACACAATATCTGGACAGAGAGGCATTTTTTATTAATATACTTTTTTTCATAATAGTTCAAACAACCTCACGGTTGAGATGTTTCATAAATGCCAGTGCCTTATCCTTATTTTACACAGTTGTTTACACTTTATGCTAAACAGTAAAATAATTGTCTGTTACAACAAGCTGCATATTTCATTAAAGGTTTAATGAACTATGATTTTAATTGTTTTTATTTTTAGTTAGCATATAGCTGAAATCTAATGTTGGTTGTATAATAGCAGCTGCATTCTATTGTGATAAACTGTGTTTTATATTCAATTAACGTATGATCCGATTAGTCGACTAATCATAAAAAATAATCGGTGATTAGTCGACTATAAAAATAATCGTTTGTGGCAGCCCTACTCCATACACACAGTGCACTAGGTGTAGAAAAAATGTATATATATTTTCCAAACTATGAATATTTAAAATGCTATTCTATTTAAATTTGTATAATTGCCTTGTTATTCTATAGTATTATCATTTTGTCACTGGAATTTAAATGGTTTTAAAATGACAGCAATGATTTCTGGGATGATATATCGTCCACAAAAGGACTACCCAGAAGTATAAATTGAACTTAATATGCTAACGCATATTCGTCTGTATCATCATGACCTACCAATTACCAGAACTAATTAAAAAAAATTACTTAAACCCAACTACTCATCCCCACTGCTTGTAAGCAGCCTCTAGATGTGAAATCAGACAGGTCCCAAGCCATTACTGAAGTATTTTCAAAGCACATTGTTTTTTTGTTTTTTGTTTAGTTTGGAGCCTACTGTAAATTTGTATAAACATACAGAGGAGTGTAAAACAATACATGATTATAGTTACATTTTTATTATGAAGTTATTAAAGGTGAGGCTCTTCAGAATGCCCAGCCTTTTTTTATTTTCTACCAACTGTACCGAAAACGTACTGAACCATGTGAATTTTCTGTACCGTTACACTCCTAAAGATTACTTAAAAAAAAAATCAATCAGTTATTAATCAATTTCTTAGAATTTAAATATAGACAAATTAGTGCTTTTAATTTCCCCTCCGATATGCTTTTTTCGCATACAGCCATGACACTAGAGGCACTACAAGCACCGCGTAGAACAGCACTTTCTAAGAAGCATATACAGCTCGCTAGCTAACAATAGGCAATTAGCATAACAAGCTAACACAGTGACGGTAGGTCAGCTCTGTGGAGTTAAATGCTCCTCCGTCCTGCCTGCCTCACTGTATGAGGGTTTTTATCCGACTAAAAACAACAGCAAACAACCAAAGCTTTCACATCTATTCTCTCAGTAATAGAGGACTGGAATTGCGCAATTAACCTACAGCTCAGACAAAATTAATAATAAAGATGCTGTGATATACCGTGAAACCGCCAGAATCTTGAAAAATACTGTGGTATTTTTTTTTTTTTTTTTGGTCATGCCGCCCAACACTAAGACACCAAATACCACAACTTAACACAATAAACACAATATATGCTTTGGATAGGGTCTGTGTTATTGTTTGTAATTAGGGTTTGTATATTAGGGTCAATATAAAGGCTGTCTGGGAGGGTGCCAACACTGCAGATCTTCAGTTGTTCCTGATTGTTGGAGTTGGGTAGGGTTTTGCCTCGCCAGCTCTGAAAATTGCTGTCGCACAATCACAAACTGGTGCTTTTTCTCCGTGGCTGTAGAAAATCTGCTAAATTAACCATGAAACAGGTTTGTACTGTGGGTGGACCGACAGTGTGGGGGCTATATTTGTCCATGTGATCAGCTGGAGTCAAAGCTAATTGATACACATGAACAGTGCCAAGCTTCAGCAAACCTATTCATTTTCCATGCGTCTTATTGCGTTTCTTTCTTCTAAACAGTAAGAGATGCCTATCGGTGGAGTGAAGCTGTTCACAGCTGATGAAACATGACTCATAATCTGTGTTTAGAGCTGCAGCAAAAGATCATTTCAGTAATCGACTGACGTGTAACTAAAGAGTTTCAGTAAATGCATAAGCTGCAGAGGGGTTCAGTGTGGAGTGCTTAGAACTGTTGAGAATGTAATGAACCCAATTAAAACTGGATATTCAAACTCCCACACTCATTAATATGCATATTGCCACTATCATGCAGAAATTTGCCTCTCTATTTTTGGAATTTAGATGTATTTCAGCCTGATGCTGATTTTTTAAAAAATGACTTGAATTAAAATCAATTTATATTCACTTCCATTGAAAGGTACAGTTGCCATATTTAAGTATTTTGTGTGAAAACGATAAAATGCACAATAGGAATGTAACAAAAAAGCCTAATGTGTGTTAAAGAACTATTAGGAATTATATTAGTATCAGTAGTAAATAGTTCAGGATGTGTCCTTAATGCACTGTTACTCTCTTGTCAGCAGAGCTAAAGCCAGTATTTTCTAACTAGAACTTAAGTAGTGTAGTGTGGGTGTGGTCTTTGACTCCACCCCAGAGGTTAAAAGGTTTAAAAACACAATAGCAGCGCTGCAGCCATGGAAGGTAGCAAGCGGGCTGGTTCAGCACAAGTCTTAGCTGCTACACAGCTTAAAAAAAAAGCTCAAGCACTTGTCGAAAAAGCTCAGGAAATTATTGAAATTTTAGTTTTTACAAATTATGCAATAAGCAATAAATACATAATCTAGCATCTGTTATAAAAAATGGTCGGATATATGCCACTTTATATATATATGTGTGTATATATATATATATATATAATTTATTTTTTCTCATTAATGTACACTCCATCTTGACAGAAAAAACCCAGAAATGTAGAATTCTTTGCAAATTTATTAAGAAAGAAAATCTCAAATTTCACATGGTCAGAAGTATTCAGACCCTTTGCTCAGTATTGAATAGAATTACCCTTTTGATCAGTAAAGCCATGAGTCTTCTTGGGAATGGTGCAACAAGTTTTTCACAGCTGGATTTGCAGATGCTCTCCAGTTCCGTCAGGTTGGATGGTGAACGTTGGTGTACAGCCATTTTCAGGTCTCTCCAGAGATGCTCAGTTGGGTTTAGGGCATTTTTCTTTTTTATTAATTTGCAAACAAATCGATATTTCATTTTTTTTTTCTTTCAAGATGGGGTGCTGATTGTGTACATTTAATTAGAAATGAAATTAACTTTTTTATTTTAGCAAATGGCTGCAATGAAACAAAGAGTGAAAAATTGAAAAGGGGTCTGAATATTTTCCATATCCACTGTATGTTCATTTTTATTGTTTTCTATTTCTATCTGATTACTCAAATAAAAATCAAGATAATAAAAATAGATTTGACAGCACTGGTCATCATGGAGCCTCATCTGCACTGATATCTTAACAAGCCCGGTTCTTGCAGTGTGAATGTAATTTTCACAGAGAACAAGCACACTCTCCTGCAGAAGTTGTGCTGCCTCACCATCCACTCTTCCTGAGTGTCATTAGACATGGTCACTGGGCCAGGAATGGCTGCTTTGCCTCATTATGTGCTAAGCGCTGATTCTGAGATTGCTTTCTGCCCCGGTCTGGTTATTAGCATGCCATTAGCCATTGCTGCTTTTCTGGTCACTTGCATTTGCAGCCTTTGGACTGTGGAGGCTGGAGGAGGGTGATTGGCAGTGACTGGACCCAATCAGTCCTGGCAGAGTTCAGTTTCAGATTGCCCTGGCATCACACAGAGCCCGTCTGTTCCTGGCCCACCCATTCCTATTGGTCCCAGGAGAGATGGTCAGGGCTGTTAGCCTGCGGTTGTTAATTATTGTTACTCAATTACCATGGCCTTGAAAGCAGGCCTGAGGGACACGGGCTGTTAAAAACTGGAATACCCACATCACTGTCTGGGTGTTTCAAGGGCATACATTATGAGGAAGGCCGTAAAACCCAATTCTCATGTGCATTAGCGTGTGTTCACACCTTGGCTCACTAATATACACCATTATTAAGCTGAACAAAAATCTCTCTGTTTTTCCATCACCCTAGTCATATAGCTAGTGTATTAAACAGTCTAGACAGTGATTTAGGTCTTGTTAAAAGACTTTTAGAATATGGTAATGGCTGGACCAAAGCTTGGGCAAACCTTATTGCAATGATAAAGTAGAAAAGTAGATTTGCAATGTGAGTTTTCACAATAAACTCAATGAAAGAGCTGCAATCTTCAATAGCAGCAATCTTCAATAGCAGTATTGTTGACACTAGCCTAAGAATAGTAATGTACTATATTTACCTTTCAGAGGAAAATCACAAATGATTAAAATGTTGTCCAAATCCAAGATTAGGCTTAATCCCTGTCTGGGAAACCATGTTTCCATGTTTCTTATTTAATCAAACATTTTATTTACCAATTTAAGCGATTTCTTGTTGTTTTTGTTAGTTTGTCTTAGCTAGTAAAATGGCACAATAGATAAGGTTGTAGGTTAGTTTATTAGATTTAGATATTTATTAGTAATAGGTTACATAATAGCAATGTACAATAATATTTCAAATTAAACAAAGGTTTGGAATTAAGGAGAAGAATGTTTAATGATGCTGGGCTACCGAGCTTACATATATGCATTTTATTAATTTTCTACATATGTTAAAAAAAAAAAAAAAATTAGGGCTTCAACTAGCGTGTATATTGATTTATTTGATAGATGTTTTAATTAAGCCATTGTTTTCCAGCATTTTACGTAATAAACCTAACTGTCTTTGTACTAATATTGTAATTGTACAAGGCACACAACCTACCATTACTAAAAAATAATGGTGTTTACATGTAGAATTAATCAATCATACATGTTATTATTATTATTAATATTATTAATATTATTATCATTAATTACACAACAACAGTGTATGTAATGTAAAAGTACACTTTGTTGCGATTCCCAAACACTTTAAGGTAAAATAGAAAATTTGCGTAATGTGAGTAAGATATCTACAAATGAGATCTTGTTTAACTATTCTAGCAGGCTGAAGTAACACTGAGTGAGAGAAAAATAGAACTTGCCAGTTATGTTAGCTTGACTAAAACTACAGATTGTTTCGAAACTACTGGTAAATTTGCCACATTTAAGATGGAATTGAAATTGGAAGTTAAAACTCGAGGGGTTGTTCACAATAATAACATACACCCAACAAATCGATTATTAAATTAGATGCCAACTAATCAATAGGTTGTTTTATTTCTATAATATATTATATTTCTTTGTAATAGTTCAAAGTTAAATTTTTGTCACATACATATGGAGTTATGATCGGATTTTTGCTTCTCATAATGAGAGACATGAGATATATTGACTAGATTTAAGATATCAGTATTGTTATATTGTCGTTTATGTGCTTAATTATATCTTGGCTTGCAGTGAGCACTGAATAGATATTTATTATCCATTTTTGGTCTCAGCTTTGCTAACTTGCCAAAGTGCCAGCAGACTGTCCTGTGCTGGAAAAAGCAAGAAGTTCTGTTCCAAAATAAACTCGGGCCAAATTAGGTCAGGGTGAAGACGGCGCTGGGCATTTTGTCCGGCTGATGAAGCTTGTTGGTTGGCTTGTTGCTGTGTCTCGGAAGTCTCAGACACTTTTTTCCGGGGTGAGCTGAACTAGGCCGGGCCCAGCAGAGGCGAACAAAGCCGGCCGTGTCTCTGACTCAGGACAATTATTTTAGGAATCTTGACATTTGGATGACTCCTGCTCCTGTAATTGGAAAATATAGAGGCGGTGGAGTTTTGTTTTTGTAGCTCCACAGACGTTCTTAGGAGTGGTGGTGGGAGATAGTGGAGATGTTTGTGTGTGGTTTGTTTTGGTGTTTTATGATGTTGTTTATCACCTACACATGTGAACGTTATTAGTGTGATACAGTGTATTCTCACTGTGGGAGTTTTTGGTTGGTGAATGCACACATATTGAACATTATTTTTCATATTAGCAATTGCTTAAACCTACACTAACAGTTCAATTTACATAGGAGAAGGTCAGAGGAGCTGTCAGACGTTCGCTCATGAGTTGTGAATTGGTATTTTTGCTTATTAAGTTTGTGATGGGGGCTACTTTACATGTGTGTTTTATGCAGTTTACTGTAGTTGTAACCAAATTTGGATAAATGTAGTACTTTGTGTGATACTTAGTATGAACTTCCCATGTCTATATTTTGTAAATGTTTAAGTATTTGCAAATATATACATGAAAATTAAAAAATAATAATAATAATTGTAGAACTCCCATATTTGTGCATAACTAGAAGGCATTTTTCAATTGTTGTGATACGACATAGTAGTAAGGGGTAACTTATTACACTCTCTTTGTCAGAGTGTTTCACTTTTATCACCATTTAGGTTTTAAACTACTAAAATACATATATTAAAATACATGAGTAAAAAATCCACCAGTACTCCACCAATGCTTTAATATCTTATTTCTTATGCCAGTTCATGAAATCATGATAGGGGTAATCAAACTAGGGCAATGTGTTGACCTCATACTGTGTGTGTGAACATAGTGACAATGATGCTCATACCAAGCTACTTCCTAGCCTAAGAAAAAATGAGTGCAGTCAAGTTCAAATCTGAAACCCACTTGAAGTAGCTTAAATAATATTTTACATTTCACATCAATATTGGGATATACACCGCAACTAATGGCTTTTTTAGTAATCATATAATCTGTCAATATTTTTTTTGTCATGCCCTCTATTTGTACATCCTACTTGTGAGGTGATTGCAAAGTAGAGGGACTGTAAAATAGTGGTGATTTTGTATGTGTTTTATTGACATTCTTCCATCTGTGATGACAATTTTTAATAATGTTAACGTTTATATCTTAATCTAAACTAATCTTTGCAGCTCTAATATACATCAGCGTTGCTGTATATATACACACCAGTGATGCCATACCCTGTACTGAATTCTTAAGATTTAAATCATAGTGCAAACCAAACCATGAAATTTATTAAGTGTATTACATGCAATGTGTTGTAGTTTGGTTGCTTTTTTTTCTTTTTATTTATCATCTTAAACTTTAATTAAATTACATTTCTGTTCCTAAATATTATAAAACACTGTAAGGATAATGCATATCTTTTATCAAAATATCTATTATAAAGTATGATGACATTATCCACCTTTTCCCCTATACACTCCTAAATCTGTGTGTGTTTCTTACACAAATGGCTTTTAATAATGCTTTACGTAATCCTAATAACAGCTAATGAAATGCTTTCAGGTGAAGCAAAATTAGTGTTTCTCATTATTAACTCACTATTACTGGCGTAGGCATAGTCATTATCTCTCTTCTCCTCCAGTGCACATTTCTTCCCTCTCCATTCGTCAGCCTGCCACGTTCTGCTCCCCTCCCCACACCCCCCACTTCTCCTTTCTGCAACCACTCCACCACCTTCTTATCCTCTTAGCTTGTCTTACTCTCATTCTTTTTCCTCCCATGCCCCTCTCTTCATCTTTCTTCTTCCTCTTCTCTTTGTTTCTCTCTCTCTCTCTGTTTCCTCTCACGCTCTGCTGGGCTTTAAGGCAGGCTCTCTCTGAAAGGATGCCTTTTCTGCTCTAAGACAGCACATCACCCTGGCAGCTATTACACAAGTCATGCGCCACTGTAGAGATGACATCCACTTCAGTTGGTCCGCCACACACACACACACACACACACACACACACACACACACACACACACAGACAAACTTTTAAAAGATCCCAAGAAGCTCTGTTATAATGTTTGTTGGGTTTGATTGCAGACATCCGAGGAATAGTCTGATAAATAATCAATTTAACAGTTATTCCCCATAATAGTTTAGTCAGCTGAAAATTAGAGCAAGTACTGTGCATCATAACTTTTGCAGTGAAGCTATAAAACTAATGTAACTTACAAGAATAGAATAGAATAGAATAAAATACAACAAAATAGAATAGTTTCAATCCCAAAAAAGAGCTCCACTACTTTCGCCAATGTTTTAGCTATCCGAATAATTTTGGGGGAAAAAAAAGAAAGTTTTTACATAGTCCTGTCGTGTCAAATATTTTCATTAGAAAAAGTGATGTGTAATAAACTTAACAATATTATAGTAATTTTAACAGCATTTCAGGACACATCAAATATGGAAATCAGCATAATAAGGCAAGTACACCCTTGTATTGAGAAACAAACTTCTAATAATTATTTAAATATTAAGTGTGTTGAGAGATTTGTGAGTCAGAATTAAATCACTCAATAAATAAAAAAAATAGATACAGTATAAATAAGTGAGAAAATGAGAAAAGTGTCTTTCCTGAGGGAAATGTAGAATTACTGTTGCTGTGCGGTTGCAATGGCGTTGCTAAGTGCTTGCTGTGTGGTTGCAGTGTTGTTCCTAGATGGTTGCTCTGGTATCTTTGACCTTTTTTCTGGTTCCAGCGAACCTGTGAATATTTTAAGAAGCGGCCTGTGTTTCCACTGCTTTAAGGAATCACAATTAGGACGTATGTGAATGTGGGCGTGTTCCACAAACCGGAAACAGAAGTCAGGGATGATTTGAACGTTCGGGAACGATGCGGGTGGAAAAGCACCTTCATATGGTTGCTGTGGTCTCTCGGACGGTTGCTCAGTTGATGTGAAGTAGTTGCTGTGGTTAGTTAAGTATTACTAGCACACTTTAAGATACCTTACATCCAAACAGGTAACTGGGTGGATTGAGATTCAGGTATATGGTAAGAGGAGTCAATTTATAGGTTTATAGGTTAATTTTAGTTAATGTTACTCTATATTTAGCATCTTGCAAACTGTGTAATTAAAATTTAATTTAATTTAAACTTCATACTGCACTTGTTTATGAAATCTCTAATAGTCTAATCTCTGTTTTAGTGATGTCCTCAATATTTAATGTTAAATTGCAAAAAAACTTCAATCAATAGTTATGTTAGAGTTTCAGCTCCATTGCAAACTTTAAAAAGCTAATTTTATTTAATAAATATGCTCTGTCTTAACAGCTGCATTTGAGTAGTAATTAAATTGTGAACACTTCTGAATCTGCCCATGCAAACATATTAAACTGCAAATGAGCATTTCAGGCACCTTAAGGAAAACACACACACACACACACAAGAACACTACATACTGTGAGTGCAGGCCCAGAACTCATACTGTTAGTCCTGCAACCCTATCTCCCGCCTGTCTACCTGAGAGCAGTTGGGGGTGAAAATAGAGAAACTCATGGGCAGGAACAGAGAGCTGGAGGCTATTGATTAGCCCAGAGTAACCTCCCTCTCCTAGATCTGGGTTTCAGTTGCTGTGCTACATGTCTCAGTTCTGCCCCTGCTCAGGCACACCCATTTCAACCCGGTGTGATGCTTGTAAATGTGCTGAAGAGTTAGCAGAGAGAGCACTGCGGTATGAAAGACAGGTTTGTGAAGTGCTGATGTTTCCAGTGTTATTGGCAGAATTTCTGCACCGTATTTGCATAAAGCTTGCATAAAGACTGGAAGAACTCCAGCTGTTGGATGGCTGTGCTGGAGCTGCACCTCAGCTAAGCAAGACTAAATCTAATAAGGCCGTAACCGTGTCCAGGAAACGACAAAACACAAATCTACACACTCTTGTTATCTCAAACGCTGCCAATTTAACAACTCTCTCTCACACACTCACACACACATGCACGTGCACACACACACAGATTTTACCCTGATGTTATCACAAATGCTGTGTGAGAAACGGGGAAAAAAAATAACAAAATGTGATATTGGAGTTTGTGTTACACTTCTCAGTATTGCAGTTTTGCAACGTTTTAATCTAGCAATTTGTAGTGGTTCAGTCTTTATTTAAATAAACTGGAATATATTAAATTAAGCTAAAAGATAAAATGTTTAAAATACCTAAAAAAAAATATCTGTGGGAAGTAAAGTATCTGCAGATGCTCAAGATTTTAGTACCGCTATTAAAAATGAAAGAATAATTCCATATATTTTTTCAAGCAATGTTTTATACAATAGAATTCCTATTCAGATGCACGTTAATTGATGCAGAATGATTTTTTTATATGCAGGTCTGTGGGTGTGTCTGAGAAACAGGTAATGTTGAGTAGGGCTGCACTAATAAGTTTACATAATAACAATGTTGATTTATTTAAATTAGTTTACTCCAAATTTTAATGCAGACTAATCGTTAATTTGTAACTGCACAAACTGCTGGAAAAGAAGAGCAATTAAGGTTGATTAATGGCTGCTTACTCAGTTCACACTCAGCTTGGTCGCCAAAAGTGACCATAACCATGACCATAAATAAGCATATTTTGGAGCAATAGAGAGTGCTAGAAACAGGAGTTGTACCCACAGGAAGCAGAGACAAAGAGCAGGGTGGACATATTTTTCCAACAAACTAATCTGAAACATAAACATAATCAACAGATTATGATCGTTGACTAGCAAAATAATAATTAGTTACATCCCTAGTGTTGAGTGACCTTAACTTACTTTAAGGGTCACTCTTAATAGTCAAAAGATGTCTAACACACTCACATTAGTGCTAGGCAGTAGAGCGGTTCATGCGTTATACCAGAGGCAAAATGAATACCTGTATGCCTGTATTTTTTTTGTTTTGTTTGTTTAACATACGGCCATACTGCTAGAGGTGCTACGGAGTGCTGTGTAGAACTAGCTAATGCTAGCCAGTTAGGGTAACAAGCTAACACACTGGAAGCTCAACTCTTTGGAGTCAAAGGCTTGTCTAGTGCTGTCCTCTTGGCTGGAGAGAAATGAGAACAGCACTTTATTTGAGGAGCTCCTGCTGCTGTTTCTCACTGTAAACCCAACAGTAACCAATTCTTTAATTTAATTGAATTTAATTTAGTGTTTTATATTATATGTACAGTAAGAACAGTAGGTCAAGAACCTATATTGAAGTCCATTCATGCTAAAAAAAAATAATTATAAATAAATAAATACCGTAAAATACCTTGAAACCGCCAGGATCTTGAAAAATACCATGATATACATTTTTGGTCATACCACTCAGCACTAACTCCTACACCCTACAAAATGTTGGACCTCTCTCTCTCGCACAGCCACACACACACACACACACACACACACACACATTATTGCTTGTGTCTGTCAGATGGCCTTTATGAGTTTTCGCTGCCAGGCTATGCTGCCTCCAGGGAGCTCTGTTCTGTGGGATTTTATCCCTTCTTTAATCCTCCCATCCCCTTTTTTATTATCTCTCCTGTGCCTTGTTTATCCCACCCCTTCCCTCTCTCTACTGTTTTTAGCCTTCTCCTTCCCCCCTCCCTTTTTAGATTTTTCTCATATTTCTGTTTGTATTGCACTTTATTTCTCTCCTCATATGCCTTATTTCCTTTCCTGTGTGTGTGTGTATGTGTGTGTGTATCTCTGTGATTTTGAATAAGGTATGGGTTAGCTGATTGGTTCTGACAGTAATATGTAATGTTCTTGGCTATTTCTGATTAGTGTCTAGCCTCAGAGCTGTGTGTATGTGTGCCTGTATCTGTGTGAATACAAAACAGCTTTGTGGTTCATTTCACAAGAATGTCAGACTGCTTGTGAAATGTCTATTTCTCTTGGCTTTCCAGTTGCCAAAGGCTGTAAGAAATATAGGAGCCATATTCTGCCTTTTAGTTTTTCTTATGTTCAGTAACCTGAATTTAAGAGTCTTAAACATTTTAGGTAAGTTAACAGAATAAGAATCTATTTTAAATTCTGTTTTAACATGTTTCAATGCTCATCCCAGCAGAGACTTGGACATGCCCATGATTTGTTTACTGTAGGTGTGTATAAATTATTTAAGGTTACAGGACACCTTAAGCATTAAACACAGTCAGGCTCCGTCTTTAGAAAACAATCAACTTCTTATTCTGAGAATTACACATCATTATCTCATTCTTTTCTTTATATCTGCATCATTGATTTGGTTTTGTCCTTGTGCATTCTAATATTTCTATGGTTTGATCATTAGTGCATTGTGCTGAAGTGTTTGTGCTATTACTTATTACATACCGTTTATCAGCTGTTACTGTGCACAGTTAATTATTGCTATTGTCACAACCAGTCAAAAACATTGTATCTCCAAAAAGGTGCTACAAACAGTATAAATGTACAAATATTTTATTCCTAAGTCATTTTGGAGTATTTCGGTCAATTTATCATGACACTTGTGCTTGGGACTGTAAAAAAACAAACAAATAAACAAAAAAAAAATAAAACAAGATTCACATTATATCAAAGAGTAAAAAAATAAAATAAATATGGAAAAACACACTGTCACTATGTATGTAACCGTTATTGAGATAACCGTGACTTTTGGCACGAATTTCTAAATGATTATCCCACTTTTATTAAGAAGATGAGCTTCTGAGAGAGGGTGCTTTTCATGGTGGGGGTGTTTAATTTGGCACAACACCGGCAAACTCACTGAGTAGTGAATAACGACGTAAGCATGCTCGGGCACGGATTGTTTAAACGCAGTTTGAGTGCAGGCCAGCGGGGGAGTGGGGAGGGGGCAGAACTGTGCTCCAGAACGATTTAATCAAACCCTGTCTTATGTGAGTGCACCCTTATAATCCTAGGCAATGTTTTGATCGTTTGATGTACACTCCAAGTACTTCTCTTCAAAGTATTTAGAGGAGACAGACACAGCAAAATTCTCTAATTGGTTATACTCTGATATATATAGTGAATAAAGGTGTCCGCTGTTGATTTTGACACTTTTTGACGTTTTATTTTTAATAATTTATTTCTTGTTTTATCCCTTTTTCTCACGTATTTGGCAGGCCAGTTACACCACCCACTCATTTACACACTCAATAACACATTCATTACTTCCTATCACTAGAAATACCTTCAACACTAGGAGGGTAAAGTCTAGCACATGCCTCATCTGATGTAAAGTCAGCCACTGCCTCTTTTTAAACTACCATTGATGCAGCATCATTGGGTTGCCAGAATGTTCAAAAGAAAGCGCTGGATCCCCAGCTCTGATACATCAGCTAACAGAAGCCTGGACTGACATTACACATTACATTGGGAATGACATGGTGAGAGAGCATCATCTACCCATCCACAGAGAGAGTTTATCCAGTTGAGCTGTCTCTGACTCCGGCTGCTGATAGCCAGCAGTATTATCTGGGATTCGTTTAGTTACATTTTTGTCTGTGTCTGTGATGGTATGGTGCTAATCCACCTTGTGCTGCTCTGTTTTGGTAGCTTTGGTACTGTAAAATCATTTTGGTAAGGTGCCGAGTGGTCCAGCGGTCTAAAGCGCTGCCACTATGAGCAGGAGGTCGCAGGTTCGAACCCCCGCTCATGCAGCTTTGCCATCAAGCTGCCAGTGCTCAGAGGGAGCAAAATTGGCCCTGCTCCCTCCGGGTGGGTAGATGGCGCTCTCTCCCCACATCACTCCTATGGTGATGTCTGCAACACAGGGCGTCTGTGAGCTGATGTATCAGAGCCGAGCCGCTGCGTTTTCCTCCGAGCGCGCTGGCTGTTCGGCAATGCTGCATCAGCAGCAGCTCGAAAAGAAGCGGTGGCTGGCTTCACATGTGTCGGAGGAAGCATGTGTTAGTCTTCACCCCCCTGGTGTGTTGGGGCATCACTAGTGATAGGGGGAGTCCTAATGAGTGGGTTGGGCAATTGGCCGTGTAAATTGGGGAGAAAATGGGAAAAAATTGAAATAAAATTATTAAAAAAAAAAAAAAAATTGGTATCAACTTGGAACTGCTGAAGTATTGAGTTTTAGTCACAATATGTTCAGTGTTTTTGTTTTGTATTTAGAACAAAATACCAGATCAGGTTGCCTTAACTTGGGGCATCACATTTTGAATAAGAATCGAGTGCAAATGCTCTCATGGTTATAAATAGCAGTAATCAGCAAACGGAACATTCTAGTGAATCACAGTAACTTGTAATGAGGGTGCGAAACTAAGCATTTCTCTGAACGTTTCGCTCATTTCCCCGTGGGTACATTGTGCCTTCTGACAAACACACTCCAGCAAATCTCAAGTGTTCCCTGTGATTGTTCTGTGAAATGTCAGTTCAGTGATCACAATTACAGTCATAAATCCAAGTAATTGCATGTAGAGTTTTCTGTTAGATCCATGCTGTAACAGAGGTACATTGACTCCAAAGCATTAATGATTCAGTCTTTTTAGAGGCCTTGATCTCATTTTCAATTTTCTCATCTTACCAGATTTTCCACACTATAAGGCGGACCAGATTATAAGGCACACTATCAACAAACGTCTATTTTCTGCTCTATTTTCATACATTAAAATTATAAGGCACATTTTAAGAGACTCTTCAAGGAACTTCTAATTCAGCAGGTGGGGCGTAGCTAACTAAGTTAAGTAAAGCTTAGCTAAGTAAACTGTAATAAAAAATACCTTCTTTTAAAGTCAAACGAGTCCTGGATGTTAATCTACACAGATTTCTCTCCCAAAAACTGTTTATTTGGGTGAGTAAAGTGTTTCCATTTATTTACAGTAAGCTGTAAATAAATTTCTCCGGCATCAGGCTGTAGTATTAGCGTTAACGGCTATCCGCTCCAGCAGTGCTAGCCTGGGTTTAGGAGCAGGCTACAGGCCCATAATCCTCCCTTCTGAACAGGGAAATAGTAAAGCACAGTTAGCAGGTAATGCTTATGCTACTCCAGCAGTGCTAGCCGGGGCTAGGAGCATACTGTCATACTGGTACAGGCAGGGGTCTTTCCTAAATTGTTCCACAATAGTGAAAGGTTCATTCTCTACAAACTCTCTATAATGTTGCTGTTTTCTGTAGCTTTAAGATTTTTTTACACTGGATTCAAGGCCTTGAAAAACAAATGAAAAACAAATCCAGATCATTATTCCTCCTCCACCCCACCACAGCACAGCTGGCACAGTATATTCGGCGGGTAGTGTCCTCCTGCACCACCTGTCCTACCCAGATTATGTGCCGAAACCTGCCCAGAAATACTTGAGACAAAGGCATGCTTTCCCAGGCCTAAGCTCCACACTCCTCTAGTGAATGCTCGGTTTTGTCTTGGGTTTAGGCCGCTATTTAGTTTGGCTAAAGCCTGTAACTGTATAAATGAAGGAAACTGCCAGCACTGTGTTGGGTTCAGTGTAGCGTTCAACACAAAGTGAGTAGGATCAGCAGAGACCGAACAGAAGACTGATCCTGGATCTGAACTTAATGTTCAGTGTTGTATCTTACAGGCATGACTGGGTTTTTTTTTATTACAGCAAGGTTGAATAAGCTGTAGCACAACTAGCTGATTCAGAGAACGTTGTCCTTAGCGCTGTGGCAGAAAACCGCTTCGTTCCGGGCGAAATATTCAGCTCAGCTCTCTCTTATTTACATTTGTGCTGTGTCATGAGAGAGAGAGAACACAGAGAGAAGAGAGAGAGAGATGGAGTGGAGGAGTGCAAGGGCTGGATAAATGTGCGAGAGAGAGAGAGAGAAAGTGATACGAGTGAAGAACATTCTGACAGATTGGTCGAAGAAAAGAAGAGAAATCGATGGGCCGAGGAGGAGTCATCATTCTGAGAATAGCGTCCTCCCCTGAATTTCTACACGAGAAGCTTAGGCCCAGATTTAGGAGCTCACTACTATTTGGGAGAGCAAGCTTTTGTGCTGCAAGTGCTGCCAGGTGTTGCACAAATCATATTTCCGGAGTTATTATAAAACAAATGTGCAAAATATTTATACATTAATCTTGGAGTTAATTGTCTTCAGTTAACAGTCTGTTTTTAAGTTTTTGTGTAAAGAATGATGATGTAGAAGAAGGCATTTTCTCTGTTCCCTTTGTGTATCTCTATTAGGTTCTATTAGGTTCTTTTTTGGTTTTATTTGTGAAGACAGGTCTTATTTTAGCAGTTTTTAACAGTTTTAATTTTTTAAAGCATTTTTTACCTTTCTTATTATTTTTACCTTAAAATAGCAGCTTCACTGACTTGTAACAGGCAGTATTATGAAAGGAAAACACTTGTGAGAGCTTTCAATGTACCTATTACTCTGAACTACATTAGTCCACATGATACTTTCCTTTTTAAATGCCATTTCTGTAGCTCATAAGTAAAGATGGCCTGGTCAGTTTTTTGGGGGCCGTTCTGTGCACTGTCACTTTTAAAAAAAATGATGTGGGAATTCCTGAATTTTCATGCAGAACTGCACTGTCCAGTAATATTTAAGCATTTAAGCATGTCCTTGAGAGTTGAGCTAGAACAATCTGAAAAAAAATTCAAACTAGCCAACTACTTCAAACTATTCATCAGGTTTTTATCAGTAATTTGACTTTCAGTTTCAAGTATTTAGTTTTATTTCCCATTCGTAGAGATTGGAGCCTGGAAATAACTGGACAGCAACGTGGCAAAAATGGCCGAACTTGGACAAACTTTCCTGTTGGGCTTTTGCCAAAGTGCATCAATACTGTAAAAGCTAAAGGTGTACATCAGGGATTCAATTAATACGCTACCTAGGCAAAAATAAAAAAGGTTGCATTCATTTTTCACCAGGATCTTGCAGCTTTGATGATGGTAGAGTCTGACCACTGCTCAAAGTCTTCTACAGCACATCCCAAAGTTTTTCATTGGGGTTAAGATCTGGACTCTGTGGTGAACTCTCAATCCATGTGTGAAAATGATGATCTCATGCTCCCTGAATCACTCTTTCACAATTCCAGACCAATGAATCCTGGTATTGTCATCTTGGAATATACCCATGCCATCAGGGAAAAAAAACTCCACTGATGGAATAAGCTGGTCTATATTCAGTATATTCAGGTAGTCAGCTGACCTCATTCTTACAGCACATACTGTTGCTGAACCTAAACCTGATCAACTGCAGCATCAACCCCACATCATTTACTTAGTTAAATCTAGGTGGAGACTTTTTTGGCCAGGCAGAGTAGAAATAGGAACAAATAGAAAAGAAAGTGTGCCATGTTTGTTTGCATTGCTATAGAGTGGAAGCCTATTTTTGTTTGTTTGTTGAGTTGAGATGAGATGAGATGAGAGTTAAAATGCAACCTGGTTGAGATATGTAATCTCCTTGTTTGTTGTGTTCTTTAGTTAGTTTCACTTTCACAGATGGTGCTTCAGCTTGCAGTAGCGATGAGTGGTCAGTTTGTAGCTTTTGTCACAGCATTTGCTGATAGCATTGTGGTTGCATATCCATTAGGCTGCTTTGTGTTGTAAAGCAGTTCAGCAATACTTTGAGGATGTTACTTGCTGTTCATGGTGTGGCGTAGTGCTGTCCGATATGACAATATATATCGTGGGGACGATAGAAAAGTGTCTATGGTGCTACTTACCTTCTATCGTCCCTATCGTTTCTACAGTAATTTCATCTATTATTCATGCAAATATATAAAGTAGGCTACAATGAAATGTATTGGCGTGGTCACTTTGCATAAACTCGGTTTATATAAGTGATAATAAAGTAATCTTTCTTTAAAAAAAGCTTCATAATGTGGTTTTGCAACATGACTCTGCTTTACGTTATTTGAAGGACACTTTAAAAAATGTTAATTGAGTTTATTTTGATAACTCAATTTAAAGACCTGTTTAATTAAAAACAATTAGCTACTGCGCCTACCTCATCTGTTTTTATTTGATACATGTATATTGCTGCACTAAAAGGTAGTAATTCTCTTTTGTGAAAGTTTGGTTTAATGTCATTTTGAAATAAAGTTTGAAAAAAAGTAAGCAATGATATTATTTTGTCATATTTTTGGCAGAGTAACTGAAAACATACTCAAATGTGGTATATCATGATATATATCGTTATCGTGATATAAAAAATTCCATATCGTGATATATGATTTTTCCCATATCGCCCAGCACTAGTGTGGCATGTATAGTAATATTCATATTGACCGCTACTTTTTAACTTTTTGTTTCTTTATGGCAAACTGACCAATCCTACTCAAAGTATCGCATTAACTGCATTTTGCACTGAAGATTATAACAGAGTTGGGAGCAGACGGTACATTCTGTACATTCTGCACACTCTCCATTAGAATGCTCTGTGTTTGGATATGAGGCAGCCTTTGTTCTATTCCTGATTCAGACCTTTTCAAGCTGTCTGCTTTTTCCAACACATATTTACAGCTAATAAATTAACGCAGACCTGCAGGCTATTGAGGTGAAATTATTTTGTTTTCTCTGAGTGTGTTTGTGAGTACAGGTGTTTGTGCATACCAATGCCCAACTCTGTGTGCATCCTGTACAAATCAACACCTGATTGGTTCCCTGCTGCTTTACTTTGATTAGACCAGATTTACACTTGAGTGCTAAAGCTTTTTTTCTCTTTTGTTTTTTTGGGGGGGGATTAGGCCTGCACAATAACAATCCATTTTGCTCTTTTATTGATATATAGAGGATATGCATATATGCATTATTTATGTTGTTGGATCAGATGAATGCTTGATTCATCCAAATACCCACAAACAGACTGGTCAGGACATCACAGCAGTTAAACACTTAAGTTACATTCACATTACCAGGCTGGAGTGGCACAAATCAATATTTATATATTTTTTACTTTTTCACTTGGGTCAATTTCATAGGTTCTAGATTGAATACAACTCTGTTTTTATTAAAGATCAAATAAAGATGGCAAAACAACAGAGGCAACGTGTATAAAGTAGGGGTGTCACAATTTCGATATTTAATCGAAATCGAAATTATGTCATGGTCTCGAGCCTCGAAGTCAAAAAGAGGATTGACGATCCCTCCCTCTAAGCTACGCAAGCACACTTGCGCGTGCTACGCAAATGGCTTTCTCCAGAGAATTTTCATCTCCTTAAAGAAAAACTTTGTTTTGTCTAGCTTCAAATATGTTAATAGTTTTGGTACCTTAAGGAGCATCTTTCTCTCAGATAAAGTTAATAATATATCTTTGTTAAAGAAAAAAACTTGTCACTCTCAGGGACCGAGTCTTATTTTTCATGTTTAACTGTTATAGTAGGATAGAGTTCAGTTTGTTAAGGCTCTAATTGTTCTATTGTTTTGTACATGACTGTTCCTGTATTTTTTATTATTTATTTTGTTATGTTGCACGTTGCTGTTTTAATATTGCACACTGCTGCTACCAAAAAAGCCACTAGATGGCGTTGCATATATATCTTAATTAAATTATTTAAATTTGACCATTAGTGCCTAATGTGGTGTATTACCGATTTTTAGACCCTAAAATCGGAAATAAAATCGAATCATGGATTTAGAGAATCGTGACACCCCTAATATAAAGATATTAATGTGTGCCGTTTTAGGGTCTGATTTGTTCACATTACAGACAGATACAGCTTACGTATATTTATGAATCTAAATCTCCAAGATAACCGACTCGAAACAAATCTGATTTATTAAAAAGGTTATTTGTGTCCTGTCAGTCCCTTAGCTCAAATGAAAAGACACAAATTAAGTTTATGTTTAAATTGTAGCCCCACATTTGCTATGATGTTTAGGTCAGTATTGTCAGCCCCACTGACTGTAGAACATCCCCAAAACATTAGGATCATCCCCCTATGCTTTATGCTGCAATAAATCCAATTTAATTATTTTGTTTTAAAAATCATAAAGTGTGTAATATTTTTTTTTTTTTATGATCATATTGTGCTCAGAAAAGCACACTGTGACACAGTTTATCATAATAGTGATACACATTGCCATATTGCAGAATCCAACTGCAAGATCTGGCTGTTTGTTAGCCCCCCAGTTTACACTAACAGCAGGCACAGATGTAGTCAGTGATGTTCAGTTTGCACTTCATTTTTGTAGATGTTTGTTTGTCAGGCTAAAGAAATGAACAAGTTGTTTGTTTGTGTGTTTGTTTATTCAGGACTTTTTGACGGATCTGATGATGTCTGAGGTGGATCGGTGTGGGGAGAATGAGCACTTGATCTTTCGTGAAAACACACTGGGCACCAAAGCCATCGAGGAGTACCTCAAACTTGTGGGCCAGAAGTATCTACAGGATGCACTTGGTAAGAGATCTGAAGTCTGTGTCTGTCTGTCTGTGTCTGTCTGTCTGAAAATCAGTATATCTGGATGTGTATCTGGTGCTTAAAAATGTCAACACTGGACATATTTGTTTTTATTTGAATTATCATTTTTTTTATTGTTAGAAGCAAGTTTTTGGACCTTTCTAAGGATTTTCATGAAATTCTGACAAAAATAGAATACAAGTTTTTTTTTTTCCTTCAGCATGGATTATTATAACCATGCTATGTAAAGATAAGTCTGATTGGAATCAATTTTGTAAATTAAAGTTCTGAATATTGCTTTTAGCAGAAATGCACTGAGCACTAAATCATTGCCAAGTAACCACAAATATAGAACTTTTCTAATAAAATGTAGATTTTTTTTAAAGTTACATAATTCCATTAATCAAAATCTCTTGAACTGTAATCTGTGTAATATGTAAAAATAATACTCTTATCTTGTATTGGTAAAGATGCTACAATCAGTTTAAGTTAAGTTTAACCCATTCTTTAATGAAAAAGAGATGTGTTCTACCAAATGGTTGAGCAGAAGGTAAAGGGTTAGAAAAGTTTAGACACAAGCGCGTGTTCACACACTCACACACACACACAGCCTCTAGTTCTGGTTTGTACTCACTCACAGGTAATCACTATATAAATTAATGTACTTTCAGTCTAGTGTCCCCAGAATAGCCGTAATGCCCGTTTATCTGCAATGAGAAATATGGCTGTGCATTTTATGCTCTTTATATCACCACTGGGGATCTAATAACTGTGTGTGTGTGTGTTTGGCTGTGTGTTTAAGTGAAAAATGTGTTTGTCTCTGTTGAGGTTTGCATTAGGAACACATTTGCAGGTGCTGAATAATGTATGTTTGTTTTTGGTAGATTAATGTTATTGTGGAACACTGTTACATTATTGAACGGCTCACTCCTTAAGATTGGCCGAGTTTCATAGAAAGTCAGAAAAAGGACGAGAGATAGACCTGAATGCTTTCGTCCTCAGCGGACTCGAGAGAGAACTTTTTATGCTTGGATAATCAAAGCAATGACAAATCGAGGAAGATTAGAATGATGAGTACTGCTGAAGATGCCTAGACATGGGCTAAACCGCACTCATCCACTCACACTGCTCTCTGTCTCTCACTTAGGGTTATACAGGGAAAGCCTTGTCCTCATACTAGAGTGTGACTGCTATTTGCTACTTGTTTATGTAGTAACACACTAAACACAGGGGTAAGGCTAAGAGGTGAAATGGGATTGGGCCTTACAGTAGCTTCTTGCTGCTCTTTGAGGTCTGAGAGATCTGATATCAGTGAATCTATTGACGTTATTGATAGATTTTACTGGCAATACAGTGGGCAGATGCTACTTTGTACATCCAGGATAGACATAAGTGTGAAGTTTTAAATATGCTGTCCTGTATTTATTAGGTTTCTGCATCTAGATTTTTTTTTAATCCTTTGGAACAATGTTGGATTACAGTTTATGTGCTAAATTTAACTCTGTTAAACTTAATCAATCAATTAACCTTAATTGTAACTCTGTAAATGGGGCCACCCTCAATTTACACAATGTCGCTGAGCCAATATATAGAATATAGGTTGATAAAGAAAAAGAGCAGATTAAATAAATAAATAAAACAGTAAAATATGTATGTAAGCAATAACTACAAACAATAAAAGAAAGAATAAAGAATAGTAAAGGAAAGTTAAAAGAAAGGCAGGAAATGACTGAACCAAACTAAAAAAATAATTTATTAACAAAAAATCAACTGAAAACAAAAACTAAGACTACTACAAGATACCAAAATCTAAAAAAAAAAAAAAGTTAACTAAAACAGTTGTAGGTTGTATGGAGGTGGTTAGATACTAATAGTTCAAAATGATTGAGTGATAATAGTGAATTCCAGCTTAGATATTCCCAGTTCAGTAAAAACTCTCAGTACCTGAACAATAATCCAATCACTGGAGTGAGTCTGGTAGGGGTTTTTTTATTATTTAATTATTTATTTATTTATTTATTGTGATGTACAATATATGCAGATATGCAGATGTTACAAGGCATCACATGAGCTGTTCTTACCTGTTATTTACTTCAGACTCTCGTTCTCTGTTAATTGAATGAAAGCAACAGTATTGCAAGGTATATTACATGTAATATGCAATGCACTGCAATTATATGTAGAGAATATGTCACTTATAAACAAATACAGTATTATAGTCTGAAGAAAAATAGCAATATCTTTTTTGCCCCATTTCATGTTGGCAATTATGAAGTCCTGATCATTCTACTTCTCTCATTTACACTCTCTCTCTTTTCTCTCTGTTTCTGCAGGGGAGTTTATAAAAGCTTTGTATGAGTCAGATGAAAATTGTGAGGTAGACCCATCAAAGTGCTCACCCAATGATCTTCCTGAGCACCAAAGCAACCTGAAGATGTGCTGCGAGCTGGCCTTCTGCAAAATCATCAGCTCCTACTGGTAACTATAGCAACAGGAAAAGTCCTGAGTACACAGTCTTGCTAGTGTGAATGATGATGCTGTGAATTATTCACTGGAATTAAAATACCTCCAACTTCCTATACAACATTTATACATATAAGTACTAAGAATTAGGTAAATAGGAATAATAAATTTGCCAATATGTCTCATATTTACTTTGTGAGGAAAATGCTGTTATATTATTGGTTGACTTGGCGTGAGAATATAAACTAAGGGGCTCTAACTGTAACTACTAACTGTGCTTCTGCTTTTTACAGCGTTTTCCCACGAGAGCTGAAAGAGGTGTTTGCATCATGGCGACAGGAGTGCGGTAACAGAGGGAGGCCAGACATCAGCGAGCGTCTGATCAGCGCCTCTTTGTTCCTGCGGTTCCTGTGTCCTGCCATTATGTCTCCCTCGCTGTTCAATCTGACCCAGGAGTATCCTGACGACCGCACAGCTCGCACGCTCACACTCATTGCAAAGGTCACTCAGAACCTCGCCAACTTCACCAAGTACGTAATGATATTAGCTTGATGACGGGGAGGTGGAGCTTTAAATGTTATTTATTTATTTAATTGATTTTATTTTATTTATTGTTTCTCTCTCTTTCTCTCTTTTTCTCTCTCAGGTTTGGCAACAAAGAGGAGTACATGTCCTTCATGAACCAGTTTCTAGAGCACGAATGGACCAACATGCAGCGCTTCCTGCTGGAAATCTCCAACCCGGAGACCATCTCCAACACGGCCGGCTTTGAGGGCTACATTGACCTGGGCCGTGAACTCTCCACCCTGCACTCTTTACTGGCTGAGGTGGTGTCCCAAATGGATCAGGTGAGGGCTCTCTCTCACAGGCTTTTCTGTAGGCCCTGCTATAGGAAATAGATTGCTGCTTTGCCTGTTCACTGACGTGTGTTAGAGTGGTTTATCAGCACACACTTCAGAGTCCAAGCACACTTTATGTAGGTCAAGTGAGGATAGTGCTCTGGAAGGACATCTGCAGTTCCTAGTGCAATATTTAAAAATACTGTATTTTTTGCACTATAAAGAAACCAAATTATAAGGTCTATTTTTTTTATACATAAGACGCACCAGATTATAAGGCACATTATGCGACACTAGTAAGAAAAAGGGGTGCCGTCATGTTTCCCTTCTAATTCAGCTGGTCTCGCCGCTGATTGGTGGTGGTGGGAGGTAATTAAAGTAAAGCTAAGCTAAGAAAAAGAAAAAAAAAACATTTTCTTTTAAAGTCAAACGAGTGCTGGATATTAATCTACACAGATTTTTCTCCTGAAAACTGTTTATTTGGGTGAGTAAAGCGCTTCCGTTTATTTACAGTAAGCTTAGATTTCCAGATTTTCACACAGGCTTGGTGCAGCAGCATTAGCATTAGCAGATAACCACTAGTCTTGGTTAGAGCTAGTAAATGCTGGCCAAAAGCACTACACTAAGGAACCCTGTGTAACCCTGTGTTCTGGTAAGCCAGGGCGATATTAGCTAGTGGTTCGTCCCACATAGCTTGTTTTAACACAGTAAGCACGCAGACTACAGTCCGATAACTCTCACCTCTGCAAGAAAGCTAGCGACTAGTGGGTAATGCTAATGCTGCTCCAGCAGTGCTAGCCGGGGTTAGCAGCAGGCTACAGGCCAGTATACTCTACTCTGCTAGCACTTAGCGTGTTTAGCGGCTAATGCTAATGCTGCTCCAGTCTCCAGTGCAGGAGAAACTTCACTGAAACTTCTGTATAATGCTGCACTTCAGCAGGGTGACTGCTCCTTAATATCTGACTGGTAGAATTTATAAGACGCACTGGGTTATAAGGCGCACTGTTGATTTTTGGGAAATTTAAAGGATTTTAATTGTGTTTTTTTGTGCGAAAAATGCGGTACACTAAATACACAAAAAATTGCTTGGGGACCTGCTCATTATTTATTAGAAAAAGGACATTTAAAACAGTTAATCCTGCTTTTGTTGGAGTAACTGTTTCTACTCTCCAGAGAGGGCTTTCTTACATTCAGTGAAAAAGAGGTACTGAGGCCCAAATGTTGGATGACCACCACCCCACCTTATCCCTAACTCCCCAACTGATCCCAAAAATACTGGATGTAGCAACACTGCTCTACAGCTCAATTCTGAGGATATTAGGCAAAGTGTTCTTTTCTATTTTGTAGTGAGAAAATTAAAGGCTGAATTACCTACTTTTTTTCACTGGTCCTGCGATAATTTTAGTTCTCTTCCGGACTCATCACCTCGACTTTAATTAAATGGCTTTTTTTTTTTATATTACACTGCCACGCACCGCAATCACAATTTAGGCACTCGTTTCCACGGAGATCCACGTAAACACAACAGTGAGTGGAAATGGAGGAGCTACTGAACGCGATGTCACATTAGAGACCGACCGATATGGGTTTTTCTAAGGCCGATGCCGATACCGATCATTAGTGGTCAGAGTCAGCCGATGGCCGATGTGACCTGCCGATTTTTAGGGCCGATATGCTATCGTATTATATTTATTTGGCATGCTTAAAATCATACTAGTAAGAGGAGGAACAACAGTTGTAAACTTCACACAATTTATTGAAAATAAGGTTAGCATTTTATAGTGACTTTAATGTTACTATATCACTATATGTTAATAAAAAAAATATTAATTTTATTTAGATTGTATTATCCATAACATTTTATTTTATTCATTATATAACATATGTTCTATATACACTATATATTCATGTTTATAGTAGAAATATTATGTTGGCTATTATATAAAATTTACTGTAGGGGCCTACTAATTAACAAATGTATGACTTGTTGCAGTCTGTTAGTCTATTAATTATTCATTTTAATATGTTTAACAGAGTGCAAGAAGACTTCCATAATGTGACAACTTTAGATAGTTACTCCAAAACGGCAAAGCTCATTTCTTCTTCAACTCCATGCAGTTGAAAACGAATGGACATGGGAGGACAATGTTATAAAATGTTCACATTAGGGCTGCAGCTATTATTTTAAAAATGGGTGACGTTTAAATTAAGAATAAAATTATAAATAATGCAAAAACAGACAGGTGCTGTAATTTAAATATAGCTTTATCTGGGTTTTTTTTCTTCTTCAAATGAGCTCCTTAGCCAGAGAAACGCGTCTCATCAGCTGTACTGGAGGTTCGGTGCGTGAGCGGAAAATGAGTTGAGAAAGCTGAAGAGCGCGGACTTTATAGGTTCAGGATAAAATGAGCTTTTATCAGAAAAGTCTGGAGGGGGTTCTAAAGTAGAACCCGACAAAACAGAAAATTCTGCTCATTGTTTCATTTAATATCTAACAGCGCAAACCGCTTTAAACGGGTGAGTTTTACAGCAGAACAGCAGGAGGCGGCACTAACGCCGGTTACTAACGCCGTTACTTTTTTTCAGTAACGAGTAATCTAACTAATTACTATGACTGTAACTATAACGCCGTTACCATTTCCGACACCCCGTTACTGCACGTTACTTTAGCAGCTCTATGAACTTTTTTTTTTTACTTCGCTTTGCCCTGGTTAACCCCTCCTCTGTCCGGTGAACTTGAGCTTCTGGCCGCTGTGCCTGTGGTTTGGCGTGGTGAAGTGAGGCACAATTGTGACGATTTGCGTGCTCTAATCAATTCAGTGATTGCCGTGGACAACCCAAGCTCCGAATTAAGGACGTTAAGCTCTTTTTAGCTGCTCCGGTTTTTGTGGTGCTGCTGCTTTCTATTTTAGAGCTTAGATTCTCTGCCCGAATCCCACCTGACCTGAGGACCGACCCGAAATCAGGCTCCTATTTTTATTTTATATAAAGCTCTGGTGTGATAATCACAATGTTGCTAAGTAACCAATTATTATTGTTCACTAAAGCGAACGAAATAGCGAAAATTGAAAGTGAAAAACATTTGTGTTAACTGAATCTAATAAAAACGGTAATTAAAAGGAAAAACATAACTATCTCGAACTGTATTTTGTGTTTATAAAACTAACTAAAACGAACTGAAATTACTGATAGAATACCCTCATTTTTGGGTTTAATTTATTTATAAGCGCTGTTGTACAGCGGAGTTGTACAGCGGGAGTTGTTGTGCCGAGCGCGCGGCACTCGTGGTCCGTTAGTTCTTGTGTAAAGCGCTCGCGCTGGCAAGCCCACCCTAAAATGAACAGAAAAAATAAAAACAAAATAAAATTAAACTATAATAAAAATGAAAACTGTAATCACGTAGCTCTGGGCGCACGTGAACGCCTCCGCGTTTGACTTGCAGCACTGTGTTTAGCTGTTCTTAAAAATCATTTAAATTAAATAATAGTTCTATGCTTCTATGTTACAGTGTTAATTAACATAATTCTGATTATATTTCGCTCATTCAATCAGCCCGAAAACAGACAGTTTATGGGGCGGATCGGGTCAGGCTCATAATGACAGTTTATGGTTCGGGCTTGGGCAGAATGTGCACGGGCTCCGGCTGGGTCGGATTTTTTGGGCACGATCTAAGCTCTATTCTCTTTTGGTGAAGCTGTTATATTAATACCATTTTAACGGGCATTAAATTGTTGTTTTTGTCCATTATTTTGTTTTATATATACATATTTCTTTTGAGTGTGGCTTGGTTTGTTAAATTTCATCCCCAGACGCGTTTTTCCGCTTTTTTCAGTATTACAAGTTTTAGTAATTTTCTTTGGTTGTGTGGAGAATTTCGTTTTATTTTTTTGAAATTCGTTAGATTATATTTTTGTCAACATTTTGGGTTTATTTTCGTTTGTTATTTTTTGTTATTTTTCTAATAATAATAGTAAATGCATAATTGATTTCCTTTTTTTGACTGGCGAATAATAAAAAGTAACGCGATAGTTACTTTTACTGGTAACTAATTACTTTTATAGTGGAGTAACTCCGTTAGTAACTCAGTTACTTTTTTGGAGAAGTAACGAGTAACTATAACTAATTACTTTTTCAAAGTAACGTGCCCAACACTGTTTATATATAAGGAGAATACAGTCCTCTAATAATCCTGACTAACCAGTAATTATTATTTCAGCGCAGCTGATGCTGCGAATATCCTTAAACAGTTTTAGTCCTGCCCTTTTTCATTTCGTCTAAAAATAATTTAAATACTGAAAATATCAAGTGTTAATTTGATTTTATTTACTTAGATTTTCGTTTCTGAAGAAGAGACGTCAGTTATTTTATACTAGAGCTTATAGATAGGGCTTGCCTTGCATAGTCAGGGCGCATTCCAAATGCACTCCTGCCATCAACGCTAAGCATAGTTTCGTTTGGAGAGAAATGCTACAACACCGATGCAGTTGGAATTCTATTCTTTTTCAGTAAATGAAGCAACATCACAGATTACTAATCATGAGAGAAAATATAGACTTTGGGACACTGGATTGTAAAAATGGATGCCTTACCCGTTGAAAGTCTTGCTCACTCTTGAAACCTTGCTCTGCGTTCCAAGTAGCTGCCCGCAGATGTGCCGGATTAAAATCGGCGCGGCCAAATAAGAAAATCGGCCGATGCCGATTGATAAAAAAATAACAAAAATCGGCCGATTAAATCGGCTGGCCGATCGATCGGTCGGCCTCTATGTCACATGACCGAGAAAGCAAAAAAAAAAAAAAAAGAAACTCACTGATCCACCTGTTTTTCTATAGCAGTCCCCCTGAGAAACTAATCCCATCCTGATAGGGCTTTACTCTGTTGCTCACCTCTACTATTATAGCTTTTGTTTAGCACTAGTTGTCTAGTGTTTAGTTTCTATGCAGTTCAGCACTGTTTATCTAGATCGTCTCTTATAAGTTTTACCTCTTGAAGCGTCTTTCTGTGAGTAACCCTACTCTAAAAGAAATGTTTCATAGCTGCACTTGAATTAGGTGTTGAATTATGAATAGCCTGTTTACACAGCCCAAAAGCTCTTTCCCTCACAGGTTTTGAGCTCTACATGAAAAATCCATTGCCCCCCTGTGGCTGTTACTGATTAATAGTCAGATAAAGAACACAACGGCATCAAAGATAGACTCAGATGGGATCCATGGAGCAACTACTGTTGGGGTGTTGCGTGCTAGGTTGCATGGAATAGAAACTTAACTATAAATGTTGCCCTCTCCCGCTACAGCCTTTGATCTCTTTTAAAGCCAGAAACATTTCAGTTACACAAAGGCAGCTGTACCATATCCATTTCAATGAGTAAAGACTCAGCCATACATTTATTTTCTTTAAACATTTTAGAGGAGCGTTGGAGTGTCTGAAAGTAAACATCTGAAAAAAGCAGTGTGTATGATTAGGTTGTAGGGGTGGGAATCGTTTACTATCTCACGATTCGATTCGATTCCGATTTTGGGGGCCACGATTCGATTCAAAATCGATTTTTGATTCAAAACGATTTGAATTATAAAAATTTCTGCTTCTGGCTTATGAATCTTATTGAAAAAAAACCCTCCATAATATACACTGGTCCTGGAGAAGGTAATGTGTTACAAAAACAATAAAATGTGCAGGAATGTGGGTCCTCAGTGACAGAGGAATCACTGGGATATCACAATGACGTTAATGAACAATAAATAAATAATAAATAACACTGCTTTATTACCAGGCTACTAGCGGTGGTGTGTAGGTGACGCTGCTGGGCTGATGTGATGATAGCAGTGGAGCGCTAAAGTTCAGGAGCAGCTGCTGATTAACTAGTTAATTTAAGGTCGTTGTATTTCTTCAGAAAGGGGGCAGGAGGTGGAGAAATTAATTCATATGGTCCATTCCTTAATTCCTCTGTGATGAGGAGCTGAAATTAGCTCTGATTAGCTTATTGTATTTTTCCGTTCCGCCTTAAATGCTGCAGCCCGCTGCCACCTGTAGCGTTATTTAAGGTGGAACTGGAAAGTTAGCTAGTTAGCTAGCTAACAGTTACTGAAACTAACTACTAGCGATCTTTTTTATGCTTGTTATGAAGCATTCTGCCATAAAACATTGAAACTACACGTTAATCTAATGTAATATAGTGCTTGTTCTGCCATCTTACCGGTGATTCTCAAACACCTACGCTCTGTGTGTGTCTGGAAGATCTCCGTTTGAAAGGACAAGCGCTATCCCCAGGGTTGCCAGGTCCAACAAAAATACCCAGCCCAAAATCAGTCTAAAACCCGCCCCTCAGAATCGATTTTGGGACATTTTAAATCGATTCTGAATCGTAGTAAATGAGAATCAAGATTCTTATGTGAATCGATTTTTTGGCACACCTCTATTAGGTTGCCATTATAGAATTTGAAATAAAAATCTCAGGGATTCTGAATGCAGGAAAGATTTGTTATGAGCAATTTAGGACACTCCCTTTTGAGTTTTTGTGAATTTTAAAGATTTAAAATACAAGTAAAACACGTACATATATTGTTTGTTAGACTAATAGAAATAAAAATAGAAATTAATAGAAATAAGAGGACAGCTTGTACTGTGTAGCTTAAAATATTGTGAACTATAAAAAAAAAACTAGTGGTGTCAGTCGAGCTGCTTTAACACACAAAGCTAAAACAGTATTTTTTTAAATGGGACTTGCAGCAAAGATGTAAGCAGTGAACGCTGCACATACTGCAAGTGTAAACAGCATGAAGCAGCAGAGACAGCGTTGTCCATAGCAGTATATTATCTGGTGAATATATTATCTTAAACTGTGCATAATCAGCAGTTTAGCTCCATTAAAAAGAAGTATATTTGATAGCTGGCTCGGATCGAGACCACAAGCAAACCGCTCCAGAAAAAAAAAATCCACGCATTGTTAGGGGGCGGGGATGATTACTGCGGAAGTTGGGGTCAAACTTGGTGCCGGAAATTAATTTGGGTTAATTAACATTGATAGCCCTTAATGTTGACAGCCCTACAAAAAAAACACATTTTTATTTTTTGTTTATTGTATACTATAATTACCCATTCACCATAATTTGTTTATCCACTTTTTTAACACATAATGATGTTTGGTACAAGAATAAACTTAATTCTCTGCTAATTCTACTACTGTATTTTTTTGTATTTTTACTGATTTATTTGAGAGCTTTGTAACTGCACAAACCTAGCACACCTTAATTATTTTAAATTCTTTATGTGAAACACAATTTGTTTGTGTTGTTGATTAAACGTCTGAACAATAGTATGTTCTAATTTCCTAATTTAACTCCTGTCTTCAGACTGCAGCCTCCAAACTGGGTCCACTCCCCAGAATCCTAAGAGATGTTCACACAGCACTGACCAATCCATCCAGTGTTCAGGTGCCTGCACCCTCTGAACGCGTTCCTTCTCCTCCCGTCCCCAGCTGCAGCATCTCCAGCGGCCTGCAGAAAATGTCCATTGACAATGATCTGTCCGGGTAAGGCTTTCGACTGTATCATGATCAGTTCTAGTTGTTTTACTCACTTACTTTACTTGTGTAGGTTGTGGCTAGTGCTGGGCGGTATGGTTGTGGCTTTTAAACCCTTAAAGAAGAGGTATATTATTCAGATATTTGTCTTATTGTTCTGTACCTACTATACATTATATAAAATTAGTATGCAGGTTAAAACAGATATGTTTTGGGACTATCAATCAACTCTTAGTGAAATTTAGTTTGTTAACCTTCAAAACAGATTTTTAAAAATGAACTATCTGAATGTAGTTTTACTTATTCTCCTAAATGGCAGTAGTTCAGATATGAACTACACATAAACTAATTTTACTATTGATATTGAAAAATATTTTTAACTATTAAAATTGTGAATGCAAAACTGATGAATTAAGATGTGAAATAAGCCTTTCCCTATCTTTCTCATCCTCTGTCTTCATTTCTTTGCGTCCAGACAGCCTTTATTGTCTAACTATAATAAGCCAGACACTGCTAATTTATTTCAACATAATCTCTGGCTAGACAAAACTCTCTCTCTCTCTCTATCTCTCTCTGTCTACCTCTGTCCTCTGTTTCACTCGTATGATCTCTCAATATATTTATCCTCTTTGCTCCTCTATCTTCTTGTATATGTGTGTGTGTATGTGTGTGAAAACCTGCAATTAAAAGCCCTTCTTTCACTCTAGCTTCTATAAATGTCATCAGGGAATGAGCTGTAAAGCAGGCTGGCCAGTGTCTTTAGAAGAGGGCTTGGCTAGATAAGGGAAGGGCAGACTGTTTGGGAAGAGAGGTTTAGCAATGATAAAAATAAGGACAGCCTTTGTGGATAAAGTGACAAACAGAGCTGAGTGCGAATGAATTCTGATGAGTCATTGCCATGCAAAATAGCTTCTACCATTTGAGCGATATCTGAACTGAAAGCTTAACCACGGCAAGTTGTTAGTAACTGTACTAGCATTGAGCTAGTTGAATCATTTACATGAATGTAAAATAAATAACAAAATAACAAAGTGTCAATTTGTTTTTTTAATATTACTTTTTTTTTTGGATATTCCTTGACTTCAATATTTGATAAGGGATTCAGCTGTGTTTAAATAGAAAATACAAAGCGGAAATATGATTAAACACTTATCAAAATGCACTTTCCAGAACGTTCTGAGAACAAAAGTCACTGCTTAAACTTTATCTCTCAAGGTTTAGCTTTAGCTTTAACTTTAGCTCAGACTTGAAGTGAGGGTAGAGCCATATAAGCCATTATGAATAGCCAGGTGTATATTGATGGAAACATGATCCTGTTTTAGGACCACCAAATCTACATAGAGAGGAGAGTGAGGCTTGTAAAATATAGTAGAATTTGTTTAGACTTTGTGAAGATATTCTTTGTACATTTAGATTGTTGAAAGGGGCTGTAAAAGATGGTATCTTCTTCTCTTTTAGATTGAAAGCCAGGAGAAGCTTATAGGCCCTTCTTAATATGAATTAGTGTGAGAAGTAACTGTAAACATATTTACCAATTCATAACAGCTACACCAATTATAAATATTGTGTTATATGTTGCCAGTATATTCATTGTTACAAGTTTTCTTAAATTTTCAATCTCTATATGTTAACTGACAGTCAGTAAAGCACTGTTTTACTAAAACTACTGCACTCTTTTGTGTTTTTAACCAAAAAAAATAAAAAATGCTTTAACATTATCCTTTCTGTTTCTGTTTCTCCTCTTGCTCAGCTTGGTGGACTTCACTCGGCTCCCGTCTCCGACTCCCGAGAACAAGGACCTCTTCTTTGTCACGCGCTCCTCAGGCCTGCAGGGCTCCCCCGCCCGCAGCTCCAGCTACTCTGAGGCCAACGAGCCTGAGCTGGGATTAGCCAACGGCAGCAAGAGCCTGTCCATGGTGGACCTGCAGGAAGCTACTAAAGCTATAGAACTCATGCCTGCTCCAGAAGGGCACATAGAAAAGCACATGGTGGCCTGGAACGCCCGGACACCCCAGGGCAACCTGCCAGGAGGTCCCACGCTCCACAGGCCAGGACAGAAGCCCGCAGCCTCAGGGGGGGAGGGGGTTCCAGGACGGCCGACACAGCTTCTGGCACCCCTGTCTTTCCAGAACCCGGTGTATCAGATGGCAGCAGGACTTCCGCTATCACCCAGAGGACAAATGGGTGGTGATTCGGGTTCTGAATGCCACAGCTCAGTCAGTTCTCACAGTAACAATGAGGAAGTGGGAGGGGCTGGGCCGTGCAAGCTTCCCTCCAGTTTCCTGAACCACGAGGAGTTGGCCAGGCGCTCAGGGGAGTTCTCCCGGAGGCAGCTGTCACTAACGGAAACACAACACTCTGCTTCCAGTCAGCCCACCGTCCCGCGGCAAAACAGCGCCGGTCCCCAGCGTCGCATAGATCAGCCGCCTCCACCTGTGCAAGCTGGTGCTCCCCGTGGACGGACTCCTCCTAGCATGCTCAACTCCGCCCCCTATCCCCGTCCCTCCAGCGGCAGCGTGATGTCCTCGTCACCGGATTGGCCGGGAAGCGGGGCACGGATTCGGCAGCAGAGCTCCTCCTCTAAAGGGGACAGCCCAGAGATGAAGCAGCGGACCCAGCACAAACAGGTGCATTTTCTCTTACTGTCTACAAGACAATAAAGCTGTACATCAAGCAAGACATATTTAATCTCCAAAATTAACTAATTTGTGTGGGTAGAAGTATGGATGGATGGAAAAGTGTATTAGATGGATGGTGTGGATGGATTTGTTAAATGGATAGGTGGATTGATGGAAAGATTTGTTGGATGAATAGAAGGATTTGTTGGATGGATAGAGGGATAGATGTTTGGGTTTTTTGGATGGATAGAGGGATGAAAGGATGATGGAAGGGTTTGTTGAATGGATAGAGGGATGGATGGAAAGATTTGTTGCATGAATGGAAGGGTTTGTTGGATAGATAGAGAGATGGATGGAAGGGTTTGTTGGATGGATAGAATGATGGATGGATGGATGGAAGGGTTTGTTGGATGGATGGAAGTGGCTGAAGAAGAATGAATAGAAGTGTTTGTTGGATGGATAGAGGAATGGATGAAAAGGTTTGTTGGATGGATGGAAGTGTCTGTTAGACGGCTATAGGAATGGATGGAAGAGTTTTTTGGATTGATTGAAGGTTTTGTTGGATGGATACAGGGATGGATGTTTGGAAGGATTTTGTTGGATACATGGATGGATGGATGGAAGAGTTGGTTGGATGGATAGATGGATAAATGAATGGAAGGGTTTCATGGATAGCGGGATGGATGGAATTTGTTGGATGGATGGATGGATGGAAGGGTTTTTGGTTTGATAGTCAAATGGGCTGGTTGGATTGAAGGAATGAAAGGAAAGGATGGATGGATGGATGGATGGAAGGACTGGATGATGGAAGAGTTGAGTGGATGAATAGGAGGGTAAGTAGGTTTGATGGCTGAATAAATGCATAATTTCTTTAATGCAGTCTGATGGATGGATTGCTGCTTGGATGAGTGAATATTGTAATTTGTAGATATGTATAGAAAATCCTTCCAGTTGTTTTTAGATCTTGGGCCAGTTTCTTAGTATAGTAGTAATTGTGCTGCACTAAAAGAGTGTAGTGATTACAGTATTTAATCACAGTAATTAATGAATGGCTAAATGTGTGTGTATGTTTGTGTCTTCTATAGAAGAGTGGATAATGATGAGCTTCTTTAGATTGTGGAGATAGGGTGTTATCACACACACACACACACACACACACACACATGCAAACACTGTTCTGTTTGCCTTTTATACACCCAGACTCTCACTCTAATACATCCAGATTAGGCTGGCACTGTGATTTACCCTTTGTGCTTTACAGCTTCCCTCTGGCTATAATCTCTGAAGAATACACACATGGCACACACACACAAACACACACACACACAGTCATTAAGTAGTTATTAGTGTTGACCCTTTGTCCTGATTCCTCTATCTGTCTAAAACAAACCCTTAACAGCTTCCTTCACTGTGACACAAGGTCAGAGGTCCTGCAATTAGTGACTTCCTTTAATCTGCCCTATGACTGACATTGTGTGTGTCCTCAATTTGAACCATAGGTCTATCTTCCTATGGAAGGAAATGAAGTTGATTAGTTTATTTTAAATGATTAAACAGTTCTAGACCAAGCATTTTCAGGGCATGCACAATGTTTAGCCTGCCTTAAAGGATTCTGTGTTGCCAAATTATAAAAGGCAGATTAAGAAAAGAAGCCATATTACACCTGCATACTATGAAATTTAGTGGGTTTTTTTTTAATATAGATAATAGGATTAGGGCAGTCATGATTATGGCACATTGTTACAGGACATGCACAGTATGTATATGCTCCTACAGTAGGAGTAAGAGGCCACACAGTGAGAACATGCCATTATTACCTTCTTCTCGATCTGCCTTTTAAGTAGAGTCTCTGAAGCTATCTATCTATTTATTAGTCGTGTTAAAGATTGTTGAATAGTCTACTGCATGATCTACTGGAACACTTTGTGATACCTGCCTCAGGCGGGACTATGGCTTTCCTGGTTTGTACACTTGCTTCTCAGCGCTGAGGTCCTGGTTTCAAGTCTCTATCTGGGTGGGGTTTCCATGTTTCAGTTGCCCTGGTATAAATGTGTGTGGGTGTGTGTGCGAATGTGTGTATGACTGTGCTGGGTCAGTTCCTCAGTTTCTGATGTAGTCCTCCAGGTGGACGGTCATTTCAGGCTAAATCACTGGTGTGTGTTGGTTGGTTGAGTGCTGAGTGTAAGTGATTGTGTGTGGAATGTAACTGTAAGCGTCCTTGGGTGCTGAGAAAAGGCAAAACGGCTCTATATATCTTTGTCTTATTGTAAGTAAGTAAGAATGTCAGGCCTTTATACACTTTCCTTTTGGATGAGCATTCAGGGAATCCAGACACATACAATTCTGGGATAAATTGAATAAATAACTTGAGCGTAAATGACCTCTAAAAAACCCTTAGACATACTAAACATACAGATGTATTTGTTGCTTGCTATCTAACAAAAATGCTTACTAAATAGGCTTCGGCTCACCAGGTTGCTCAGACTCAAAGAGAGCTTTGTGATTGGTCAGGGTTAAGCTGATGATAGCCTTACTATTTATTAAACTTTAGGAATATATTCATGAGCCAAATCAACACGATTTCAAGAAATCAGAAATGTAGGATAATTCCTTACATTATGTTGCTTGGCATTAAAAAAGCAGCACTGGTTACTTGATCAATCCACAAGAAACATATACAGAATTTATCATCATCCATAAGAATTCTTTCATTTTAGCCTACTGAGATGTTGAAAAGCTTTTACTGATGCTTTTTGTAGCGGGTTTAAATAATTGACTCAAATTACAGTCTGTTCCTGTTGTGGAACAGTTCGACTATAATCATCAGTGTGAGAGGAGGATGATGATTATCCTCAGTGGTCCAATGATGAAGGGGACAGCAAGGGCATTTCCCCACACACACACAATGCTTTGCACCCTCTCCCGGGATTTGATTGATTGGTTTGAATGATTGATGGAAACCTCAGGGCTGCACACCAGCACAGCTCTCTCTCTATCTAACTCTCTCGCTCTCTCTCTCTCTGTGTGTTATTGACTGTGGGGTTACCAAGGCCATATCTATATCTCTGGCTGAATAGATGGCTCTGGGCACTAGGAAGTTATCTCATGGAACGCAGACAAAAAGATGCTTTTTCCCCTCAAAGATCGAACAGATTGAGAAAATGCTGTTCTTTCTCCTACATGCTTACATTCCTCCACCGTGCTAACTCTTCCCATATTGTCATGCTAATTAATATCCCCAAATCAGTGGCATTATCACAGTGTTTGTGTTAAAATGCGCTTTTAGAATGCTTATCCTCACCTTATTTGATGTGGATCCGTTGTCTTTGTGAATATACCCTGTCCATTAAAAGTTTGGACACACTTTTGGATACACCATCCTTTAAACATTTTAAACAGTGTTGGGTTTCTCTGTTAGTTTTTCTTTAAATAAATTGGTGTTAACTTAAAACAGATTATTTTCTTTTCCAAACTTTTGTTATAAACACACATTAAAACTCTTTTGGCCCAAATTTGGTTTAAATAGTTGGGTATGACTTTAGTTAACACTAATATTATTTATTCCAACCCAACAATAGGGTATATATATATGTATGTATACAGCTTTGGAAAAAAATGAGGGACCACTTCAGTTTCTGAATCTGTTTCTCTGATTGTGCTCTTTATAGGAATATATTTGAGTAAAATTAACATTGTTGTTTTATTCTATAAACAACAGACATTTTCTCCCAAATTCATCATTTAGTGCATTTATTTTCAGAAAATAAGAAGTAGCTGAAACAACAAAAAAAAATGCAGAGCTTTCAGGCCTTAAATAATGCAAAGAAAACAAGTTCATATTCATAAAGTTTTAAGAGTTCAGAAATCAATATTTGGATGAATAACCCTGCTTATTTTGTTTAATCAAACTTTTCATACCATCTTGGCATGTTCTCCTCCACCAGTCTTACACACTGCTTTTGGACAACTTTATGCCACTCCTGGTGTATAAATTCAAGCAGTTCAGTTTGGTTTGATGGCTTGTGATCATCCATCTTCCTCTTGATTATATTCCAGAGTTCTTTTATTTTATTAAACTAATTTTTATACTGGTCTTTTATTTTTCCAGAGCTGTATATACAGACATTTTCTAAAAAACCCTGGTGTCCCCACACTTTTGATGGGCACTGTGTGTATGTGCTTGCTCTGTGGTGAGTTTGGATGCTTCTGTTGCTTCACAGTGCTCATGCTTGAGTGTGTGTGCTTGTGTGTGTGTGTCATAGGCCCCTTCCCCAGTGATCCCCAGTGCATTGGACCGTACTGCTGCCTGGCTGATGAACATGAATGTGCCATACTTAGAACAGGACCCAGAGTCAGATCCACGCAGGGATGAGCACACACTCAACGACAAGGTAAACAACCCCCCCTCACACACAAGCACACACCCACCATGACCATCATCATCATCGCTAAAACATACAAGTTCATGCGTCTTGGCATGTTCTCCTCCACCAGTCTGACACACTGCTTTTGGATAGCTTTATACCACTCCTGGTGCAAAAATTAGAGCAGTTCAGTTCAGTTCTTTTGCTTGATTATGTTCCAGAGGTTCTTTAATTTTGTAAAATCAAAGAAACTCATCATTTTTAAGCTGTATATCTTATACTATATTGAATTACCAAGTTTGACAAATATATTAAATATATGTAATGATCTATGTCCGGCTTTAAGTCAGATTTTTCACATAATTTTGTCCAGTTTTTGTAACTGTTTGCTTTCAACAGTTACAAAAATCTGTTCTTTGGTCATCATCAAGCATAAAACACAGGCCCACCATTGAGTGTGTGTGAGAGAATGCCTTTAACCTTTGCCCTCATATGTCATTTTTGGCATTTAGCTTCATTTCCCTCTGCTTGCTCCGCTTGCTTTGCTTGATCTACCACCTTCCGTTTCAGGGCATCCCATCTTTTCCTCCACTTGTGGGTCGGGCACAGGGTTTTAGCAATATGAATAGAATCTGTTCAGTTTTAACCAGTGTTAATTGTAACGGTAATTGCAATTTATGTACATTTACGGCTGTCACTATTAATTACGTTACTAATTTTGTAATCAATAAATTGTTTAAAAAATGAAATAGGACTTTTTTTAAATCTTGATTTATCATCATGCAAATATTCATCATACAAATTATTTCCAAGGTAATGGGTAATTATGCAATTATGCTTTTTAATCAGGTTTAGCCCTAGATAGAGTAGGGTTCTTATGCCTGCTCATCAATTTCACATGGAGAATAGGGAACAAGGAATAAGGTCTGATCACCTGAATCCATGCATCTACCTCTCTGCTATATACAGGCCTTCACGTTTTTTTTTAGATATCATTACACTGAAAATGTTAAGGCTCCCCTAATGCAATCATTTCCTTCATTAGCAGGAGATTGCCAGACAGCCGCTAATCATGTTTATTCATTCATATACTCTTGTAATCATGTCATTATTTTCTTTTGTGTTATTCCTTTGCTTTCTCTGCTGTCTGGCTCCAACAAATAGGGGTGTAAGCACCTCAGTGGCAGAGCTAAAGAAGAAACAGTAATGCAAATGATTGCATATTTGTGATGCCTTGTCAAGCTGTTGCGAAAGGCAACTGTGGTCGTTTGTGTGGAACTAAATGACACTTTGCAACCACAAGAGAGACCTCGCTCGCCTGCGCAGTATCAAGAGAGAAAAGTACAGCGCTGAACAAAAGCCGAACTCATTGTGTCAGAGCAGTGTGAGGAAAAAGGGCTCCTCGCGAGACGCAGGACACTTTAAGCAGCTGTGACAAAGAGACGAAGAGTCAGCTCACCTAAACCTGCTTTTGGAAAGCTTTTTATAAATCTGTCTATTTTGGAACTAAAGTGACTGCTTGCTTTTCTTTTTCAGTATAAGCCTGATTGATTACAGCTCTAAAAATATAGAGGTAGATAAAACCAGTGCTAAATCCAGGGCTAAATTTCATATCTAAGCTTTGATCATTTGAAGTATATCAAAGAAATAATAGTACAATTCGTCTGCCATTTGATTGTCATTGGTCAGAGGTAAGATTAGGTCAAGTAAAGTATGAACACAGGCCCAAGATGACTGACAGAAGCTGGATACTTCAAATCACTCTTGTGTACAAGATGTTAAAATAGCTATTTTTGAGGATTGATTGCAATTGTTTGATAGTTTCTATTCCATCTCATCCCCAAACTCCCCAACTCATTCAAATAATGGATGGAGCACCATCATTACACAAGTGGTCCTTAATTTAGGGGTCTTCATATAGCCCTCTATCTCAGGCCTAGAATTCAACATGGTGCCAATAGCTTCATATTTATCTGCTCCAGAGAGTCTGATTTATTCTATTGGCAGTACCTTCCTACAGGGTCTAGACGCAGTTGATGCGTGTGCACATCTTATCGGCACATCTGTGTCCACTGTTTGAGTCCCTTTATTATAAGGGGTGTCCACAAACATTTGGACATAAATCTAATCAAATGTACATGTATAGTGCTATTTACTACAGCTGATGTCACAAAGCAGTTTTACAGAAATGTGATCACAGGACAGAATTAGAAAAAAACATTAGATATAAAAATATAGAATACATAACCCCTATTGAGCACAGAGGCAAGGAAAAACTCCCTCAGAGCTGAAAGAGGAGGGGGGGGGCATCCTATTACTGATCAGACAGCTTTAAATGAATATTAAAAGTTATTATACTATTCTAATATATTATATATTAGCAGTGCCAGTAATGGATGCAGTTAAGAGTTCATATAAATTTCCGATACATGTTGCAAAACTGTATGCTGTAAGTAGGTTACTTTGCATGTGAATGCTGTTGTTAGCAATTTTTTTTCTGTATACATATAAAACCTAAATGATATTTCCACACCATTTGAAAATACTGTAGCATAACATTGGAGCAATAGAAAAAAAATGAATGTTATTAAATTTAGAAACCCTTCTACTCTACATTAATGTTCTTTTGCTATGGCAGCAAAGATCTAAGGTTATTACACTTTACATTGCCAATCATGCTTGCAAGGCCCCCTGGTGGTCACGGTTGTAGGCAGCAGTTCTCAAGTATATCGGTTGAATATGGTCTTGAATAGAAACAGTTCCTACAATCCAGCACACTGCAACTAATAATGGTGGAGCTGCTGCTTAGTGATGCACACGAAGATCCAACTAAATCCTATGCAATAAAGTATTAATGGTATTTATAGTGAATCACACTTTCCCCCAGTTCCAGAAAAATACAACACCAGCTAAATCTCTGTCACGATGTAGATATTAATTCAGCTCTACCCCACTGAGTTGTACTAGGTTTACTGCAGGTGTTGGTTGAATTTCTCAGCTGTGGTTAGGTGTTGAAATAGAAAAAGCATGTTTAATGCTCAATAGCATGTTTTAATGTAGGAGTGACATTGAGCAGCTAATATTCATGAGTCAGAGTTTGTGAAACAGTAATGCAGTCGCGCTGGCTTATCAAACAGCATCTTTTATATTGCTGTTGAATTTATTATGTAATGAATACGCTCATGTATTGTCCCCTGAGCTCATCATAACTTACGTTCTCTCTCTCTCTCTCTCTCTCTCTCTCTCTCTCTCTCTCTCATTCTCTTTCTCTGTCTAGTTTCTGCTTCAGTTCAAACAAGTTGCTGTGTGTTTTTGTATGTTTTTTTTTTTTTTGTAATTAGTGGCCAAAAATGCTTTCAGATATATACAGTACCTGTAAAAAGTTTGCACACACCTTTTTATTCAATGTGTAATTAATGTTAAATCTTTTTTTTCTTAATTTGATTGCAAACTAATCCTCCAGACTATGATGTTGGAACACATGATAAATCATGTAGTAAAATTAAAAGTGTTGATCAAATGTAAAAATGTGATATATGAAGCATTTGTTTGAGGCTGGTGGCTCTGATAAACTTATCCTGTGCAACAAAGAACTTTTGCTCTTCTGTTACTAGGGCAGTCCTGATGAGAGCCAGTTTCATCATAAAGTGTTTGATGGTTTTTTCAACTGCACTTAAGGATTCTTTCGGAATTTTTAAAAAAATGTTTTGAATTGACTAAGCTTTCCCCCCCCTTCACTTAGTTAAGCATTTCTTGCCATAAGGTCAACATTTTAAGGGCGATATATTGTCAGATAAATTATTGGGATAAACGATAATATCATCATTTTAAAGCACCACAATAGAAAATGCTTTTTTTTTCCTGCTTCTGGGCTCCCAAAGGAGCTTTAAGACAATGTTCCACAATAATAATATACTAGCATAATACTATTACACCATTTTACAGTAAAACTAACTTTTTATTATTAAGAGCAGACATTGGGCTCCCAATATATAAATATTATATCCTAAATAAATAAAACAAATAAAGTACAACCACATTGGACTCTGTGGGTTCTGAGAAAACGGCACTAAATATTGCAATGTGACATTTATGATCTCTCCCTCTCTCTCTCTCTGTCTCCTCTCTTCAGTACCTGGCTGAGATAGCTATGCTGCAGGACAAGCTGCGTGTTTCAGTGCAGAAGCTGGAGGAGTGTGAGCTGCAGCTGCAGGGTCAGGACGAGCAGGCCCAGAAAATGCTCCTGGAGTACCAGACCCGGCTGGAAGAGGCCGAGGACCGTCTGCGCCGCCAGCAGGACGACAAAGACCTGCAGATGAAGAGCATCATCAGCAGGTGGGAGAGAGAGAGTGATCACAATAGGAGATTTAATCATTTAAAAAAGGGAACTCTTAAATACTTGATATTGTTATGATTATTTAGAAAACATAAAATTAGAAAAATACACTAAATAAACAAGTGTGACTGAAGGGACTGGCTATGCAGCAGTGAATTATAGCCATTACATCAAGAGTTTTTAAATATATCTGAAAATAGCCTGAAAAGTTTATAAATTATTATTCTGATCAGTAAAACATTAAAAACACCACTCTAATGGCACTGTCTTCCATTTTTACACCCTGGTCAGGATGGAATTAGAAACAAACAAAATTCGCAGAGCCTGGGTCCATGTGGTTCATAGAAGCTGCTCTTTGTCTGCTGTTCTTTATCATTAGCACTGAGCTTCTAACAGGCAGGACGGAGGAGAGCTGTCAGCAGCGTGCGCTTGGCTTTCATCTGGTCTCAGCTTATTGAGAGCTGTCTTCTGCAGGGATACAGCAGACAGCTATTTGAGACAATTACGAAGTGTCTAGAGAACCAGACTGACGGGATCGAGCCTGAGATACATTTACGTATTCAAACCAGATTGCTTCTCTGTAGTTGCAACAACATGTACGTACTGACTGTTAAAGTTGTTTGGTGTTTCTGATGCAGGCTGATGTCTGTCGAGGAGGAGCTGAAAAAGGATCACTCTGACATGCAGGCCATAGTCGACTCCAAACAGAAAATCATAGATGCACAGGTACGAGCGTGTGTAGAGGTTTGTGTGTCTGTCTCAAATAGCCAACATTTGATATGAAATGTTACTTGAATACATGAATTACATGAATACTTTTGCATGCTACCTTTTCTTTTTTTTTTTAGATTTTTATTTGATTCAAATTTTGAAAACCTTGTATATTTTTTCACTTCACAATTATGTGCTACTTTGTATTACTCTGTCACTTAAAATCTCAATAATATACATTTAAGTTTGTGGTTGCAAGGAGACAAAATGAAAAACTTCAAAGGGTATGAATACTTTCGCAAGGCACTGTAACTATATGTGCACTGGTACTGTATGTGGATTCCTATTGCAAAGAAGGAGACATCCTGTGCTTCTTTATGAAATTACAGTAAATTACAGTAAAACTTTAAATTTAACTTTTTATTCAAAACTTGAGATAAGCAACTGTTTAAGACCCTGTTTACACCTGGTCACTTTATGCACCTTATCTATCAGGATTAAAAATCTGGATTAGGCCAAGCCACATGAAACATGTAAACACACCCAACATGCATTTTTAAAATGGATTCAAATCCTTTTACTCAAACCACTTCAGGATCTGAGATGCATTTGTTTTACATTTTACTGCAGTGTAAACTCACCCTTCTCCTCAAGACACGTTATTTAATAAAAACTCCTCCCTGTTCCACCAAAGCACCAGTAGCATTTGCCACACTTTAAGCAAATTGAAATACGCTGTACAAAACAGCAATCTGATATTAGTAGCAATTGACTACAAAGAATCTAAAATCCTAAAAAAGATATCACTCACATGACCAGGATTAAACAAGATATATTATTTTAATGGGCGTGGTTATTATAAAAACATGTTATTGATTGAAAAAGGAAGCCTTTATGTAGAGGGCGGGGTTTTGCCGGAAAGTTCAGATGCACACAGAAACGCCACATTAGATATTAATGCTACTAAATATTCCTGATAACACTTTTGTACTTTTAAAGCACTCACTTTCACTTCTCTCTAATTTAAACCACCCACACTTTACTAATGAGGAATGAGTGCGCTCATAAACACATCTGCAGTAAGATCACTATTCCAGCTCTACACTCAGCATGAAAACTTCATTAAAATACAGCAGTGGACTAACAGTGATGTGAGTCTGAGCCGGAATGGCAGCAAGTGCTTATAAATTTTAATTTAGAAAACTTCTCTCTACCTCCTCCCGCTGGTCTCTCATTCTCAGCAGCCTTTGATCGTCTCTCTATACTTATTCAAATTTCTACTCACTTTTTACTGATTAATCATTAAAGTAGCACACGAGTGGCTAAGAAGAATAATCTTTACGGAACTCTAGCATATACATGCAGAGAATTCTGACACTACTTCCAGTTTTTTGCCTGTTATGGTTCTTCTTGTTATTATACTAATCAGTTCAGTTCAATCAGTTGCATTAATTGTAAGCATAAGAAGCTTTAACCTCACTCGCAAGATAACACCTCACAACATACAATTCAAATCACCCGGTAAGGTAACACTTTATAATCAAGTTACATTTTAATATCCCATGACTTTTGCCATGTCTGTATATGTAATAACGTATAATATGTAACATTGTATAATTTTAAAATGTACAATATGAACATAGACACTATTGTAGATTCAGACAGTAGGCAACTCACATAATTTAAGCTTTAATTAAACAAAACAAGGCGTTACAAAATGATTACTGTATTTAAAGCTTGATTTAAGCATACATTTGTAAATAGTTAAAAGAATACAATGAAAGAAGTAAAACCACTACTTTCTGTATTTGTGTGTTTCTTTAATATTAAACACATAATTCTTAGGGCCCAGTGTGAACGTGGGATTGAAAATTAAAATGGCACGATCAATGAAATAATAATTTTAACATAAATAGTGCTTGTTTTTATATATATATATATATATATATATATATATATATATATATATATATATATATATATATATATACATGAATCATGTGTTGTACTAGGGCTAAGTGATATGGTTTAAAGTTGTATTGTTTTGTAAGGTGAATATCTCAACATTTTTTTATTTCATAAGGCAATAACAGACGCGTCTGAGACAAAACTACATGTTTCAGATTTTACACAGGCACTTTTCTCATTCAGTGCATATCCTGTATATTAGAGCAAAATTTTATATCATCAACTTTCTTTCCCCCCACTTCAAGATGCTTAAACACTAGTGACAAAAAAAATGGTGTGCGTTGGGAAAAAGTGCATCTAAAGCGCTTAAAAAAGTAAAGAAGTAAATAAAAAGTGCAGTTTGAGTTTCACTTTTCTCATTTTCAGTAAATTTGGTCTGAAATGGTGTCAGGTTTAAGTTCATACCCGTGTGAAGGAGCTGATTGATCACTTAGTTAGGTTAGAGTGGGTGTGTCTGCTCTAAAGATCAGTCAGTATTTAGTTCAGTGGTGATGCTTCACACTGCTGCTGTTTATTACCACTTTGATATCAGAATATGAGACACACTGATGTTGGACTGTCTAATCTTATAATCAGGGTTTATACACTTTTTAACCAATAGATTTCCAAGATTTCTTCATGACTTTTTCATGCCTTCAAGGCAAATTTTTATGGCCATATGATTTTTAAAACAGTGCAGACATGGACAATAAAACCAAAAATCAACTAAAACTATACTCAAAATTGATTGTAATAAGCCTTAAATGAATCTGACACAAAATCTTTAATAAGAAAATGTGTGTCTGATCCTGAGAGCTTCATTGTGTAGAGCTAAATTACTGAATTAATTCTGGGCTGACGTATTTATTTATTTTTTTTTTAGCTCAAAATAGATTTTTTAGAATTTTCTCCATCGATAAACAGAAACACAAAGATTTGTAGACCAAATTTCCATGACTTCTCCAAAACTTTCTGGATATTCTTATTTTTCCAAAATTTATCCAGGCCTGGAAATTGCTATTTTCAAAATCCATGACTTTTCCAGGTTTTTCATGACCGTATGAACCCTGTATAATTTGTATGTGTTTTGATATATCGCCCAGCCCTGTGTTGTACTGTTTTGTTTATACTGTCTACATTATTATTTCAGAATTAATTAAATCAGTCAGAGTTTCAGAAAACAGTTTAATTCAACTATTATTAACTTTCCTCAGATTATCATCTCTCTCTCTTTCTGAAATGCTGTGTAATATACTTACTCCTCTTTCTCTGTTTGTGGATCTCTGCAGGAGAAGCGGATAGCTTCTCTGGATGCTGCCAACGCCAGGTTGATGAGTGCTCTGTCGCAGCTGAAGGAGCGTTACAGCATGCAGACACGTAACGGCATCTCGCCCACCAACCCCACCAAGCTGCAGATCACCGAGAACGGAGAGTTCCGGAACAGCTCCAACTGCTGAAGCCAGCCCGCGGAGATTTACGGCTTAATCCAGACAGAAAGCGCGGGGCGGAGCGAGGAGGAGACGCAGCCAAGACCATGTGGATGTAGGAAAGAGGCAGGAGAGGCGAGGGGATGTCGGCGTGCAGGCGACTGTGCTGGTTTGGACGTTGGCTTCTGAAGCGTGCTTGTGAATAGCTGGTAAACAATATTATCCGCACCGCGGAGCAAAAGATACGAGGTAAAGCTCTGCTTCAGCTTAGGGTGAACCACTAGATGTAAATCTCTGTTCTACAGTACCTGCACTTCAGAACAGTGACATACTGGGTACGTACTGCTGACCTATAGACAATACCTGCTCTGTCCCTCCGCAGTAGCTCTAGCCTCAAATCTCCAGAATCTCCAAAATCTCCAAATAGATGTCCAGTGTTCATGTTGAGAGAAAAAAAAATCTGTTTTTTATTATTATTAATAATAACAACTCATGCGTTCGGTCCTTATTGGTGTTAACCTAGATACCAAGCTAGCGAATGAGCATTGCTGCCTCCTTTAAAAAAAAAAAATCAAGCGTTCGCCTTGCATTTGCATCCACATCTACTGCACTTTCTCCACCTGCTCCAGCTCCCCTACATAGTGCACTTTCAAAGTTCTTCAAAATGAGAAGCCTTAAAAAATGGAATGCAGCTTTTTCCCCCCTCCACCTCTCCCTAAAGTAATTTAAAACAGTTCTTCTGGAACATTTCTCAGATGTTTACAAGGCATGGCTACAAAAAGTGAAGTAAAAGGTCTTTCAAAATATTGGTTATGTCAAGAATTAATTTTATATATGTACAGCTCTGAAAAGAAAGTAAGAGAGCACTTCATTTTCTGAATCAGTTTCTCAGATTTTGCCATTTATAGGTATATGAATATTGTTTTATTATATAAACTACAGACATTTCTCCCAAGATGTGGAGCTTTCAGACCTCAAATAATGCAAAGAAAACAAGTTCATATTCAGAAATCAATAAGAGTTCAGAAATCAATATTTGGTGGAATAATTCTGGTTTTTAATCAGTTTTCATGCATCTTGGCATGTTCTCCTCCACCAGTCTTACACACTGCTTTTGGATAACTTTGACACTCCTGATGCAAAAATTCAAGCAGTTCAGCTTGGTTTGATGGCTTGTGATTTTAATCCACAAATGCTGAGTATTTGTTAAATTAACACATTTATGTAAAACGTGGCATGGAAAAGTTTAACAGCTTATAATATTATTCATTAAGTTTTATTTGGCAAATAATTAGAAGCTGTGCTTTAAAATGTGCTGTGTTGCATCAGTCGGAGCCAATCAATATTTCCTGAGACGATGTTAAGAGCCTTTTAAAAAGACATTATACCAAGTGTGCACTTGGTTCCAGTCTTGGGTTGTTCTACATTATTTATTATTATAGTTTACACTTGAACGAGCCTCTGTAGACTCGTGCTGAATTTATTGTTGTTATGCAATTTGTCGTGAATGGAGAAGTTAATTTGTTCTGTGCCCAGCTGAGCTATTACCTCTCAGTAATCAGCACAAGCCGTTTCACATCTTAACTGTAATTCCTAATTCCCAGATTGTTCATGTAAAACGCCATATATATATATTTAATATTTTATATAACTCTATTAAAAACTGAAATTTTGGCTTAATTACGTTTTTAAATTCGATCTGCTTTCTTTAAAGGCAGCGCTCGTTGTCCACAGACCTAACCTTATTTTTTTCTGTTCACACACCCCTACAGAATACAAGTTATAGTCCATATATCTGCATATAAAGAGCTTGTATATTTTTGTATTTCATTTCTGTTGTACAAAAGGAAATTACCTGCTTTCCTCAAGCCTCGAACCTCGAGTCAGGTAAAGCAGTAAGATGCGATGTGATGCTGCAGATTTGATTTAGATGTTTCTTTATCCAGAGAGAAATATGAGAGAAAATATGAGTGGCACTTGCTGTTATTTGACTATATATAAAGATATATGGCGATGCATAAGTGTTGGGTTTTGGGACGAGGATTGTTGACCTGGTCTATCAGTGACTGATTCTGCTGTAGCAAGTCAAAGGTGTGTCCTGTAAATATTCTATAAAAGAAAATAAAGGATTTACATAGATTCTATATAAATATATAAATATAAAATACACATAAACCTCTTCATTTCAACATGCATTCTGCTGATTTTGGACTGAAACATTACAACCCCAAATCTGAAACAGTTTTGACAGTATGGACAATGCAAAGACATTATTATTGCAGAACTCAAGATCTTTTAAGAATTTTATTATATTAATGTGCGTCCATTCCTGCATTTAGAACCTGCAGCACATTCCAAAAACGCTGGGATGTTAAAACACAACACTTGAAGATGTTTTAGCTGAGGATATCAAGCAATGAAATGTTCCCTGTTTTTTTTTTTTTTTCTAATTTTTTCCCCTTTTTCTTCCCAATTTGCACGGCCAATTACATAACTCACTCATTAGGATTCCCCCTATCACTAGTGATGCCCCAACACCAGGGGGGTGAAGCACATGCCTCCTCTGATATATGTGAAGTCAGCCACCGCCTCTTTTCAAACTTCAGCTGATGCAGCATTACCGAGAAAGCTTAGCGACTCTCTTCCAATACATCAGCTCACAGACGCCTTGTGCTGATCGACATCACCCTAGGAGTGATAAGGGGAAAGGGTGCCATCTACCCACTCAAAAAGAGCAAGGCCAATTAATTTTGCTCTCTCGGGGCTCTGGCAGCTGATAGCAAGCTGCATGAACAGGATTCGAACCAGGGATTCTCCTGATCAAAGTGAAGCGTGTGGTTTTGACACAACCCCTTACTAATACCTGGCTTTTTGAGCTGGACTTGGACTGTTGCTAAAAACAGTCTGGGTGGTCCTTCCTTTGATCATAAAAAAAACAAGATATACCAGAATACTGATACATCATTTAAACACATTTTAACCAATCAAAGATGCTCAGGCAAGTAGACATGGTTAACATAAAGCTTCTGTTTTGTCACAGTGTCAGTTTAAGGGGCGTTTTTTTTTTTTTTGTTTGTTTGTTTTTCTTCTTCAATTTTTTTTTTTTATTTTGAGAATAGTGCAGAATAAATAATACAAATATAACAATACAACACCTCTCTCTTTATGAACAGGTATGTGTAAATGTAATAACTACTATAATAAGTCTTCACTTAGGGTTGGTTTTAATGCAGCTCTGTACTGTAGGGCTTGACAAAAGATTTTTCAGAGTAATCCGTCGCTCATGTGGGTCTATCAGCCTATGTTGAATGACGTTTTTTTGATGCAGTGCTGTTTTTTGGAATGTGTTTCAGGTCTGAAATGCAGGAATGGATTTTTATTAATAAATTGAATGAGTTTAATCAGATCAAACAGGACATATGTTGGGTTCATACTGTCTGCAATAAAAATGTAAAAGTAAATATAAGAAAACTTGCATTTTCCTCTACTATCCGAACGTTTGTCTCTGATTTGAGGTTGTATATTTCTTAAAATATTACTGCTGTTTTATTTTTAAATCTAAAAGTAAGACTAATCGTGGATGGCATTGTCTCATTGATTCATTCTATTCATTTTGGCCTGTAAAGCAAAAAAGATGTCGGGCTGTAGTTTACCCAGGTGTGTTAACGCTGGTTTACTGAATATAAATATATAAATAAAGCACAAAGTCAGCCTTCATTATTCCCCATTAAATGCCGGTTAAGCCTATGCACTTTTGTATTGGAACTACGTACAGTTTCTGTGCCCTTAAAATTAGATTAATTCCTCTTCAGAACTTCATGAGCTTGATTCTCCAGAACATGCAGTGCTTTAAATGATTAGAGTAAATCAACAGTCCAGCGTTCTCTGAACCTGTAGCCAATCAGAATGCTGCTCTCTCAGATCAGCGACCCAGACAGTCAAATTTTACTTTTTGTTGGTTGTTTCATTTGCCGATGCTCAAGTAGCCAATCGAGGTGCTCCTTCGTGGGTCAGTGCTACAGTCTTAGCACTTTACTGGAGTCTGTTATTGATTCTGTTTAATGTGGTGCTTAATTCTCTAAATTTATTAAGCAGATTTGTAGCCGATGTGAGCGAGTGCTGCAGCTGTGCTTTCTTCTACCCGTGTTTAATGTTTAGAGTGGTAGCATAAAGGGACCACGCATTTCAAGAGCTTTCAGTTTCCTGCATCCGACTGTGATCACCGAGGCCGGCCAAACCATGAACCGCCACATTTCTGAGAATCTCCATCAACTGTGTACAGAGCAGCTTCAAACAACACCATCCGCTGAGATCTCAAACAGACTGACGTTCTTCATCTTCATCATCTGCCATCTTTCTGAGTCAGTTCTAGAGCGTCTAGAACATCACGGTGGCACATGGTCTTTACCCATCAGTTCTCAGCAGTCAGTGTGGTATATTAGCTTTGTCAGAATCTATAAATAAATACGAAAATATGTTGTAATGTTTTATAATCCTTGTAGAGAGGAGTTTTGTAAGTATGTTTAAAGTAAAGTATTGGCTGGACTCTGGCTTCTTTTGAGGACGATGATGAGAACAATAATGTACAGAGAGATATGTCCATGTTAAGAACTATGAAAATGTGGCTGTGCAATTTATGTACATTTGCAACTAGGATAATTAAAGTTTTATTTAGCTATTTTATATATCTGTTTGGTTGTCTTCATTTCTTTCATTTTATTTATTGCTGAATGTTTTTAGATGCGTAAATCTGAATGTAAGACTTGATGTTTGTCAGGAAAAAAACTTTACATATTTAATGCTGCACATATTTACATAAATGTAAGAGTTAAGTCAAAACTTTCGATATGAGAATTCTTTATATTAGAGCTGATTAAAATAAGTATTTTGCTTTTTGAACAACCAGTTCTTTTCTAAAATTGGCCTCCTTTTTACACAATGCTACAATTGTGCTAGGGTTAAGACTGAGTTGCTTCCTAGGAACCTTAATTTTTTGGCTGCAGCATTATAGAAGGTTGCCCGAACTGAATTAACCTTCATATACAGCTGAGAAATGTATAAATAAAGAGCTGATGGTTGGTGTAAATAAAGGACGTGACAAATGTATCCTTTGCAGCCCATTGTTACCCACAATTCTCTGCGCACATCCATCAGGATTGGGGGGGAAAAAGAAAAACAGCACCCTTAAAGTTGGGCAAAAATGATGACTAAGATTATAAAATACAGTTGTTTTTAAAATATCGCTATAAAGGAGTCTTTATAGTACAGTCCTACAAGAGGACATGTCCTACATCAACTGCAGGCAGGATATAGTGTTATATCTGTTTATATAACCAAAGAACTTCTGCACAAACAATTCCTGCCAACATCCAGCAACTTCACACAGCTATTGAAGAGGAGTGGACCAACATTCCACAGAACACAATCCACGACCTGATCAACTCTATGTGAAGGAGATGGGCTGCACTGTGTAAGGCTAATGGAGGTCACTCTGGATACTGACTGGTTTTCTAAACCCCCACATTCTCACATTAAAACTGTCTACCTGTGTACTAATCACTGTGTCTAATCAGCATCTTGATACGCCACACCTATAACTGGTGGATGGTTTATCTCAGAAAAAAAAAAAAACATTCTCACAAACACTGATTTACACCCAATTGTGAAAAGAATTTGAGAGGAAAAGTCTTAGATCTTTGGGTTCAGCTCATGAAAAATGGGGGCAAAACCAAAAGTTGGTTTTATATTTTTGTTCAGTGTATATATAGTGCGATATAAAAATTACAGAAAATCTCAATGACTTGGCCAGAAGTAAGTAATCCATCGTTATACTAATATTGTCATTCTCTAATATTGGGCAGATGTAGTCTACCCCTATGACTGCACAAAGTTGGGAAGAGATGGCATTGTGATGTTTTGATGATTTAAATTACAAGTAAAAAAAACTATTTATAGATTTATAGTGCAGCCTGATCTGCTAAAGGTAGACACAGATGGAAAACAAGAACAAAGGAAATTGTCCCATTGTATTAAAGGGCTAAAAATGTGACCTTTATACAATATTTAGCCTATGAGACACTGCAGATCTTTCAGAGTGAGTAGTGCACATTAAAGGTTAGATCGGGTCCAAAAATTCCGACCCAGCCCGAGCCCGTGCACGTTCTGCCCGAGCCCGACCCAACCCGAACCATAAACTGGCTGTTTTCGGGCTGTTTGAATGAGCGAAATATGATCAGAATTATGTTAATTAACACAGAAGCACAGAACTATTATTTAATTAAAATGATTTTAAGAACAGCTAAACACAGTGCTGCAAGTCAAACGCGGAGGAGTTCGCGAGAGAGAGACACAGAGAGAGAGAGATTTGCGTGTTCTGATGTGAGCTACTCACAGGTAAAAGTTCTCTTATCTCGTCGTGCTCATATTCTAGTCCTATACATAATTCTGCAGCCCCCTCAGTGTTTTCTGTCGTATTTTTCGGCGCGAGCGCTTACAACTAACACCGCGAACGCGAGGTGCCGCCGCGGTGCCGCTGTTATGCCGAATCCGACTCCCTGCTAAATCCGACTCCCGCTTTGCGGACAGAATCGGCATAACACCTCCCGCTGTAGAACTGCGGGAGTGAAAACAGCGCTTATAAATAAAAAAGTTTAGTTTCACTTTCAGTTTTTGTTATTTGGTTCGTTTTCATTAACAATAATAATTGGTTACTTAGCAACATTGTGATTATCACACCAGAGCTTTATTTAAACCCGACCCAGCCCGGCCCGAGGAATGTGGTGGGAAATCTCAGCCAGAACCGACCATATTTCGGGTCGGGCCTCGGGTCAGGTCAGGTCGGGTTCGGGCAGAGAATCTAAGCTCTATGCACACATTGTGATGACAATGCTGACACTATATACTATGCAGCCCAAGCTGATACGATCACGTGTTTTCCAAGACACATGGAAGCACCACTGCATCTCTTTAAACTGCTGAAGTGAGTAGCTGAACACACTTTCAGAAGAACACTGACCGCCAGTTCTGATCTCACATCAAGATAACACAGACACTTACAGTGGTGTGATGGGGAAATGTAGGGCCAACCTGACCACCTGGAGACAGTGAGGCTCTCTTGGTATTTCAGTCATGTAGGGCTATCATGGAAAGCTTCTTTTCTTTCTGTACATCAACACAGTCAAGCAAAAACCTAGTATCAGCATAATGGCAACTTTACAGTAGAAGAAAAACATCTTTTAAACTTTTAGTTGGTCAGTGTAAATAATTCAGTAATTTTGAAACATTTCTATTGGTTAACTTGTCATGAAATTGTGAGGCAATGTACAGAACACCTACGAAATTCACATTCTGTCTAAAACAATTCAGACACAAGGATTTTGCAGGATTTTAGGTATACACTGTGTAATGTTAAAAAAAGAACAAAATCTAAAACCATGATAGTAGCTTTAGACTGGTATAGAAAAAGCTGCCCCAGCTTTTTTGGCACAGAGAAGCAGCCAAAGCCATTTCTTGTCTATAATATATATATTCCCCAGTGAAAATAAATGTTGATTGATTGATAATCATGAACAGAATACATCACATACAAAAAACGTCACTCTGAAATGCAAGGTTTATTTTGCATGACCATTCAAAGCAAACATCAGCCAATCTCTTTAGAATGCAGTAAGTGGTAGTGCAATAAAAATATAGTCTTTATCAGACTATAGGTGTAGGTTAATGCCTAACGTGTAAATAATAAAACTGTGAGATCTTCATTAAAATCCGCCATTCTTCAATTGACTAACTAGTGTAACTTCTTTGTACTGTGGTAAGTCACTCTTTTGTAAATAAAATAAAATAAAATCTATGAATATAATAAATACAGTAGTTTAAGTAAACGTTTAGTGCACTCAGCGCCGTGTCCTGGTATCAGCACCGTGTGGTGGTGATATAAGGCCGCCCTTTGGAATAGCTCGTTAGTTGTAGACGGCTGTTCTGGATGATTAGCTGCTTGTCTGAAGTGAAAAATAAACGGTGTGGTCCAATCCCTTTAAGGCCCCGTCCAGCCGCATCCAGATGTTCTTTAAGACAGAGATTTCCCTGCATCAGTTTTTAAAAATATTTCCATCCACACACATATATAACCATGTATGGGGAGATTACAGAAAGAAATTACAGGGCCATTTTAAAAAATTTGAATATTTTTGAAAAGTTACTTTATTTTAGTAATTCAGTTCAAAATGTGAAACTCATATATTATATAGATGTATTACACACAGAGTGATCCATTTTAAGCGTAAATTTATTTTATTGTTGATGATTATGGCTTACAGCCAATGAAACCCAAAAATCAGTGTATCAGAAAATTAGAATTTTATATAAGACCAATTGGTACTTTCTGCAGTGTGGGCAGTGTGCCAAGTCCTGCTGGAAAATGAAATCTGCATCTCCATAAAAGTTGTCAGCAGAGGGAAGCATGAAGTGCAGTAAGATTTTGTGGGAAAACAAAACTGCACTGACTTTGGACTTGATAATAAAACACAGTGGAGCAACACCAGCAGATAACATGACTCTCCAAACCATCACTGATCATCAGTAAATGTTGGATTTCATTTGGAAATCAAGGGATCAGAGTCTGGAGGAAGAGTGGAGAGACACACAGTTCAAGCTGCTCGAGGTCTAGTGTGAAGTTTCCACAATCAGGGATGGTTTGGAGAGACATGTCATCTGATGGTGTTGCTCCACTGTGTTTTATTATCAAGTCCGAAGTCAGTGTAGTATTTTCCCATAAAATATTACAGCACTTAATGCCTCCCTCTGCTGACAACTTTTATGGAGATGCAGATTTCATTTTCCAGCAGGACTTGGCACACTGCCCACACTGCCAAAAGTACCAATTGATCTTATATAATATTCTAATTTTCTGATACACTGATTTTTGAGTTTTCATTGGCTATTAGCCATAATCATCAATAATAAAATAAATAAACGCTTAAAATAGATTACTCTGTGTGTAATACATTTATATAATAAATGAGTTTCACATTTTGAACTGAATTACTCAAATAAAGTAACTTTTCAAATATATACAATTTTTTTTAGATGACCCTGTATAGATAGAGGGCATCTCAAACACTACTACCTATATAGTTTACTATGCAAGTTGTACAATTACTACATCTAAATAAAGCTTTATACTGGGTGAGCCATGTTCCAGACATAGACTAAAATATACACAGCTGGTTATAACTGACCTTCAATGTTGAAATGTGGTTACATTTTTTTAGGTCTGTTCTGATGAAAAGTGTAGGCTGTAGAGTGAAAAGAGAATGTAATCTATAGTTTATTAAAGGTTTAAAAGTAAAAAATGATTCATCTTTCAAAATCAAAACATATTTAAATGTTGATTCCTCTTTAACCTCTTAAATGCCAGCTAAGTAAATCCCTCAGCCATTACTTGCTGGGGGATATGGATATATATACAGCTCTGGAAAAAAATAGAGACCACCTAAAATAATACATTTCTTTGATTTTACCAAATTTAAAACCTCTGGAATATAATCAAGAGCGAGATGGTTGATCACAAGCCATCAAACCAAGCTGAACTGCTTGAATTTTTGCACCAGGAGTAAAGGCATAGAATTATCCAAAAGCAGTGTGTAAGACTGGTGGAGGAGAACATGCCAAGATGCATAAAACTGTTATTAAAAAACAGGGTTATTCAACCAAATATTGATTTCTGAACTATTAAAACTTTATGAATATGAACTTGTTTTTTTTGCATTATTTGAGGTCTGAAAGCTCTGCATCTTTTTGTTATTTCAGCCATTTCTCATTTTCTGCAAATAAATGCTCTGAATGACAATATTGTTATTCGGAATTAGGGAGAAATGTTGTCTGTAGTTTATAGAATAAAACAGCAAAAATGTTCATTTTACTCAAACATAAAGCTATAAATAGTAAAATCAGAGAAACTAATTCAGAAACTGAAGTGGTCTCTTCATTTTTTCCAGAGCTTTAAATCATTTTCCTTTTTATTTTTAGTTTCTAAAATAAAAGAGTGTATCCTGTGTCCTGTGACCTTTTCCTAACTTATCTTGTATATTCATAATAGAACAACAAACATTTTTTCATATAAATGTTAAAAACTCATAGCTAGTGCGATCTGTGTGTAGATATTGTAGTTGTATGACTTATTTAGTTCACTATATAGGGAGAAAATAAGTGTTTGAGATTCACCCCTAAACATGCATGTGTTTTGATTATTAGTTTTCACAGATCTTCACTTTAAGTGAACATTTTCCAAAAGCTCAGTGACCAAAAATTGTGCTTCAGTGTGGACAGGACACCAAAACAGCAAAAACAGCCAACCCTCATGTTTTAAAAACATCTGGATACATGTGGACGGGGTGTAGGAAACATGGAGAGTCTGAGTGTCCCTGATGTTGTGGTGAAAATGATACATATTCGTCCCTCCTATGATTATTTTGATTCCTAAGTGTCACACAAACCTTATTTCAGCAGTGCTGTGCAACTTGCATGCTTATGCATACGGTCAGTCATAAGGCAGTCCCTATATATTGGCATCATAACGCACGACGGACATGGATTCATGGATTTACTCCACTGAAGCAGCCATGTTGATGTGCGTGTTATGATTACTGGGTGAAAAAATGAGCCAAGTACAATATGTTTAAAAAATTAGACTTGACCCAAGCTCGTGCACAAAGTTCTCCGGCTGAGAGAACTACAGTACTAAAAAACAGCCCCTGTTTTGTCTCTTAATTCCTACATCCAGTTTTCTCTTTCCCCCTCACTAAATCCCAAACCAGACTCTTCAACTGATCCAGAAACAGTCGTCAACACTCCACGTTGGCTTTTGCTGAAGGTCTCAGGGTCTGATCCGCCCGCTGGTCTCGGCTGTCCTGGTGTCGGCGTGTGGTGGCGGGGGAGTTGAGGGCGGGCAGTGCTGTAGTGTGAGGCGGGGCAGGGTTGATGCCGGAGTGCTGCTTTTGAGCCCGTGACTTTTCCACGTGCCCCTGTCCCTCCAGAGCACTTTCACAGAGCTCCAGCAGCGACAGCACCTGCTCCCTCAGAGGCAAGGCCTTAAACCTGCGAGCAGCCAAGTAGAAGAACGCCTCCACGAACGCCTGCAGACCCATCCCTGCACAGAAACACAGACACGCAGACAGACAGTGAGACACTCCACACAGCCCTTCATCAGATTTACCACTTCAGACAACATTTCAGCATCATCACGCTAAATCACACAATTTGACCATTGCTATATATTCACATTGCAACGTCACACAATAAATACTCATTTAAACTTCCTCAAATACACGGGCTAAGTGTTGCCACTATGATCAGGAGATCACCAGCGCGCTCAGAGAAAAGCGAGCAACTCAGTTCCGATACATCAGCTCACAGGTGCCTTGTGCTGATCTACATCACCCTGGGAGTGATGAGGAGAGAGAGCACCATTCATCCACTGAGAGAGAGCAAGGCCAATTGTGCTCTCTCAGGACTCCGGCAGCTGATGGCAAGCTACATGAACAGGATTCAAACCGACAATCTCCTGATCATAGTGGCAATGACTGGATATTAGCTTTTAAAGGGAATGGCAATTGAAACAGTGATGGGTGTGTTTTGGTGCGTAGTGTAAAATAAACCAATGATTAATTAAGAGAATTAGTGAATGCCTTTTGCACATTTTAATCCTTGCAAAGCGTACTTTACAGTGGCCTTAAATCAAGCTGCATGGTTGATAGCTCATCTATAGATCTTTAAAACAGAGCCATTTTTTTTTGTCAATTTAAAAAAAAGGATGAAACCGAACTGATTGGGAGATACTTCATCATGTAGCAAGACAATGACCCAAAAAACACTGCAGCCTGGAAAAGCATCACATAAGAAGAATTAAGTTTAGTGATTAGTCAGTGGGTCACAGACGTGATGTAGTTATTTCAAGCTAAGCATTTTCAATTAATATATATATATATAATTCTTATAAACGTAAAGGTACTCAAAGTTGATCTGTTCCAATACTTTTGCTCACAAAAAATAAATAAATGTGGGGGTGATTCCTCTTCTGGATAATGCAACAGATCCAGATATAATAGCTAAACTAAAATAAAAGCTGAAATGTTGATCTTCTGAGAAATCCAAATGTTTTCAGTCTACAGCAAATATAAATGGATTGACCTCACAGTTCCAATACTTTTGGAGGGGAGTAGACACACTGAAATACTCTTAAGACGTTCATTTAAGGCTTTTCAGGGCCTGCATTAGCAGCAGTGAATAATGAGGTGTTGAATGAGTTGATGTTTAAAGGTCTTTGCTGTTCCAGATCCTGTTTGTTTGATGATGGTGATTTAATTAAGTACTGAACCTCCTCTTTAAGCACAGATGAAGACATTCAATTAAGCATTAAGCGTGACTTGAAGGAAGACCTCGGAGACATCATTTCTTCCCAAGCAGGAACAGTACATTCAGAACAGTAAGATACTCGGCTTTATTAGCATCGACAGTAATTAGAGGCATGCATATGCATCTGAATTTTTTCCCTCTGCATATTTATTCATTCACAGGGTTTCTCCTCTCTATTATTTAGCACACACAGTCTAACCCAACTCCCCACGGCAATGAAAACTTAATCACAGACCTTCTATATTTACATATTTCTTCCGTTTAAAACTTCATTTACAAGCCAGTATTGTCACAAGAGATTCTTCAAGGTTATCTAGCTGCCGGAAAGTTTGGAAGGAAGCACAGATGGAAACAAAACTTCAGAGGAAAGAGGATTTCAGTCCCTTCAGATGGAGAGAGAGAGAGAGAGAGAGAGAAATGTTGGGGTTTTCTCTGCACATTCTGCCGCAGCGGTGTCCCTCTCTCACTTTAATAGAAAGCAGTTGTGAGGCTGTCGGTGAATAAAAAACCTTATGTGGACTCATTACATGTGTTTGTACAGCAATGAGGCAGAGACACACATCACTTAGGTAAATTCATTCATTTTTATAGCAAAAGTGTTGGGAAATTGGAAGAAGAACAAGAAATTAATCAATTAATTAATGTGAGGAAGTCGTATAAACAAATTGGCAGTAGGGTTGAAAATACTTCTGCAGAAGTTGAAGCTTCAAATCAAGCTTTTTTACTAAAGTAAAAGTGTAAAGGTTCTGGTTTCAAAACTACTTAAAATAAAAAAGTAGAAGAAATGTAAAATGTAAATCACAGGATCCTATAGGGCACTACCCCTTCCCCAAACACATTTTTCATTTGCCATAATGACTATAAAATGTTATATTAAAAATGTTAAATGTTAAAAAAAAATCACTAGGCTCCCTGTTTCAGTTGCATATGTGTTTATAAAAAATGAATGTATTTTAGTAGAATGTAAAGATATAAAAAAAGTTCGTTGGACGTTTGTCTCAAGTTCGCTGGAGTTTCTGCACAGATCGTCTTCATACTAGACTACATATGTCTGATATGTTCATGCTGGAGTGTGGGGGGGGAGTGACGTGTGCAGGTGTGATGGATCTTATAAACCAATAGGCCAATATGTCGGAATGGTATCTGTTTATACCTCTCATCCAACCACAATCTAATTTAATCTATACGGATCAAGCGATTTATCTGGAAAGTATTTTTATGTTTGTTTTAACTGTGAGAAGCTGGAATGAAAACAAGCTGAATTGAAATAGGTGTAACAAGGCTATTTTTTTAATTTTCTACAAGGTAGAAAGTAAAAATAATTGTGTAAAAATGTAAGGAGTAGAAGTAAAAAAGGCACCTGAAAAAGAATTACTCCGGTAAAGTATAGATAACCAAAATATCTACTTAAGTAGGGTAAAGAAGTATTTCAGTACTTCATTACTTGATACCTCTGCATAGAAAAAAAAACATAAAATGAGACCTTTAATTGTGGTTGTACAACAAACAACAAACAATTAGGAATTATAAAAATGTATGCAATGTTAATACAAATGAAAATACTAAAAATATTTTGATAAAAAAATCCATTGTCAAGTAAATTAATCCAAATGCATTTTAAAGAAGAATTTAAAAAACGTGTATTATAAATACTCCCCATCTATGTTAAAAATAAACTTTATGACGTACACATGTCACTCAAGTATTTTTCACACTATTAGGCGCACTTAAAATCCTTTATTTTTCTTAAAAATTGTCAGTGTGCCTTATAATCCAGTGCACCTTATGTATACATTTTACCAGTCAGGTTGTAAAGAGCAGTAAAGCCACTCTGCTGAAGTACAGCGTTATACAGGAGTTTCAGTTTAGATCTCCAGCACTGAGACTGCAGCAGTATTAGCATTAGACGCTAACTGCACTTAGCATTAGCTCTTTTGCTGTTCAGAGGTGAGTATATTGGACTGTAGTCTGCATGTTTACAGTGTTAAAAGAAGCTGCGTTGGACAAACTGCTAACTGATATTGCCCTGGCTTACCGGAACACTCAGTGTTCCTCAGTGTAGAGCTGTCGAGCCGCATATACTAGCGATAACCACAGGTAGTGCTAGCAGTTAGCCACTTATGCTACATGCTGCACCGAGACCTTGTGGAAATCTAAGCTTACTGTAAATAAATGAAAGCCCTTTACTCACTCAAATAAACAGTTTTCAGGAGAGAAATCTGTGTAGATTAACATTCAGTGCTAGTTTGAGAAAATTATAATTATTTTTTAAAAATACAGTTTTGTTTACTTAGCTTAGCTTTACCTAACTTAGTTACCCCACCACCACCACTCAGAGGTAAGACCTGCTGAAGGCAACACCCCTGTTTCTCATTAGTGTTGCATTATGAGCCTTTTACTGTGAAAAATACGGTATGCATTTGTCTGTTTCCCTTTTTTTTTTAACTAGAGTCTTACACTTATAAAAACTTATACAGTTTTCATTCAGTGTCCCTGCAGGGCTGAGAACAGTGAATTGACCACTGATCAAGTGCTAAAGAATGACTAACATGAACACTGGAGAAATATGAGCACCTACTAGGGGTATGAAAAGTTTGTAGGTGTGCAGTAAGTGTATACTGTGTGAAAAACTCGTAACACTAATACACCACTACCACTGCTGTAATGGAAAATGATCCACCACCTGTACAGTATCTGCTCTGGGGAGGTTCTGCAGTGGTTTCACTCTGTTGATGGACAGGGGTAATGAGAAGCTGATCAATTATGCAACAACAGATGGGCTACAGTAACGGTACACCTACAAACTGCAACTACATGCTGACACGGCAAATGAGTGTGTATTACTGATAATTACATCTTAAATTATAGTCCTTCTCGTTTTAGAGTAATTACCATTTGGTATTACCTGAATATAATTACTGTAAACAACTCTACATAATACCTGAATTATCCATCTCCATTTCCAAGAGATAAAGGATACATTTTATAAATGTTATCTATGCTAGTCTATTTATGTTTTAGGATCAGTCCTGTGCATCTTTTTGGATATTAAAACAAAATTTAAAATTGAATTAGTTAAATCAATTAAGCAGCTAAGCTTTTTTTGTGTGATAAACTAACTTTTTTTGTATTTTAACATTTTGTTTTAGAAATGGGTTCAGAACTGGTTTTAAGTAGTGTAAAACCTTTCATTAAAACATTTAAAAAAAATGTTAAATGGTTGGAAATAGACCTGTAGAAGCAAAAATGACACTTTTAAAGGTGCTAGTTTTATCTTTAGCACTAACCAAACACTTCTTTATTCAGTAAGTAAAGTCAGATGAACAAAACACACGTTCACACACTCAAATGCTTTTCAAGGCATTTAAGGGCCCCAAGCAAAATGGACCAAATCCTACAGGAACCACAGCATAGATACACTGTTTAACTTCACACACACTTCATATCAATAAAATATTTTTTGACAGTAGACATACTGCCTAAATATTATGCATATACTGCATACACAGTCATGTATACATTTTCTTTTATTCCTCTTTCTCTTTCTTCTTTTTTCTGGCTTTCTGATGGATAACTTCGCTTCATGATGGCTGAAGTTTCATATTTTCCCGGCTGCAGGAATCACAAACCTGGCTGGTTGGCTACTTTCAGCATCCAGTGGGAGGAGCCCCCTGGAGGGGATTCTGGTAACAGTGTTGTTGTACTTTCCTTCATCACAGTTCCATAATTTTAAGGCACGCTTATTCACTTTGTCATTGCATTTAATTTATAACCAGTTGTTGTCTGGGGCAATTGATTGGTTTGCTTGTCTTGTGGCAGCGGGCCTGCATAACACCGTCCTGTAATGCTCTTAAGTTGTTCAGTATGTCAGCTAGAAACATCATGAGTTAAACTAAAGGACAGCGTACTGTAAGGAACTTTCCACAGATTTAAAGAATAAAACAGGGTCTCCCAAAGATACAAAGATGCATCACAAAGTAGTTTTAAATGAGATATCAAATTCATGTATTGTAAGAGTTCCGAGGAAATCTTAAGTCACAGGTCAGAGATCACAGTTGTTGAGATTATGTTACGTCTTCCTGTGATCTTGCTCTGAAGGTTTACAAATCTTTAGAAATAAAAGTACGCCTCTTTTAATTACCCTAAAAAGATTGAGAGAACTTGTGTCATTGACTTACTCTAGAATTATAAAGCTGTGTGTTGTATAAATGTTGAGTCAGCTATATTCTACAGCAAACTTATTAGTATTAATGAAGTCTTCTTCTATGCTTTTTCACCCTGCCCTCCTTAGGGATAAACAGTCCAATCTCTTTCTCAAACACACACTTTTATTATTCATAAACACTAGCCCGGTCTCTTGTTATTAGCCTCCTCGCACTGCCACTCAGGACGTGGTCACAGCACATGACCATTAAACATATTCTGGAATTCTCCTCACGACACAACCCTACGGCCAGTTGGAACGACTTATAGTAAAGTATATTTAGTCTCCCGCCCCTCTCTCTCTTTCACTGGTGACCAGGACAGGCAAGACGAGGTATGAATTATTCATACTGGGACTATTTCCTGCAGGAAAATGATACCAGCATGACCCCAACCTAATGCACATCACAACGCATATTAGAAGAGACAATTTAAAAATGCTGAATGCATTACTTTTTGGGGTCATTAACTCAAACACACACATTAGACGCATCTCTGCACAGAACTGGGAAAAAAAAAGTGTGTGAGGTCAAGTGTGATGATGACAGCGTGGCATTATGGAGCCCAGTTCATCTGCTTTCACTGCAGCAGAGAATACTACATTATTATAGTAATACACATACAGAACTCCCCTATCACACACATATGAAAGATGTGGACTAAGAAGCTAAAGAATGTACTTTTCTGCAGTTTTAATTCAAATGACAAATTAATCATAATATCAAAAAATACAACAGCAACATATCAGATCTTTTGATTCCTTTTGACTTGACCACTTGTCAGGATCTCACAACCAATATTTGTGGCCATATTTGATAGGAAATATTATCTCTGTTGTCTAAAATGTAGCAACGAGTCATGAGAAGTAGCACTGTACAAGATGTTTAGAATTGTATTTTTCAGACTATATGTACGAATTTTACCAATCAGCTTGTAAGGAGCAGTAAAGCCACTCTGCTAAAGTGCAGCGTTATACAGGAGATTCAGTTTAGTTCTCCAGCAGTATGAGCATTAGCCGCTTACCACAGTGCTAGCTCTTTTGCTTTTCAAAGGGTAGTATATTGGACTGTAGTCTGCGCTTCCACAGCGTTAAAACAAGCTATGTGGGACAAACCGCTAGCTAATATCACCCTGGCTTATTGGAACACTCAGGGTTCCTCAGTGTAGTACTGTCCGACGGCTAGCATTAGCAGTTAGATGCAAATGATAACATTTCTGCACCCAGCCTTAGTAGAAATCAGAAGAGAAATCTGTGTAGGTTAACATCCAGCACTTGTTTGACTTTAATTTAATTTTTTAAGAATTATTATTTTTTTTTATTTACTTAGTTTAGCTTTACAAGTCTCATCACCCAGCTGCGAGACCTGCTGAATTAGAAGAAAAACATGGTGACACCCCCATTCCTTACTAGTGTTGCATAATGCACCTTATAATCCGGTGCACCTTCTGTTTAAAAATAGACCAGAAAATAGATTTTTGTTGATAATGCGCCTTATAATCCAGTGTGCCTTATAGTGCGTTTTTTTTTTTTTTAGATGTGAAGCTACTTACAGCTGACACTGTGTTGCACTGTGTTAAAGCAACAGTTTTAAAGTTTTTGTTTGTCTTTTTTAACTTCAAAATCAAATGCAGAAGTATTCCTGAGTTGAGAAGGGACAATATATTTATATTAATAGCATCAATATGCTTCTGTGACCATCCCTGCAGTGTCGAACATAATCATTTTTAAAACAGGGTGCTCTGTTAGTTTTTTCTAGGTGTCTTAGTGTCTTTTCAACTGCTTTTACTGGTAACCTGAGCAACTGCAATGCTGTTAGTGGCATTGAGACATATTGTGAACATGAATATATCAGAATATCAAACAGTGTTTATAAGCTTGTTCTCATCTTGTTAAACAAGAAAAACAAAGAATTCGAACTGAAGAGACCTGGCACTTACAATAGCATTTTGCTAGAGCCACAGCAGTGCAACTACACATTTTTGTCAGGTTGGTATTTAAATCCCTAAATCCATGAAGCCTACAAACTATCGCTTTAAGTAAACTGTTCATTTTAGGTATTGCAAACTCTATATTATTCCAGGTATCTGCTATTTAGTTCCACTTTCTTAAACCTTAAATATCTAAACCCATAAGTGTCCAGACTCATATATGAATATTGTGTGGGGTCAAATGAGGACATCCTCATTTCACAACACTTTGAACATGTCTCAGCCATGTCTCAGATTTTAGAACCTGACATATCTATTTTGTACAATGTTATACATGATCCTCTGGCTCATGGGTCACTTACCAGCTTCTCTGGAGTCTGGGACCATGCCAGACCAGCGGCGGGTGATGTCAATGTAAAGAATGTCCACTGAGGCCATGGTGAAACTACTGTTACTCAGCTTACAGTTCCTAGAAGAGACAGTGTATAAGCACGTGTGTAAGCGAGTGTGTTAAAAAGTTTCTGAATAACTATACAAAAAATAATGGTTTGTAAAAACAACAACAGCAAGGATAAATTGCCACAACTGAGAATGTTCGGGTTCTATAGTGGTTGAAGTGACAGCAATGTTTACTCTCATGGGGCATTTTGATTAATACATACACAGTCATGTGCAAAAATGTTGTGTTTGGAATGACATGTATTATGTACTGCAAATAAATGAACAAATTCTCTTCAGAAAACAAGCATAAATGTCAGTTTAGAAAACGATTTAGTAAAATACCATGAAATGAGTATGACATTTTTAATAGTCAATATTTAATAGTTAATAGTTTTAATATAAAAAAAAAATAGAAAAAAAAAATAGAAATTTTTACACAGTCACATTTCCAAAATGAAAACATTTGCTCAAAAAACGTCTTGGTTGGTTTGCAGTAGAATACTTGTTCCATATGTGGATGATGAATTGCACAGTGCTCTTTGGGATGCTAAAAGCTTGGGATACCCAAGAACAGGTGTTTATATTTATACTGAGACTAAATTACACACAGCTGGATTCCACTAACTAATCAAGTGACTTCTGAAGTCAACTGATTGCACTGATTGATTTGTTTAGGTAGGAGGTTCAGAGTAAAGGGGGCTGAATACTTTTGCATGTTTCATTTTCATTTCAACTCACAATTATTTGATACTTTTTGTTGGTCTTTCACTTAAAATCTCAATAAAATACATAAAAAGGTGCAATACTATTCATAGCAAGCCACTATACTTGCATATGGTTAAATCTATATGTTTTTTCTCCTCAATCAAGTAAACTTTGGTTTTACATTCTTCCATTAAATATATTAAATACATTACCCACACTTAAAGATGTCTTTCCTGTACTGTAAAATTAATTACATTTTAATTAAACAGCACTAATTAGTGAAGTGTAAAATTGAAGTGAGTGCTCCTGCCTGATGAAGGTGCGGAAGCCAGTCGGACCGAGCTTCATGGTCCCTTTGACTCCGAGGAAGCGCAGGAAAATGTCGGCAATTCGCTCCACCATTCGTAGGTAGTTGAACTGCTTCATGTACTTGGGGAAGACTTGCTTTAAACACAGAGAAGGAAGTGACTCCACCAGCCGCACCCTTTCTTCTGACCCCGCCTCCACCGCAATCGCTTCTTCTGAAGCCCCGCCCAGTAGATTAGCCCTGTTGGCACAGAAACGCACAGTGTTTTCATCTTTGGTTGGAACATTTTAATTTTCCGCAATGCTCCTGTGCTGCAGTTCCGGCACATGAGACTGCAGCCAGACCGAAATCTCTTAGAGAAGGTCACCTTGGCAACAGTCGAGAAATAATGCACCTCTTTTTTATTTTTAACAGCCAGGTCATCCAATATACACACCCACGCACACACCCACAAACACATGCACACAAAATCAAAGTGTCTGAAAAGGTGTAAGTGTGAATCCATATGTGAGGATCTGTATTTTGCAGTAGTTCGGAAATTAAATAAACTAAATAAAAAAGTTTCCATTTCACGAACTTCACAACACTTTCCAGTAGACACAGTAAAGCAAAATAAAGGATAGGACTTGAAAAAAGAAGACTAAAAGTGAATAAGGATGGTTACGAGGACAGAGCAGTCAATGAGAGTGTGGCACAGTTCCAGAGTTTGAGAGCAGCAGCTCTGAAAATCCTGCTGCCAACTGATAGAAGCGTGTGGGACTACATCCACAAGACATCCAGAACAAAAGATATGAAGGAGCTCAGTATGGTATTAGCAAGATGATGAAGGGTTTGAAATGTTAAAAGCAAGACTAGTTTACAACCTGTGAAGCTTATGCAAGACAGAAATGCTGGTTTCAAATCTCTTTGTCTTTAATTCAAGTCAAGTCTGCCGTGATGTGGCACTGGACACCAAAAAAAAATAAAAGATGAACCTGAACATTAACCGAACAAAATCAATAATTAATTATGGTACTTTTTTCCCCACTACTGCATAAGCAAATTAACCCTGGTGTGTTGTTGTCTTGCTTCTCATAGCATGCTACCACACTGTATATTTCTAGATCATGTTGCCTAAATAAAACAATAGAAAAGATCTGAGGACAAACAAAATATCAGAAAATGCTACCAGCAAAAAAAGTACACTGCCTGGCAAAAAAAATAGTCTCCACCTAGATTTAACTATGCAAATGATGTGGTGTTGCTGCAGTTGGTCAGGTCTTGGTTCAGCAACAGTATGTGCTGAAAGAATGAGGTCAGCTGACTACCTGAATATACTGAATATAGACCAGGTTATTCCATCAATGGATTTTTTTCTTCCCTGATGATACGGCCATATTCCAAGATGACAATACCAGGATTCATCGGGCTGGAGTTGTGTAAGAATGCAGTGTTTAAAGATATGTGTATAGTGTACATAATCACTATAACAGGGTAAACATAAGCAGACTGAGATGATAGGGATTGGGTTTATTTGAATTGGCATAAGCTTTTGAACAAAGAAGCAAATAATAACAGTACACTCATACTGTAAAATGCACATAAGGAAATATAATTATCATGAAAAACACACAAACATTTGAAATGAGGGCTCTGCCCATTAGCAGAGTCACTAAATAGCACATATCAAAGGATAGCACAAATCGAAAAAACACTGGTGCTGTGCATTGACGTACAGACTGCAGCCACCATTTATGCAGAATTCAAAATTAAAGTCATATTAAGACTACAGTGACCCACAGAAGATCAGATTGGAATTGAAAATTAAATAGAGAAAGGTAAACAAAGCTAGCTGGCCAGCTAGCTACCTCAGCTAAGGTGATCACCCTAGCTAGCCCTACAGCTTGTATCTTTTAGCTGGAAACAGTCAGTTTGTAAAGAAATAGTAAACTGAGTAAAATAATCCTAAGCATGATAACTGATGCAGAAAGCTTGGATGGGCTGGTGGAGTGTGAACACTAATGTTAGAGCCAACGCTGCAATATGACTTCTTCATAATAAATTAGTCATTGTTCACTTAAAATGATTCTTATTCTAATTACAGCTATTCTTTCACACACAAAAGTCCTTTTATTGCTATTTTCTGCTGAATATTTTCAGTTAAGTTTATGTTGTACTGATTATAGTTTGCAATTATGTTTCATAATAACATATTTAAAAACTGCCTTGTTTTTTTGTTTCTATACAATGTAATTTATAGAAATAACAATCTGTGGCATTCAATCCTACAATACAGACACAGCAAATAGAAAAATTCTTCAAAACCAGCCCTAATAAACACATCGAATCTAACACTCTCTTACTGCCTCTCTCTCTCACAGACAACCCAGTAAAGCATTAATGTTTTAATATCTTCTCTAGAGAAGCAACATAAAAGACTGCTGAGTTGTTTACCAGCTCAACCCTCAACCACAAACCCATAGCCAACTGACAAACGAATGCATTTCTTCTTGCTAAGTCAGAAACTCGCAGCATCATCTGCAGAGGCTGTAATAGTACACGTGGATTAGGGGGATAAAAAAAAAAAAAAAAAAACATCTGACAAAAGAACGATAAAATTTGAGAAAAAAATAATCAAAACAGAATCTTAGAGAAAGCAGAAAAAGGAACTTCATCACACCACAAGTTTCTTTGGTTGCATCATCAGTGATACATCAGCGATATTATGTGCAAGGACTGGGAATTGTGTCTGAACTTCACAAAAGTGGCAGATATCTTATAAAAAATTTGAAAGGAATGAAGGCTTTATATTTATGATACAAAGTATAAAGTTGTATGACTTTCAGCACTACAGGCATAAGGGCAAGTGTAAAGAACACTATCTGCACGCAGGCACAAAAAATACCGAATTCAAAGTGTTCCACCAAGTCAGAGACGCAGGAGCACCTCATACCCTTCCTAACAGTGTGTATGTTAGATGAATGCAGACTGCTCACTGAAAAATATCAGTCAAACCTGTGATTAAATATAAGACAGTACTGTATTTTGCACTATAAATTGCACCGGTTTATAAGGCACATTTTAAGCAGCATTTGTTAGGAACAGGGGTGTTGCCATGTTTTCTTCTAAGTCAGCAGTAAAGCTAAGCTAAATTAAGTAAACAAAACTGTAATTCTAAAAAAAAAAAAAAAAAAAAAAAAAATAGTCAAACGAGCGCTGGAAGTTAATGTCCACAGATTTCTCTCCTGAAAAATTTAGATGAGTAAAGAGCTTCTATTTACCTACAGTAAGCTTAGATTTCCAGATTTCCATTAAGGCTGGAGCTTTAGCATTTGCGGCTAACCGCTAATGCCGCCTAACTTCTGCCTGACAGTACTACACTGAAGAACCCTGAGCGTTCCGGTAAACCAGGGTGATAATAGCTAGCGGCTTGTCTCACGTAGCTTGTTTTTAAATGGTAAACACGCAGACTTCTGAAAGGCCAAAGGGCTAGCGCTTAGCTTGTAATGCTAATACTGCTGGACAACTTAACTGAAACTCCTGTATAATGCTGTACCTTATGGTGTGAAAAATACAATATATAGCAAAATGTTGTTTAAATTCAAGGAACACACATTACTATGTGCATGGCTAGATGCACAATTAATTTACCTCAAATTTCATTTTACATGCTACTTAGGTTTAATGTAAATTAGCGGGTAGAAGGGTAGAGCTAATAACAAATATAATACATTCATTAAAAGATTTTACATTTTCTGGAAGTATAACTTCCAGTTATACAGGGTGTTTAAATCTGAGCTTATGTATATAAATATGATAAATATTTCTATATTCCAGCTTTGCGTCCTAAGCACTTTGTCTTATCTACAAGTGCTACTTCTAGACCACTGTAACCAGCTAGAAGTCTAATGAGCACATGACACACACACACACTTCTTTGCCTTCAACTAAGTTTGAAAGTGACTAGACTTCTTGCTTTTCCATGTACCAGCAGGGAACTGTGGTGACAGTGTTTCTCAAGGCTGAAGTCAATTTTGCTGCTTCATTTATTTTAATTTAATAGATCATTTGAGACAAGAGCATGGCCATAGATTGAGATGCAATGCTCATGATGGAGCTGAATTTATAATGCTCACTAGTGGTGATTTGCTGCACTGGGAACAGGGGAAAACACAAACACACACACGCACACAAAAGACATTTACACAAAGACACACACACAAGCTTAATTAATCTGTTTTTTTGTATTTCCTCTGTGACACCCAAGCTCTTCACTAGAGTTCTGCTTTATATCAACAACTCCGTTTAAATTAATAGGTATTAAAGCCAAAAACATGTTTAATGAGGCATATGTTTCACACACTCAGACACAGACACACACACACCCAGACACGCACAGGTCTCAGTTACACCTCATCTACTATGATGACACCACATTGTCCTCAGAAACACAAACACTTAACTTTTTATTTCCCTGGAGTTCATAACACAATGTTTGTGTCCTTACAGAGGCAGGGGCAATAATGTCTGACACTTTGGAGCTACTGGAGAACAAACTGTAATGGTGGCAACATGTACAGAAAGCAGACACAGACAAGTTTGGACACTCCTGGTTAAATTACTAATGTTTTGTTGATTACCAAAGCATACATTAATGAATAAATTAACAAATTGTAAATGAATAAATACATGTAATGCACCCGAATCTACTATTTTTTATTTACCAGATTGCGAAAAAACATTACACTTAATGTTACATACAAATGTTAAGGTTAGGGATGTCTAAATGTGATCCAGTGATCCATATTTTAACGGGTCTGGCATCAGCTATTTTGATCCCAATACTGTTTTGAGTCAATTTTTTTCAACAATGGTGTTCAGACTGCCATCTAGTGTCCTTAGGGCAACATTAACAGACATTATATTGCCCAAATGCCAATTTTCTAGAACTGAGGAGAAATAAAGATAAATAGAAGGTAAATACAATTGTTTTCCTATTAGGTTCTACAGTAGAACATACAAGCATACCATAATAGCTGAAACTATTTAATTTTATTGCGAAAACAGTGTTTTACAAGTGGAAGAACTACATGCCTTATTATGTTTTAAAACCAGCAGTGAGTAGAGCATTAAATGAACAATAAGTAATAAATGCAAGTGTCTGTCTGAAATGGTTGCAGTCCAATTTCCAACAGTGGATAAAAATTTCTGCCCCAACCCCTCCTTCCCAGATGCGATGCTCATGTGGGTTGCCAGATTGACACACAGTGGCAAGCGAAGACAAGTCTTACTCTATAGCTAATCAGTAAATATACACACTTCAATTTGCAAAATGCCCATCTTTACTGCATGAGTGGTGGTAGTAAAATATCCAGCTTTGGTTAGCAACCTTACTGAAGCTCAGTGATTACCCGTTTATCAGAAAAATAGCCAACTCGCCCATTTCCATAGCTGCAGCACACTGTTTACGTGCTGTTGTCTAAACCTGGGAAACCTGAGAACATACAAAAACACTCAAATGTACTAATACACACATACATACACACTTGCAGAGCTAACATGACTGACTGAGGGAGAGGGAAAGCAGCCACAGGAGTGTGAAATTCCATCAGAGGATTTCCGGAATTGAATTTTTCCATCTCAAAGGCTTAGGCTGGAGGCTCAGCAGACCATCAACTTCTCTGAACCATGACAAAGACACATACATGCACATTCTCACAAATATACACACACACATACAGTCCCTCTCTCTCTCACACACAGACACATACACATCTATGCACACTCTGCTCTGTCATAAGGGTTGGATTTTTCAACACTGTACCAAGGGACCTCAATTTCTTCCCTAAAACAATTCAAAATAATTTATAAAATGAGCAAAATGTGTAGAAACAAGAAGGTGGTCATAATATGCCATTGGCATCTGACTGAACTGTGTATAATAGCATACTGTATAACAAATCTAGCTCTTGCAGTACTGACAATGCAAAATGCCTCGATACGTAATTGAGTCAAACACTACTTTTCTGTTTGCTGGTTGCTGTGCAATGTTTACAGCTCCTGTTTCAGTGGGGTTCTGTTTTGATAAATGAAGGGCTTCATGCACGCCAACAAAAGAACATTACTTCAGTCGGAATAAAGTTAAATGTCATGATATTCATTCAACACAGAGCTTTTAATAAAATACCAGTATTGCAATCACAATATGTAGCAATATAACTTCAGAAAAAGAGTTCCATACGCTCAATAGTGTGCAGCCATAAAAACAAACAAAAACTATATCAGAAGCATTTAAAATTATCCAGTAAAAAGAAAGCGCACAGTTTGGATCTTACTTTTTGGCATATTTCATTTCCTACAGTCCATTCAGGGGCATTCTTGCCTCCAGCTTTCAGTGGCCTTTAAAACTTTCCACACAGAATGATGCTATTTCTCAAGCTAGTAATAGTGCCCGAAGAAATCTCACAGCATACACCAAATAAGAGAACACAGCTGTAATTTTATCTTGCAAAAAAAAGTAAAATAGTTCACTGCTCCTGATGTGTGAGTTTGATAGAAGTCCTGCTCTTCTGTATGAACTTCTGTATTGTATGTCTGACTCAGGATAGTGCAAGAGAAAGCAGAGGAAAAAAGAAAGAAATAGAACTATGTTTCTGTATGTATGTGGTGTATCTGTTTAAATGTTCAGGCTCTTTCACGAAGGCTACAAATTAAATCTATGGTAATGCGTTTAACTGTGAAATGATGTAGTGTCAGTGCTGTACTTTATGATTATATTGAAATCAGTATGCTTCTTTTCTGGATCATTTTAAATATAGTTTAATATTAGACCTCTACTAAACATGGTCTACTACTAATGTGCTTCTAGTAATGTATGTGTTTTACCAGTACCATAACATGCTAATGAACTCTTGACTTGAACTGAGGTACTCGCAGCACAAATACGTATCATGTTAAAGCAAATGTATTCCGAAATTACATATTGCTGTATACTGTGGTATCACAGTTGGTACTGTGGAAGTGGATATACATTGCAGTAGTTGATAAATACAGCTCCGGATAAAAATTTAGTTTTTTTGTTTTTACCAAATTGAAAACCTCTGGAATATAATCGAGAGGAAGATGGATGATCACAAGCCATCAAACCAAACTGAACTGCTTGAATTTTGCACCAGGAGTGAAATAAAGTTTTCCAAAAGTTGTGTGTAAGACTGGTGGAGGAGAAAACATGCCAAGATGCATAAAAACTGTGATTAAAAAGCAGGGTTATTCCACCAAATATTGATTTCAGAACTTCTAAAACTTTATGAATATAAACTTGGTCTCTTTGCATTATTTGAGGTCTGAAATTTCTGCATCTTTTTTGTTATTTCAGCCATATTTTCTACAAATAAATGCTCTAAATGACAATACATGTTTTTGGAGTTTGGGAGAAATGTTGTCCGGAGTTTATAGAATAAAACAACATTGTTCATTTTACTCAAACATAAACCTTTAAATAGCAAAATCAGAGAAACTGATTCAGAAACTAAAGTGCTCTCTTAATTTTTTGCAGAGCTGTATATCTGCAGTCCTATTAACCAGACTTGTCAGTTACCAATCAGTCATAGTAATCGTCTACTTTTTGAAAAGTACAATAAGACTTTGGCTACAATATGCATGCATGCTTTTCTCTTGTGTACTCCTCCTAATATTAAAATGAGCCAGACAGATGTGTCACATTAACATAGCAAGTGAAGCAACACATTGCACTAAACCACATATTTGTCAGCATTGTTTCTAGTAAGTTCCAGTAATATTACCAATAAATTATTATATTAATACGTTTTAAATAAGACAACTGGTGATGTACCATTGACAGCATATAATTAGTTTCGACAGAATTCCATCACCCTCTCACCTTTTTTGCAAGAATATGATACTAAAGACATAAATATACAGTAATGAGAGCAAGAGTGAAAAAGAGAGAAAAATATAAAAGCAGACTTACATATGAGGTTTCTTTTGCACCGGATCCATGAGACGCAGTGTATCTCTAATAACTCCTACTTTAACTTCCTCATCGACTGGACTGGGAACATACTCAAACACACCTGGCGACACCTGCAGCACAACAGTACATAACATTAACTATAAAGAACGCATTATGACAATTAATTATCCATTAGCTTTTTGTAAGTTTTCTAGTTAAAGACACATTGTCGTTTTCCAGTGAAAACAAGTATCTCCAATTTTGTAATTTTTTTTTATTTACTACATACACTGCATGGCCAAAAAAAAAAAAAAACACACTCAAATATTTTGTTGTAACGCCTTTCGCTGTGGCATTGTTTCGATAAGCTTCTGTAATGTCGAAAGATTTATTTCAATCCAGTGTTGCATTAATTTTTCACCAAGATCTTGCAGCATTGATGATGATAGAGTCTGACCACTGCACAAAGTCTTCTCCAGCACATCCCAAAGATTCTCATTGGAGTTAAAGTCTGAACTCTGTGGTGAACAATCCATATGTGCAAATGATGATCTCATGCTCCCTGATCCACTCTTTCACAATTCCAGCCCCATGAATCCTGGCATTGTCATCTTGGAATATGTCCGTGTCATCAGGGAAGAAAAAATCCATTGATAGAATAACCTGGTCTATATTCAGTATATTCAGGTAGTCAGCTGACCTCATTCTTTCAGCACATACTGTTGCTGAACCTAGACCTGACCAACTGCAGCAACACCACATCATTTGCTTAGTTAAATCGAGGTAGCAACTTGTTTTTGGACAGACAGTGTAATTTAAAACACACAATCTGTCCATTACAATGTCAAAAGTAAGGGAGCAATAAAAATTCTCCAAAAGAACCTGAAATAAACCTTTTACACTAACCATTTAAGTATCTTCTGTAAAGTTGCAGATTTGAAGATGTGTTTTTCACTGGACATCGACAATATATACAATTTCCTAAAATCTATCCAAAGAGGCACTGTTAATTATAATATAATAAATATGTACAAGATTTTCTTTTGGAAATATTCGTCGATTTTGTTTACATCATGGCTGTATTTACCTCCTGTTCATGTTCAATCCTCATGCTTGGGTTGGCATTTACCTCCAGCAGGACAGGCTTCAAGTTCTTCATCAACAAGATATCAAAGCCTAGTATCTGAAAATGATTCATATTATGGTATTATTATTGTATAATATAAAATAATTACATGAATTAATTAAATACAAAAATATTGTATAATAATAATAGTTCAAACTAACCAAATCATAATGTTTATATACATACAGGCAGTTGTACATGTGGAGAGCTGCATAATTAAACATATTACAGTTTCAAGCCACTTTTAAGAAACACTAGGGGGCACTAGCAGTTTCAAGAGTACAAAAAAGTACACAATCAGACTTTTTCACTTTTCTGACATTTTGTTTTGTTGATATACACATGATTATTGTCAGCTGTAAAACAGCGGTGTGTTTTTCCAAATTTCCTTTAATCGACTGAATTTACCACAAAGTGAACTCCAATTAGGTTGCAGAAACATCTCAAATATGATCAAGAGACATGTATCATAGCACAGGCTCTTAACACATGTGTCCATGCAAAAATGTATGTTTCCCCTTTATATAAATTTGCAAAAAGTTGCTAATTTTTTTGTCTTTATGGAAGACTAAAAGCAGAATTGAGGGAGAAATCTCTTTATTTTAATGCGAAAAGTGAAAGGGTCTTAAAACTTTACAAAAATGATTCGTACACTCTGTCTGAGCTATGTGCAATTACATGTATGTTTGTACTCTATTGTACAAAAAAACAAACAAACAATGCATTTCTCTATGGCACTCTGTTGGGAATTATTATAATAAATAAGGCACACTGCACAACAAACATGGACCATACGTCATGTTTATACTCTTAATCAAATATATTCTCTGCTTTCTTTGGAAACATATATTTCACAAACATACGCGTACGTATCTGGAAACAAGTGGGTCCTGGTTTCCAAGTGAAGAAACACATTGCACTGAGACACATATTTGTCAGCATTGTTTCCAGTAATATGACCAATAAATTACTATACCAATAAGCTATAAATAAGATACCAGTCACGACATACAGTTGGTGTCAACAGAATTCTATCACCCTCCCTTCTTTGTTGCGCGAATATGATACTAAAGACACTTGTCAATGCAAAAATGTATGGTTTCCCTTTAAATAATGTACAAAATATATTTTCTGTTTTCTTGGTAAGTAAGTCCCACAAGAGTGTACGTACCTGGAAACAAGTAGGTCCTGGTTTTCCTGGTGGAATATCAGCTTGATAGAAGACCTTTAATTCAGGAACAAGTGCAATAACTGTCTTGATAACCAGTGCAATAATGTCTGACCAAACCTTCTTAATGTCCACTCCTTTAGAGGCCAGGCGGTAAAGAACACTAGAAAACGTACGCTTGCTTCCAGTGCTACAGCTGTCCGAATGGACAAAATTCCCACTGTGTATGTTCAGTGAATAGTTCGTTAGATGCATAAAGACGTGACTGAGGTTCTTCTGGCTGGGTTCCTGGTAGGGTTCAGTGCAAAACCTGGATAGGCCCTCTTTCGCAATGTAGATTTCTAAAGGTTCCAAAGAACGGACCAAAACATAAAGACGGATGTCGAACTTGAGCTTGTCAATGAGCAGAGGCTTTTGGATGTATTCTTGAACTACTGCCTGCTTGACCTGTGCGCCTGAGAAGGCTCGGAGGTCAGCAGGGTCCCGTATGAGGTAGATACCATCTCCTTGGGATCCGCTGTCGGGTTTGACAATGAAAGTGGGTTTCAGGGTAGAGTCGTTATCCTTTAGGAGCCGAATCTGTGAATTGTAGAGAAATGGAGGTAAGATATCTGAAAATTGTAACTTCACTTTACAATGGTCATCACTACTTATCTTTCTTGAGCATTGTAATAAATTTCCAGTCTTATACCTGCTTTGGTTATGTATGTATGCTCTTCTTTGTGTCTTTGTCCATCTATTCATGTTTCTTATGGTGTGTTAATTTGTTACCAGATTTTGTACATCAAATAATCATAGATATCCATAAATGGCAATATTTTACATCAAAGCAAAACTAAAACAGCTCCCTGTAAATAAGACAGATTAAATTAAATATTTAATGTGAATGTTTCAGTTCATTAATATGAAATCTGAAATAAAACGTTAATGAAAAATTTGATTTCATTAATCTGTAACTTGCTTAGAACCCGGTCCTGTGATCTGCAGCCTAATTTAGGGGAACTGTGGGCTCAGGGTGTGTTTATCAGCAGTTCTGACTAATGGGCTTTGTAAATTACAGCTTGATTTAGCAATCAGTATGAAACAAAAACCATGCAAGGTTCTCTGCAGGGTTTGACAAGTGCTGTGGTGAAAAAATAAGAGTGTTCTTTATAAATAAACCTTCAAGTGTGTGAACGTGCAGGCATACTCTACTTGCCACACTTGCTAAAACATCTTAATGATGCAGAAATATCATAACTAAAAGGTTTGCATTGCAAGTCTTATGTTATACATGCACCTACATGTACATGACTGGGTTTTTTTTATAAATCATTATGCTTTACTGCAGTTTTATGATGCATTTAAAAGAACAGCTTTAAAATCATGTTGGCTTTGAACCAATCTGTTATTGGCAGCATCTCCATCATTGCTACTCTGAGCTCAGCATGAAAGAAACTTTCCTCTGGTAAAGTGAACAGTAGAATAATGCTGACGAGAAATGTCTTAATTGTGCAAAATCCTGTAATATTTCCTTCTGCCTTGGTCCACATGATTTTTAATTTTAGATTTTTTTTTTTAAATGCACATTAAATGCGAATTACACATTTGGGGCCTCATCTTTAACCCTGGGCAAGGCGCGTCGTGATGCGTATCGCGATCTTACAGCCCCTGAAGAATCTATTTTCAGTATTTTTAAAATAGCACCAGAGCTTACGAATATATTTACGTACGTTGGCTTTACAGTCTGGAAGTGATGTATGTACAGATACATTTCTGGCCTATTGCTATCTTGGCGGCGGAAAACACAGGTGCACCACCTGCTGATTAAAACCATGACAACACTCAATCGTTAGACGTCCATTTCTATCTTGGCAATGCATGTGCGCCACGTGCACTTAGCGTGCATACACAGCTGCTCATTATACATGCACAAGAACACGCCACAGTTTATTGTTTACCTCAACAATAAACAGAATAAAAAATTAAATAATATTGCTGTTCCTGTAAATGACCTGCTCACGCACCTGCACAGCATGAACCAGCAAGACAGTTTCCGCTGCTAAAAAGCACAGAGGCGCTGCACTGTTAAAATATCAAACTGCCACAGCAAAGTCACAGCGCACCTTGCTCTAGCAAGTGACACGCTCACATTATGCCCAAAACACGCCCATGATTAATTAAGAGAATTAGTAGATGCCTTTTGAACCTTGCAAGACATATTTTTTGCATCTGTATGATCCCAAAGACACACTGACGCCCTAAGCCAAAATTGGGCCCCTGCACAGGATCAAGAAATAATTCTTGCACACTCTTGTTTTAAAGGGCTTTAGGGGTTTATGTTGTTAATATGGCAGAGCAACAGGTGTCGGAAATAAGGTATGATGAGGTGCTTCGTTTTTGTTTATTTAACAAATTACTGAGAATCTAATTTAATGTGCTGTGTTATAACATCAGTGCACATATATTTAAGCTGGGTTCATTGGGGAAAATGTGTACACAGTATATGTATTCAGGCACCCTTTTGTACCAAATAGTTACTATATTGCCACCACATTTCTATATGAAATCGACTTTTGTATTGTATCTATTGTTAAGAAACCGCCCAGGTATACAAAAAGCACTGCATAAGTGGAATGTGTTCCAAAGCATTGGCTTACTGTAATTTTTGTCTAATTCAGTTGATTTTATGTCTCTATAGAAACTCTTATCACTTAACCTGCAGCAAACTCACTTCAAAAGAACTCTACTGCCCTCTACAGCAACTACAACCACATACATACACACTTCACAAACAAGCACAACAGGACTGGAGTAGAAATTATATACAGTACATATACAGGTACATAAAGGTACTATATACTGTACATTTACAAGTACATGTTTAAGCTAACCAACCTGAAGATTAAGTACCTTGTTCTAAATCCCTAAAGCAGTGTGTATGTCATGTAGAGGGGGCTTAGGAACAGGGTAAATCCCATATCTGCTAGATCTTGTAACATACTTGTCATTCACAATTAGCAAGTGCTGCCAGTTAAACTGCTTAGCCAGGTTTTACTGTGATTCTGCCTGTGCCGATCACGAGCACGCAAACCTCTGCTAGGTCAAAACAAAGAAATGGCCTCTGAATCCATCAGCCTGAGCAGTTTAACATTTAGCATGCCATATACCACAAATACTTCTAGGAAGGACAGTTAAGAGACTGTAAGACATGTACTGCAATCTTCCTGATGACCACAAAATCCCAGAACGCAGAACAAAGTGCTTCACAATATATGATTTTAATCTGACTAACAAAAAATAAAATGTAAAGCAAAAAAGGGAACTAAGGTATGAAAAAAATACTATAATACTAAAATAAACTTTACATTTCTACACAACACCAACCTACATAAATGTGTTTCAGTTCATTTTTAAAACTAGTAATGTTGGGTGCCTGACAAATATCTATATAAAGTGTTCCAGGGATTTGGTGCACAGTGATTTTTAGTATTTTTTGTACCTTTGTTTATGGAGTTATGTTAGCAAGCTAACATTTGATTACCTCAACACACGATTTCAACCATATTCTATCAGTCATTTAGAGATGTGCGGCTTACCCGGCTAAAATGGCTAACCCATTTAGATCTTTAAAAAACAATAAAAGTATCTTAAAATGAATTACAAAAAAAACAGATAGCCAGTGTAATTATGGTAGAATGGGTGTAAAGCACTCATCTTAATGTAAATGCTAGTAAATGCTAGCTCACTATGCTGATGCTATTGATGTTTCGGCAGTCCAATGAACAAAGGTATGGTCCTGTTTTCAAAAATAAATATTTACTAAATAAAAGAAAGCTGTTTTTGTAATATGCTTCACTTCTGATTTGAATTATGCTAAATTTCTGATTCCTGATTGTGAATTCGCACATTTCGCACATTTATGAAGAAATCTTTTTAATATAAATAATAAATATAATATAATATAATATATATATATATATATATATATATATATATATATATATATATTATAATCTATATATAATATAAATAATAAATAAATAAAAAGTGATACTTAGTGTACTCAGTGTACACATTTGTATACAATACCATGGTGAAAACAAGTGTAAAATAAAATAATATTACAATTTCAGGATATTTTAGCGATAACCATAACTAGTTTGAGTTTGAAACGGTTTTCACAGTCTTACACTTTTTCAGTGTTTTTGGTGTGTTTATTGTAAAAACTCATATCGATTTTAAAAACATGATTAATCGAACAGCCCTAGTAGAAGGTAAGTATATCTAATAAGAGATTTTATTGTACCAATAATGCTTTATTTGGTAATTCCTCTGGCCACAAACCCTGTACACATTACTGAGATTAGTACTATATGTATTATGATAATACTATATGTATTATTACTATATGTAACAAAAAGCATTTAAGAACCCTATATAACATTCATTTTAGCTAGATGTCAAATCAAATAATTATAATATGATTTAGTGTAGTACTTCTCCCTAACAGTATGATCCTGTTTTAATGTTTTTTTTCCAGGTGATTCAGTACCTGAGTGGAGAAGAGCTGATACTCGTCAGGCAGTATCCACGAGCGCGGGTAGAAGTTGTACTCCTCCGGGAACAGCTCCTGCATGGTGCGCACTGCACGACTTAAGTTGATCTTACGCAACATCTCTATCATTCCTAAAATTGAGGAAAGAAACTGTGATGTGAAGTTCAGCTGTAACTTTTTAACAGAAAATGTAGATGATTGGCTGCTGCATTCCATGGGGTCAGTGAACCTGCTTTAGTTTTGTTTAGGAACAGGGAGATTAAAGTAACTTCAAATCTAGTAAACAGAGGTATACTTTTCTGCAATATATATAGTATACTGTTTAAGACATAAACTACATGGCTAGAAAAGTAGTATGCATTTCAGTTTCTCTGGAAGACATTTATAGCCAGCACCCAAAAATACAAGAATATACAGCTCTGGAAAATAATTAAGAGTTTCTCAGATTTTTCTATCTATAGGTATATGTTGAACATTGAACATTGTTGTTTTATTCTATAAACTACAGACAACATTTCTCTCAAATTCCAAATAAAAATATTGTCATTTACAGCATTTATCTGCAGAAAATAAGAAATGGCTGAAATAACAAAAAAGATGCAGAGCTTTCAGACCTCAAATAATTGCAAAGGAAACAAGTTCATATTCATAACGATTTAAGAGTTCAGAAATCAATATTTGGTGGAATAACCCTGGTTCCTAATCACAATTTTTATACAGCTTGGCATGTTCTCCTCCACCAGTCTTACACACTGCTTTTGGATAACTTGGATATGCCACTCATGATGCAAAAATTCAAGCAGTTCAGCTTGGTTTGATGGCTTGTGATCATCCATCTTCCTCTTAATTGTATTCCAGAGGTTTTTAATTTGGTAAAATCAAAGAAAATCATCATTTTTAAGTGGTCTCTTATTTTTTCCAAAACCGTATATAGCATTATAACGGTTATTTTTGACATCCAGCATTTTTCTGTTTAAGGTGTTATTGTTATTTATTTATAGTTAGGCATGTTACATTTAGTCAAAAACTCTAAATCATATTTTTAAGAAGTTAATAAACCATGAAGGTGACATAGCTTGTATTTGTTCTATATTAATTATGCACATCAGTTCCGACACCCACCAAAATTGAATATGTGCTACACGGATATCAGTGGGCTGACAGGTTACTGATTACAGGGTTGTGTGTTCAATACTCAGGTTTGCTAAGCTGCCACTGTCGGACACTTCAGCAACACTCTTAACTCCAGGGCTACTGAAGCGCTATCTAAGGTAGACTATGTGAATAGAAGAATTCCATTGTACTGTCCATATATTAATATATAATTAAGGTGCTTAAAATACACAAACATATATTAAGTGAAGACAACATTGATGGAGGCATCACTTTATATTATTTTTGTTTATGTAACGTAATTATTTCTCTGTGCATTGGTTTTGTGCACAATTGTTTGCTTCAGTTTTAATGTTGTCTAGGTCAAAAAAAATAATCAAAGTATGAACTCAAATGAACTTATTGGCCAACAATAAAAAAGTGTCTGGTTTTGTTTGAATGCATAAGCCCCTTTTAAGAAAATCTAGAGGAAAAAAAGCTTAAAACCAGTCCATGTTGAATAGTTTTAACTTTAAACTTTGCAAACGGAAAGTAATAATTCAAAGATTTCCTAGAAATATATATTACAAGCAACTAATGATTATTGGCAAGATTACATTTCTGACTAAATATATATCCTTCAATTAATTAACAAGTTTAAAACATTTGTATGCTTGAAAGCAGTTGTTGTTCAATTTTATGATCAGTGTTGTATTTACACATCCAGTTATTAGATCAACCTTTATGTGTATATATAAAATCTATTTTGGTATGTACATTTAGAACTTAAACGATACATTTTATTTAAAATTAATTAGTAAAAAAAGAATTGTAGCAATGACTGGAAATGCATAAATGAGATTTGAAGATTTTTCCTGAATTTATGAATGTAAATCCACGTACGTTCCTGGACATTCCCTAGATGAGTTGGCAAGGAATGGTCCAAATGTGATGTGGATCATTAAAACTGGAGGTAAACTACAATAGCAGTTCAAGGTTATTGTTACTGACACTGGGAGGAAAGAAAGGCACTGTAGTAATGAGCTTCAATAAGCTTTTGTCAGTGGTGTTCTGGAAACAGCCATTATATCAGTGCAGTGAGTTCCATCTATAATTCAAGACCTCAGTAGGTCTCACTGAGTGAGGATAATTTTCCAGACAAATAATCCCCTCCCTTATGGCCAAAAAATGCAACCTGAGTATTAAAACTTTCAGAACTCAGACATATTTTAAGAGTTGTCCTAACATTTATACTAAGAGGTCTAATATATGTTTAATGATAACGTAGCAAATTTATAACAATTTATAACAATTGCCTTTATAACAATTGAGGCTTATTGGAACACACCTTCTGTAATATTTATATAGAACATATGAATTTCATTTGTTTTGGTTTGTGGGGTAATGTAGAAACAGATATGAGTCAATGTATTTAAGAAATAAGTGTGAAACAACTGATTAACAAACTATATGGCTTACCTGGGAACTTGTTGACCTGTCCTGAAACAATGTTTTCATTGTCATGGAAGGAGACACCATGCCAGTAAATGTCACAGGCTGTCCGTCTGCCCATTGGAAACTGGAAGAAAGAGGAAAGAAAAGGAAATTAACAGCAGTGAAATTAAAATGTGTTCTCTTTTTTAAATCGCATTACACTGAGAGGCTTATACACAAGTACTGACTTTTAGGTACACCTAAACTATGAGGTACAGTCCATTCCTGCTTGGTTTGAGAATGGTCCAACACCCAGACATACACAGCCAAACATTCATACTGTGGTCAGAAACTGACCACTGGTGTAATGCTAAAGATTCTGATACACTTATTAATAAGGAACTACCATGACAGTGTCTCTCACGTGCTGAGAATCATCCACTACACAAATAATATCTGGTCGGTGGTGGTCTTATGGTGGGTTCTTTTCACTGATCTATGGGGTAGAAGGTGGCTTATACCATGTGCAGCAAGTCTGAATATATACATTATACAACTGTTCAAATGCTATATTTCCGCTTACACATAATAATGATAATTAATTGCATAATATGTCAAATAATAGAAAGTACACTATATCTAAATGTTTGTGGACACCCCTTCTAATAAATATGTTAAGTTACTTTAGGTTGCAACCATTGCTGGCACAGATATGCAAAACAACATGTATAGTCCATGCAGAGAAGTAACTTCAATATTGCCAGTTACATTTACTTAGTGAGTAGAGCTCATTAATGTGAATTACCAGTAATATTAATTGTTTATGAACAGTTCTTTTTTTTTTATGTGGGAAATTTCTTTTTTGTATAGTCTAATTCATACCTCAATATACTTAATATTTAAAAGTAGTTTCTTTAAAAAGTTGTAACTGCATTATTATGCCATTATAATAGCCCAATATTGGTGGTCCTTGTGTCACCAAAAGCATCACTGCTTGGTATAAATTGGTATAAATTATTCTGGCTTTTCACTTTGTCGGCAGAATGATATAATTTATTGGTGTCCAAAAACAGGCCCATTGCCAACAGAACAGAACTCTCTTGAGAAGATAAACATGAACCTCTGATCCCTATTCTAACTGCCTGCTCTTATTGGTGAATGCAATCAGATCCTTACAAAAGTAGACTCAGTTACTCCAACAAAAGCAGAATAAACTCTTTTTTTTATTATTAACCTTGATTTTAGAAGAAACAATTAATGAACAGGCGTCCCAATACTTTTGTCCATTAACTGTGTGTACAAAAATGAACGTTTTGCAGAAAACTCTGAAAACAGTCCAGGCTGTATTGATAAAAGCTATGTTGTAGCGAGTATGTAAGATTACGTGGCTGAGCAGGATTCTCAGAGGATTATGTCACTGTTTAACAGGCTAATAGAGACTGAAGCAGTGTTCCTATATTAGGCACCTGGCACCAAGGAAAGTAGGATCTGTGATCAGATTAGGAATGTGTGCCGAGTGTGTGCGTGTATGTGTATGAGTGTATTTATATTTCGTGAGGTCCCTTAGAAACACGCACACACGCACGCCGTCACGCATACCCTGAACTCATTGCCCAGTAAAGCCCACCAGGAACACCCACATCAGTATGCAGTGAGACGAATAAGTGTGAGCATATCAAATATCAAACATTCAAACAAATAAAACTAATCACGATACTAATAATTAATTAATTACTCTTCATTAATTCATCAACTGTTCTGGCCAGGGTCGCTGTGGGTCTAAAGCCTACTCGGGCAGGAATCACTGAGGGGAATACGTCCTAAACAGGGTGCCAATCATACAATATAATTAAGAAAATAAAGTACAGCAAGTTTTATGTAATGCTACAAATGTGTTAATAAGCAGACTTTTCTATGTTAATTATATAGGTAATGTACTTTTATAGTAATATAGAGTAATATAATGATTATTTTTTATAATAAATCAAAAATACAAAAAAAAAGTTTTTATTCCTGTTGCATTGTTTTACTACTGTTTTCTCCAAATTTCACCTCTGGTTTCTGATAAATAAATAATCAAATATTAGGTAAAATACCTAAGCCAATGACTTTGTTAATAATAATAAAATTAATAATAATAATAATAATAATAATAATAATAGTAAGCAGTGGTGCAATAGATTACAAAACTCATGGTCCATGTCAGATTACAGTTTTTGACTTGCTTCTCTTTCTGATCAGCCAAAAATGGGGAGACAAATGTGACAATCATTTTAGCTTTCAGTTTTAGTTTTAAGCATTTTGCATTAGTGAATTTTACTTCAACAGTCTGTGTGTTTTTTTGCTTGTATTAGTGGTTAATTATGACACAGTCTGTTCATTTGTATTAGTAAATTTTATTATAGCAGTTTTACTTTGACACAGTCTCTCTGTTTTTTTGTTTGTATTAGTGGTTTATTATGACAAAGTATGTTCATTTAAATTAGTGAATTTTATTAATATATAATCTGTTTGTTAGTTTGTATTAGTCCCTTATTTGGAACTGGTCTTTTTTTTTTGTTTGTATTGAGTATTTGTCTTTGATGTGGTCTGTCTTTTGTATTAATGACTTATTTTTACACATTCTGTTTGTTCATTTCTATTAGTGACAGTCTCTGTTTATTTGTGTAACTGTTTTGGTTAAACTGTAACAATAAATCCACTTTTTCACTACTGCCACACAATTCTGATACATTCAGTGCATTTCTACTCATTACTAAACTAAACAATAAACAATGCACAAATTCTAAATTCAATTTAATAAACTTATATACCTATATTAGAATCAACAAGGAAGCATCAGAAGATATTTTTTTAATTATAACAATACACAAAATATAATAATCCCAGTACAACACACTGTGAAAAATTGTGTGACTTATTCAGACATAATCAGACTTATTCTGAGGAACAACTAGATATGCATCATCAGCCTAAATTATGATTTAACTACTCTTGTATGATCTCTCTTCTAGGAGAGGTAAACTAAAGAACAACTGTTACAGCAAAGCAGACTATACCATGATGTGGAGTACATGAATGAGGAAGCCCCTCAGTCAGTTCTTCTGGTGTAACCCAGTGAATGAGGTCACGGGTCTTCCAGCCAATTACCATTATCCTGACCTAATTGGTATCACTTGGCAAAGTTTAGCAGGTCAACCAGGACACGTGAGACTGACATGAAATAAATGACTAAAAGGACTAATGTTTCTTAGCTTCAGTTGAGACACTCTCTATATATTCATAGATTAATTTAACACTTTATTTATGACAACATTATACCACAGAGCAAATTAATCCATCAGTTATTCTGACAATCAAATAGAAATGGCTTATCAGTTTTGGGTCAATATCAGCAGAAAATGTTAGCTGTTGTTGTTCAGTACTTATGCTTGGTATGTGTTTACTACCCCTTCACATGCTAGCATTTTTCCAGCTGAAACATTAAGCTGTAAAGAACTAGCTAGCTATGTTATTAGCATTAAGGTTAGCTAGCTGAGGCAGCCAGGCTTAGCCTTAGCATTTGTTTACAAAAAGGCTGGCTGTTTTTCTCTGTGTAAATTTCACTTACATGTGACTTAAGCATGGACAATCATTACATTTATGATTACAGTAGCTCTGTTTAGTTAAATATTTGACAAAAAAATACTGCTTAGGTAAATATGGATATAAACAAAATTGCACTGCTGAGGTACAGCAGCTAAATGTGTGACTGGAGAAGTTAGCTACACTGAAGTAAACTTTTAATTAGAAAAGTAGCACTGGTGAAGATTAATTATTGATCTTTTAATAGTAGCACTGGTGAGGTAAATGTTATGCGCTTTGTTGGTTATGCCTGCTGAAATAAAAAAAAGTGCTCAATTAAAAGGTGTATATTGTACTTTTGTAAATGTTTGTTCTTTGAAAAGCAAGGCAAAAATAAATTTAGTCTATGTATTTAAATGTAAAATGAGATGCAAGCCTTTTACATAACAGCGACAATGTTCAACCTAAATATCAGAGAAAATCCTGGCATTTTAGAAGATATAAAAAAAATGCAGGTTAGGGGGTCAATAATAAATGAGTGAAACAGGACTTTTAAGGTAGAAAGGTAGAAAGAAGCCATTCAGAGATGCAGGTATCCCAAAACTTTTGTCCACATATGTATGTGAAAATGTTTATAGATTAAATTTAGATTACTTTAAACAGTTTCAACACAAGGAAGATTAAAGCTAAAGAGTTTTTTTTTAATAATAAATAAAATGTCATATCGGTCATGCTCAAAAAAAAAAAAAAAAAAAGGATTTCACTGCACTGGACTTCACTTTAGCACTGAACTGTTTAAAGTTATCCAAGGGAAGTGGGGTAGGAATGGACTGAGATTATCCTAGATTATGCTTAATCATTTCCTACCTAAACATGACCAAGTGCCTAAAGTGAGCAGGCTACAGATTTACCAATGCTGAACAAGTGCTGCGACATGACTATGACACATCAAAAGCAAACCGTAGTCATCTTTATTTTTAAACTTAGCCCTCAATTAGACAAAGGAATATAGGCAGATAGATCTATTTTAACATCTGCACTCTCTCAATAAGCACAAGCACATCTTCACATCAGCACAAACGATAACGTGTTAAATGATGGGACTAATAAAGAGCTTTATTAGAGCTTTGATTCAGACAGGCACTCATCTTTGTGGCTGCCTTGCTGTGCTCATGCCTTTTGCCGAGGGCTGAAACACTATGGGTGGTTCCTGGACACAGATTAAGTTAAATCTTGGATTAATTACACTGTCAGTGGGGATCCTCCACTGAAAATACCTTAAGTTGAGGACTAGGCTCAGCCTCAGAAACTGTCCCTTAGGCTTGGAAAGAGCTTCCTTTAGTAAGACAAACATTGTATATTGGCCACTCGGGCTTGTCAGCATGTCTTGAAACTCCCATGTAAAAAAGGGGAAAGATATATATACTATTTTTTTTATGATTGGGCTTCCTCTGTGTTCATTTTATTTTCCAATTAAAGGAAAAATTACAACACTGAATGTCCAGCCTCATTTACTTTCAATCGTAATGTCATGTCTAGTTTTAGTATATATAGTTTTAGTATAAATCTTTCCCTTTGTTTAGACAAAAGGGTATCAAGATAGGCTGGTGCTGTTATTGTATGTTAAAGCTGTTAAAATATATGATGAGCTGCAATTTCCTACTCATCCTCTATAAAAAAAAACAGAGCAATGTTTCCCCCCACAAGGGCCTTTTTTTTCGCTGATGCACTCTGTCACTATTAAAAAAGTATCCTGCTTTTGTTGGAGTAACTGTCTATTTTATCCAGTAAGGGTTTCTACAAGATATAAAGCACTGATGTGAGGACTTGATTGCATTTAGTGACAAAAGCATTAGTTGCTAATGTCCCCAATGCATCCCAGTGATTACCATCATCATTTTAGAGAACACAGTTCTACAGCACCACAGCTCAATAATTGGCTAGGGGGTCTCTTATTTTAATATACAGAACTTACAATGCTTGCTTATGTTGCAAAAGCATTAGTTTCTCAACATTAAGTTATTGATTCATCCAGGATAAGAACTGGATGCTGTATCAGAGCATAAGAATTCTGATACCTCTGAATCTGTGAAAAGCTTTTACTCGGTAGATGTTCACCATAATTACAATTATGTCCCTTACAAAAAAATGTGTTGAACCAAAGATCAAGAGAGAAAGTAACACAACAAAGTTTGACATAGCAGTATTAAAGGGCATTTTGTTTAACTGTCATTGTCAGCATCATTAACCAAGATTGTATCCTAGCCATGACTTTGCTATTGGTGACTGAGAAAGGACAAAAGGTGAAGCGACAACGTTTAATTTGAAACCTAAGCCTTACGAGAAAGGGCCTAATGTTACAATGGCTCTTAATGCACGAGTGGACACAGAGCCGAGGTGATGACATTCTTTCAGTGTGCACAAGGACGGTCCCACGCCAGGCAGCTGACACACAGCACGTAAGGTTGAGAGCACGGTTTTGTTGACAGCTAATTAATATATTAATGGTGGTAATGGGTTCGTTTTTAATACCATCTGACTCTCACAGGCATTGGAATGAAACCATATGCGAGCATGGTCAGGCTCTGCTGAGGGACAAGGCTTGAACTTGGTGATGTCTATCAAAAAATAAAAATATAAAATACAGAACATAAAAAGTGTGTGTGTCAGAAAATAATGCAGACAGTGCAGACAATTATGTACAGAGCAGCTACATTTCTCAACAGGCTAATCATAAATAAAAGATTAGTGTATTTCATGTGATGCTCACGCTAACACTGCAGTGCTGAGAATGGCCCACCACCCAAAGAAAACTTCCTCTGCAGTGATCCTACTGAAGACCCATTGAAGAAAAGAGTGAAATAGGAGAATATAGTATGCAGAGAAACAAAAAACTACATTCTGTAATTATACAACTACTAAGTGTTCCTATATGGCCACTGCAGCTGACAAATTTAACAGTTACAAAGAGGTGATAATAATATTAATACACACACCGTGACAGGCCAAAATGTTCAATAGGACAAAAGTATGTAACGTGATTGTGAAATGTTACCTCAGGGGGCTGCCTGGTAACTTTGAACAGTGGACAGTAAGCTGGTGGCAATGTAACATTAAATATTGAGTTTAAGCGATGGACGGGACATTTAATTTTTCTAAATCAGCAGTGGAACCTGTGCCAGGAGGACATCATAGAAGGCATTACCACCCACAGTGGACAATGCAGTGGATTGTAATGATCATGACCGGCAGTGAAAAAGTCACCAAAATATTCTTACGAAAATTTTGATTTGCCTGGGAGAGTAATGTAAAGCATGTAATATATGTAATGTGTTAGGTCAGAGAGCGGAGTGTGGATAACCTGTACCGTCTACTGACCTACAAGATAGTATTAGACATAGAATGCCCCTTATGATGCTAAACGCTGGAGTTTACTCTTCTGATAAATAGAAGCAGGAAAAGAGAAGACAAAGGAGAAAAATCAAGAATGACCTAGATGCAGTGGACTTCAATTTGTTAATACTGCTTTGTGTAAATGTAAGTAAAATTTAATTTAAAAAATGCTGTCACATTGCCCTATAAATATATGCAGTCTACAGCATACAATAGATTCATCAGAAAGTATTGGTTTAAAATATCTAGACACTAATATAATCCCTATATCATTGTATCTCTAAATAAAATAAAACAAATATGAGCTTAAATCAATTATTTTAAAGTTGTGTGCCCAGTGTTGGCCAATTGAAGCCAGCTGTAACAGCATACAATGAATATGTTAGCAGATATCAGTTCTGAAATATCAACCAAATCTAGGCAATTAAGGGATGCTGGTATAATTGATATAATTTTATTGTGCATTCCTAGTTGTACCTTTGTTTAATCTGTATCTCTTGGACCGTACATTCATACAATATCAAACTTTGCTACTATGGTGCTACTGTTCAAAATACTTGTGTGTTTCTAATTTACTGGGAGGCCAAGTCCTAAAACCTTTTAGTTACAGTTCTGCCCTCTATTCATAAATCTTCAGTGATGCCCCTTTTGAATTTCTACCTGTTAACATGCCTTGACCTATAATATGGGCTTTAGGTGTAGGTGATACAAAACCCTTCTTTTCTGCAGTAAAATAATAAAATAATTTACACTCTGAAACTTTTAGGGCTTTGAAATCTCCTACAGGACACTTGGAGAAGCTGCCTGGTTTCTCTCTACTTCACATAATAATTTCAGATCAGTAACAGGAATCAACCCAAATTCTGCATGTTTGAAAATAAACATAAAAACGGAAGAACTAATGAAGAACTAAATGTTTTGAGGACAATGTGGTTGATTTGTATTTAGGAAAATATTGATTTTAAAATAAAGTTCAGAAAAAATCTAATTTTACGATTGTAATCATTATATTTTGACAGTTACAGAGTTACTGGAATATTTTTCTATACTTTCTATTACAATTACAATTATAATTTTCATAAACGTTCCTTATCAAACATGAACACTTTTTTTGTAATGCTTAAATGGAAATCCTCAAGATTTAGTTGTGTAATGTTATGCAAAAATTTTGCTGAAATCCTGACCTGTTAAGGGGTTTTAAACAAAGTACTGCCGCTCTGCCCCTGGTAACATTTAATACTCGCAGTTCTCGAGTTGTGTTTTCTGCTCTCCTCACCTCCTTCCACTTCAGCTGTTTGATGCTGAGCTTCAGCGCCTCCAGGGATGTTTTGGCTTTGGATGTATCCACTGTGACAGATCTTCTCTTCTGCACGACTCTGCTCCCTTTCTCTTTCCCGTTCTCGCCTCTGTCCTCTTCTTTGCTGCCGTTTGTCTCCGTTTTCCCCTGCAGGATCTTCCCCGTTCCCTTTATCTGAAGCATCTGCTCGCTGCCTAGCCGGCTCAGTCCCTTACACTTGTCCCAGTCCTGCCTGACATTCGCGTTCGTGTCTCGGCTGCTCGCTTTGCCCCGGCTCTTGCTGCGGTTTCTCGGGTGAACCGAGGTCCTGGAGGTTTCCCTCCGGGCTGACCGGGACGGGGCCGGGGCGGTGGCAGGGAGCGCAGGGGCCGGTGGCGGGTCCGCCGGAGCTTCGCCGCCCGCATCCTCAGCCGGCGCCTTCATCTGCTCCTCGAGCTGCACTTTAACCTTCTCATAGTGCTCGCTCATAATGCCACGGGAGTGGTGGAGGTGGCTGTGGCGGTACCAGGCGGTGCATTAATCTCCTTAAACACGGACTGGCGCTTCAATATTCGGACTGTATAACTCTACACCAGTGCATTTAATGGGGTTGGTGTTAGTGTTAGTGAACCAACCCAACGCTAGCTTAGCTAACCCTAACTAACCAGCACGGTGCCAGCTGCTGAAGCTCGAAATGTCACAAACTGACATGTGTTCAGAGCTCAATAAATCTGCAGCATTAGCTAAATAGCATGAATCAATCTTGCCCACGAGTTGAGACAGCATAATTCCAGAAACCCCTAATTCAAAACTGCACGGACCAGCTGACAAAACGCCCCCATCATAGACCATCTAAGGAAGCTCCCAGCGTTAAATGACAGCTAGCTAACTAAGCTAGCTTTAAGGCTGGCTAGGGTTAAGGTTGGCTAACGAACTACACAGTCAGAGCTGGTTTATTATTGCGAGCCTTCCCACTTCCTATCTTCCAGTAAATAAATACTGCAAACCGCTAGAGGGAGCCCGCAAATGAGTCCTCAATGAATGGAAGTGAATGAGGCTAAAGCGCTAAAACTCAAAATAAATATATAAGCAGTTATTAAATACTTATTCAGGATATTCTTTTTAACCCTTTTACAGGCACTGGAACGTATACAGGCTACACGTGTATGTAATACAAAACCCTTTTTCTCTGCAGTAAAATTGGTTTTTCACATTCTAAAAACTTTGAAGGCTTTGAAATCTCCCACAGGACACTTGGTACAGCTGTCTGTTTTCTCTCTACTCCACTTCCAGATCAGTAACAGGAATTAACCCAAATTCTGCATGTTTGAAAATAGACGTAAAAACTAGACAAACATAACAAAAATAAAGGTTTGGAGGACATTAAATGTTTGATTTGTATAAAAAAAATATTGATTTTAAATTGAAGTTTAGGAACGTGCAAATTTTATGATTGTTATTTATTATATTTTTAAAGTTGCAGATTTACTTACATTTTTAAAAATAACTTCTATTACAATTACAATTGGAATTTGCAGTAACGTTTAAAAAAACAAATAAATGATCCTAATTGAACCATTACATGTTAGAGGTAAGGAACACCATTGCACTAAATATTGATAGAATAATTAGTTGTAAAGTTAGTAATGAAATATTCACACTGCTTGTTAGGACTTTTTTGGTTTCAGACATCTTTTGGATAATTTAAAATGCACCATGTCAATATGACCTGGGAACACCATTGCTGTTCCTGATAAATGAACATAACAGGAGGGTTAAATATAAATCTTTAAGATTTAGGTGTATAATATCAAGCAGGAAATTGACAAAAAATGCTGGCCTGTTAGGGGGTTAATTTCGAAAAGTGGAATATGTATACTGCTAAAAAGCAAAGAAATCCTATCCATACCCATTTCTATTTTTCTACAATAAGCAGGCTTTAAGTACTAAACTAGCATAATTTTATATTAAAATATTACAGTCCTGTTTTGTGTACAAAACAGCTTTCTTATATTTCCCCATAATTTAAACATAATTTAGGTCTGAAAGGGTTAAAGGCTTATAACTGGAGTTAAAGGTTTTTAAAAAATATATGTATGCCGTACGTTATGCAGTAACGTGTGATGTTCTCCTGTGTTACGGAAACGAGTTACATTTTCAGTATGAAAATGATTAAACATTTATGAACTCTGATTTTGCTCAGTTTCTCCATATGAACCCATTCATTCTGGACTCTATCTGGAGCGCCCTCTATTGGCCTGATACACCAGGAAGAGACTCTTAAGTAGGTATTCTCCTCTACAGACGCCTCTCATGTGTAGTTAGCGAACAAGCAGGTTAGATAGTTATTTAAAAAGCTGGGTAGCTATTTTTTCCCAGCGTGACAAGCCTTAAAAATGGCTCTATACAATGTATGTCGATTGTTCCTATTTTTAAAAAAAAAAGCTTATTTTTCCCCTTGGCCTGTATAAACAGTTACAAATAACACGAAAATTACAGCATTAAGCTAGCTAAGCAAGTTAACTCGCGTTAGCTAACTTGGCTATGTTAAATGTCAAAGTGCTGGAAGTGGGCTGAAGTCAGCGCCATGCCTCGTTAGCCGTTAGCTGGTAGTCTCCATAGTCTCCGCAGTCAGAGGACCGTTAGTCTTCTTTCCAGAGCAAGGAGCTGCTCTCTCGCTGCTTTACACACCCCGCCTTACTGTGAGGAGTCAGCTGGACAGAAGACCCTGTGCTGCACCAGGATTCACCTCCTATAACAGCCGCCGCATCCTGCAGAGCCCAGCCCCAGTCTAACAACAGCAGCAGCAGCAGCAGCAGAAGGCGGGGGGCCGCACGCATCCCCACTGTTTTGGTAGCGTTGACAAAGCAACGGACGGAATCCGCAGAGGCACATAACAGACAAAAACGCGTTTCATTTCTTGTGGGACAGACTCAGACATCCCAAGCTGCAAAAATGAATTTCAGGGAGATAAATCAGACCTGGACTTGGACCCTCTACACAAACCCCTCAGAGAGATAGATAGTCACAATAACTCACTTCAACATCCCTTTTGCAATTATTTAGCCCACCGTGGGCAAGGCTAGAATCCCCATTACAAACTGTACAGTGGCTAATTTCACTTTCATTGTTTTTTTTTTTTGCTTTTACCAGACATGGATGTACTGGAGTAGTCAGAGGTGAAATAAGTTTTAATGGGAGCCTGATCCTCCTGAACGCATGCCGTCCAGCAGGGAAAAAACACTACCCACCCCTCGTGTGCATATTCATGAAGAGTATGCAAAACAGACAGGATTCTGATTGGCCTGTTCTCTGGAAAGAGTCTGTGAGTCAGCCAATCAGAGTCCTCTCTCTTTTGCACGCTCTTCATGAATATGCACACGAGGGGAGCGTCTTTCTCTCCCTCTCCCTCTTTTCTACACATAGGAAAAAAGTCTGTGTCGCCTGTGCGAGCGTTTGTGGTTCGTTTTAGATTCCCGGAGATTTTATCTGACTTGCGGGCATCAGGGAGCTATTATTGATATGCGGTAGACTCCCGCAACTTCCGGGAGACTTAAGACCTCTGCAGACTGTTTATTGCAGATTGTTAAATCTGGTGATCCTCATCGGGAAACACTATCTGCACAAATTAAAACATGTTAACGTATTGAATGTAATGTATTTATAGCAGTCTATCAAAAAATAGAAGTTGAGGAGGAGAAGTTAAAGTGTTCTTCAAGCATCATACTTAAGTAGAAGTTCTAAAGTATTCAACATTTTTTGTACTTAAGTATTGCAAGTAGATTATTCTAAAAAAATCTACTCAAGCACAGAAAGTAAAAGTACAAGTATTATGTTGTGTAGTTGTTGCAGAAATAAGTTTAAAGTTTGAATATAATTTTTTAAATATTATTTCAAATGTTTAGACAACAGGACACTTACAGTTCCTCTGGCTGTAGCAGCACAAGAACAGTAATGTACAGCAAAGAGTACATTTACATGAAGTCTTAATTAACTCTCTAAACAAACCTACCCAGAAGAGAGGCTAAACAGGAACCAAATAGGATATTTTAACAAATTCTGCAAAAAAGGTCACTAGTTGATCTGGGACATTCCAGGATTTTGGTACATTTCAGGGGTGGTCACTTCTGAAAATTTGATCTTCAATTTGATCATTTTTTAGTCATATATTTATTAAATACATGTAATAGACTATCAAAAATTTGATTTGTCAATCTCAGGTATCAAAGCAGTTTTTTAAATTAGATTATGCAATATATTTAGTAACTTACAGTAACAGGGCTGCAAGTAACAGGGTTGCAAATCTAGGCTAAGTTGTGGTTTACCACAGGAACAGATGCTAACTGTAAAATTTAGCTATGTATACAAGATTAAGAACAAACACGATTATATAAATATATAAAGAAAAAATTGACCCTACTCATTTTTAGTCTTACAATATGAGTAGCAGGGTTGCGTTCACTGAGTGACACACATTTTTGGAAAAAAACTTGAAAATTGTTAGAGCACTTACTGTGGGCAGAAAATGTCCTTGTGGTATAACTTCCTTTGTGCCAGTAGACAAATATTTGTAACTCTTTCTCTGCCAGGTAAAATTCCTTATGGTAACAGGGTTGCACGCATGTTGTGGGACACAACTTAATAGCATAAAAACTGTAACATGCATTACAATGTAGACCAAAGAAGTTGTTTTCATAAGTAAAGGAGATGCAAATCTACAATATACAATAGGAAGTAATTTATTTAGAGCTTATTTTAATTGTTAAATTTGTCAAAGGAGTTGGTCACCCAATGTGTGGGACAAGAGAAAACGGCTATTTTTTGAGGTGGTCCAAAGGTATTCGGTCTTTTGAACTATATCTAAGGATCTTATTTTTCCACCATATTTTACAGTTTGTCTTATAACAAGTACATGTTTCACAAAAAATAGTCGTTTAGATATTTTGGATACGTACATTTGAAATTTAAGTGGTGGAACAGGAAATGTATCAAAATCCTGTATTGTCCCTTCTATCACTATTGTAAAATCAACTAAAGATGTCAAATGCCAAGGGATTAGGGCTTAGGGATTGTGTTCTTATAAGATCAGCTGGATCACTTGATTTGCTTGATAATGAGCATCTTCATCCAACCCGGTGACAGTGCAGAACATTTACCGCTTTGGCTTTAGTGATAATGTGGGTTTAGAATGATTTAGAACATTTTTTTATCATTTTAATGGGCAGGGGGTTTTCTAGGATCAGAGGTTTAGTGGTTTTGAGCACGTCGACCCCAGCCACACCACCTTCCCTTAAAAAAACAAGGACTGTAAATTAATTTGAGAGGAGTTCCCAAGTAGGGTAGATGGGTAATTTAAAAACAAATAAATAATTTCGATCAGACACACAAATTATATACAGGGGACAGGTGTATTACTTTTTAAACAGATTTAGAGCAAAAAAGGAGATGGCACATTTTTAAATATCTCTATTAAAAATAACTCCTGAAGCTTCGTTATCTGGTATAATTTAAATAGCTAAACGTGGAAAGCTAACTTAAAACTCAGTATTGATTTTTCAGGGCATCTGCTCACATTAAGCAATCAAACACCATTTATTTTTTTTACCTTATTCTCTCACACGAACCAGAATAAGGCCTTTTTGGAAAACCAACCCAATATATATATGATTGACTGACTTACTGACTAACAGGCTGGCCACATACACACACACGCGCGCGCATATACACACAGGATCTATCAGGAGTGGGATTTCACGCCAGACAACAACAAAGAGCGCGGTTTAATTTTGCGTGTATGCGTGTGCGTGCCCAGTGGAGAGAACGCGGGTGTTTCGCAGTTCATAAGCCCCTAAAAAAACTGCAGTCAGTCCAGCCTCCCAGATCGCGCATACTAGTGATGCTACCCTTGAACCTGAAGCTTCGAGGCGTGTGTTGAAAAAACGACACGCATTGGTTCGAATCACTGAGCCGATGCTTGATTCGTTCTACAAAGATCACGTGACCAATGACGTCCGAAGCTTCATTTCGGCACACAACCACGTGACTGCTTCAGGGAAAGATTCAAAAGCGGCAAATCCTGGCGCGCAGTTCGAGGGTTGTTAGCGGAGATACAGATACAGAGAGCGAGAGCGAGAGCGAGAGCGAGAGATAGAGATAGAGATAGAGATAGAGATAGAGATAGATAGATAGATAGATAGATAGATAGATAGATAGATAGATAGATAGATAGGATAAGATATAGATAGATCATATATAGATAGATAGATAAGATATAGATAGTAGATAATAAAATATTAGAATGGAACCAGTAAGAAAAAGAGGCCGTTCTGAAGTTTGGGAACACTTTGAACTTTTGCCATCAAATAAGGTAGAAAATTATTATTTAGAAAATATAAACTTTGAAAGAAAACTATGCCTTTTAGACATATGGCATTTTATTAGTTCTGTAAGAGTGTAAAATAATTATATATATATATATATATATATATATATATATATATATATATATATATATATATATATATATATATATATATCCTCATAGTTCAATGTGTGTACTGTCATGGCATACATCCAGTAAAAGTGTTGCCTTATGACAACATATTTTGAAATAACCAACTGAACCCCAGCACTGTGGAAATTTTTTTATTCCTAAATAAAAACTAAATTACACATGTACATAACCACGTCCATTAAATATGTGCCCCCTGCCCCTTACACAAGCACCTTCACCTTTATGAGCATACATTTCTTTCATCAAATTCTTCCATATCCCCCATGCAGCATATCTACATGAGCCTTGCCTATGGAAAAATAGGCAATGGACTAGTGATACATGTAAACATGTTACAAACCCTGCTTGGAAAGATGTGAATAATAGTGAATAATATAATTTTAAAATTTGGTATATTAACAGATTAATAACATGGTGAAGGGAAAAAAGCAACAATGTGAATGCAATTAGAATTACAAGTGTAGTTTCTCCAGTGTGCCTTATCAAGGTACATTCTAAGTGTATTATATATTAATTAAAAATATATTACAGTTATGTCTTTTAATATAATGCATTAAATTACCAAGACATCAAAGTATTCTTCCATTTCCTTTTTTCAGTTTTTATTTAAACCTCAAATGTCATGTAAATGCACTGGAACAGGTTTAAAAACTGTAAAAAGACAAAAAAAAAACGCCCCTCGTCCTTTAAATACACAAAGCACTTTCAGGTTTTGCCCACCAGGTGCCGCTGATGTCCACTGTGTTATGAAGCTCCGAGTAATGAACCTTTTTTCGATACAATTAGGAAAAAGGCTTCAGTGCTTCAGAAAGCCTCGGTTTGCCATCACTAGCGCATACACTAAAGATAACAGCGTGTGGAGGAACACATTTCAAAATAAAAGTCCCCCCTCCCTTAAAATCAAGTAATTATACTGTGCTGTAGTATTAAAATAAATCCACCTGTTATAACAGATCAATTTCACGTAGTCCTGATATTACACCACTTGTATGTGTCACTCACTTAATAACAGGACAGCATGATGTGTCATTTCAAAATAAAGGCCATTTGAATCATAACAATTATGTTATTTTACTCCAGATTTAGACCTGAAGTATAAGAAATATAAGTACGAATCTGTTATCACAGATCAATTTCACTCAGTCCTGATAGTATTAAAAAAACAACACTTCATTAAGGTACAGATACAGCATTTTAGTAATTAAGTAAAGTAGTGAATCAGTCTTACATACTACTGAGAAGCATTAAGAGCTGATATGATGAACTCAGAGACTGTAAAAAAGATGGATGCCGTGTCTCCGTTCCCATTCATTCAATGAAAATGAAGCCAAAATCTTCCGCCATGTTGGCGATCCTGCCACCTGATTCTGCGCAGTAGAGACCAGAGGAGGGAGAAAGACTGTGGAGAGCAGCCTACTCATTTAAATAACCCCGCCCCCGAGGGCTGCCTCGCGGTCACAGACTGCAGAGCGGGGCGGAGCGGAGCTGACGGTCTGTTATTGGTCCCGCCCATAAGCAGCCCTTTTACAATAACCACACCTTTTTTGAATAGAGCTGAATAACGTTTTAAAAACCGAATTCTGTGGGGATATAAAAATTTGACAATATAAGCAGAGGTTACACTAGCTGCTGCATTTAAATAATGGAGGTAGAATTACAGTATATTAGAAAAAAACGTGATTGAATGTTGTATGTTTTGCCATTGAAACCTATGGGAATGGGTGGAGTTACACAGCTTTCTGCAGCCGAACAGCAGGGGGCGCCCTACCTGTGGTGGCTTCACTTTTAAGAGACGATGCTCTGTCCAGCTATATACAGTCTATGGATGAACTTCACTGAAATCGGATAAGCTATGATTTCAATCAAACCTAATAATAATAACAATAATAATAATAATACATTATACTTTTTTCTAATTAGGTCTGGAACATTGATACATCGAAATTGTGGAACAGATGTTGTGTTAGTTTTGTAAAAGTTTAAACTCTTGAACTTTCTGGCAACCCAGAGAGTCTGTCAGCAGCAGCAGGAAGTGAAGTGAAAGTAGATCTGCTTCAGCTCTGGAAGATCAAATGGAGAGTCGATTAGAAGATTTGTGGATTAAAAGCTGAAACTCGCTCTTATTATTATGATCAGACTGTTATCAGATAAAAAGCTGATATGAGCTGCTTTAAAATGTTGACATATTTCATCTGAATCAGACAAATGTCTGAGTGAAGAAGATCAAATGTAAGAGCAGTTAGCATCATGCTAAAGCTAACTGTAAACACCAGACTTGAGTGATCAACTTACAAGCTATAGAACTACATAACTACATAATTAATATCATTATCATTATAAAGAGATATCTCTCCTTTGTGTAGCATGTGTGGGTGTGGTATGGTATTAGACTGAAGCTACAGAAGGAGATAAAGATGGCAGCAGCTTTAAGTAACAGTGAGTCAAACTTTTAAGATATTTTATATCACATTAATATATTATTATATATTATTATATCACATTTTATATTATTTTATACAGAAAAACAATTATTTTTGTATATTTTTATTTTCACCATAGTTTTATAAAAAGAATCGAAATGGCAATATTTGGTTTGTGTGTGTATGTTTCCCTCACAGGTGAGTTCAAACTCATTGGCCCAAGTGGTAGAGAAGAACAGCCTCGTTCTGCTGTTACTCTTTCGTGTCACCTGTCTCCTGAACTCAGTGCTGTTGGGATGGAGATCAGGTGGTTTAAGGGGACGGACTGTGTTTGTCTCTATAAGAACAGACAGGTAACAGAGGGGAGGAGCTACGAGGACAGAGTGAGTCTGATCACTCAGGAGCTGCAGAGAGGAAACGTCTCCTTACAGATCAGAAGTTGCAGACGCTCAGATAGAGGAGATTACCTGTGTCAGGTAACCAGCGGAGACACAACAGAGGAGTGTACTATAAGAATCTGTGAGTATATACTAAAATTATATTTAAAGCATTAATTTTAGTATTATTATTATTAAAGCAGTTGTAGAAACAGATGAGTTCTAAAAACTTCTAGTTTTAATCAGTTTTACAGCTTTGGGTTTTTTGTGATGGTCTTTTCCTCCATAACAGGGGGTTTTCTGGCCTGGGCTTCCAGGGTTTTACCCCCGAACATTTTTTAAGAGGTCCTGAACCCTGAACATGATGTTTCAACCAAAGCCCCCAATTTTCTTCCACATTTAGATCCTCCACTTGTTAGAAGTCCTGAAGTTGATTTAGCACTTCTGCACTTCACACATTAACATTTACACAACATTCCCAAATCACACCCTACACCCTGCACTTCTCCTCAGAGTCTACTCTCTGCTGACCTGCTCAACAACATGCAGAATTCTACAGCAGCAGCAGATCTACAGAACAGCAGCTTTAAACACACATTTCTCCACCTACACTCAACATCTTCACTTCCACAATGCTCACATGCAGCCTGTCTTTTTCACTCCCTTCAGTTCAGAAGAGACAGTTAAAGCAGGAGATCCAGTACTTTTATCTATGAAGAGTCACATCTGTACTTCAGCATCATTATCTATTTACCTGTAGATTTTAAATTAAAGTAAAACTTTACAGTGAATAAATTTAATTTACTCTTTTATGTAGTCTCCTTTAGACTAATAATCATTTATATTTCTTTTAGTAACTAGTAAACTTTATTTTGAGTACTAGAATTGTTTTTATAAATTGTATTGTTACATAAAAAGCAGAGTTTGACACTTTAATTTTCTGTTAAAAGCAGTGTTTCCTCTTGTTTCCTAGTTGATTTATATTTTTTATTAAGACAGCAACAATCAGTAATGCTCCTGCACACTCTATTTTGTGTTTTTGTAAATCTATTAAATAAAAAGGTAAAAACTACATATTATACAGGATACTTGAACAATCAGTAAAGAAAAGTCCTATAATTAACTGAGCTGAGCTCCAGATCTTTACACACTCAGGCAGCACCTCTGATCCATAACAGGAATAGATCACACATCTGTGCTGCTGTTGTTGATGGAGGAACACAGGACTGTCTATTAATAGAGAAAATCACTGCATGAAGTGTTTAATGTAGTTTAAAGATGAAGATTTCTAGAAGGGTTGAGGATCTGCTGTAGGTTTAAGTGTTTATCTGAAGATGTTGATGGAGTTGTAGTGAAAGCAGTGCAGCAGTGAAGGATGATAAACTACAGTACAGATGAGAAAAGGAGATTTCTGATTAGGAGATCAAGTGTTACTAAATCATTCTTCTATTTACCAACTATTTTACTTTACTTACATCTTCTCATGGAGATTTATCTAACTCTGTCTTCTCTTCTCTTTTCTCCACACAGTCTTTCAGGTGAGTAATTAACTGCACTCTCTTTTCCAACTTCCGGTTTCTATTTTTATCACTGCTATTAAATTATAATGCAGAAATCTATAGGTAGGTATGTAGGTAGGTACGTAGGTGCATACTGTATTATTTACAGAGGAGAAATCACATATTGCAGAACCCAATCACATAAAATAGTATAAATAAGGCTATAGTAGTAATATATTTATAAATAAATAAAATAAAAATAAATGGCCCATCTTACAGGGACTAAACAAAGTGGCAATCCAGAGTGAATGAATTTTTAAAAGCTGTAATGTCCATTAGGTGCTCAATTTGTTGGTGCTCAATTTGGTTCATATTTAAATGTCCAATGCGAGGTGTTGCACAGTGTGATCGCTGTTGGTACAAACGATCTCCTGTACCTGTGACCTCCTCTTGACCACCACCTCGAACCCATCCAGTGAGCATCCAAGAACTGAGCCAGCCCTCCTGATCAGCCTTCCTGAAGCACAGTTCCTTGTGGTGCTTCAGTGCTGCTGACCAGGCAATCCGACTGGTAGGTTCCAGTCCGTACATACTGGGATCTTCCGGACAGGTAATCCAAGGCCCAGGTGATCATGGACTTGTCGACCTGCATTTTATCCATCTTCTCCTGCACTATTTGATGTTGGATGGTGTTGAACGCACTTGAGAAATAAAAAAAAAAGGTGATTCTTCCTGAAGTGTTATTTTGGTCCAAGTAGGAGTGCAGCCTCTGCAGTATAGAGATGATAGCATATCTGTGGAGGGTAAGCAAATTGCAGAGAAGATCCAACCTGAGGTCTTAAATGTGCCATCACAAGCCTTTCCAGCACCTTCATGACGCCAGCTTTCAGATTAATATTCATGAGTCAAAAAAATTATCACAAAATGAAGGCTTTACTCTATTGTCCACCAGCTTTCTTCCCACAATGCACCTGTGCACTGCAGGAATGCACAATCTGCAGAATCCGATCATTTGCTGAAACAGTTCAGTGCAGCACAAGACTGATTTACCACAAGATCTGAGGTGCATTTCCCAAAATTTTCCTAAAGCTAAATTCTTTTAACCTCGTACTTTCTTAAACATCCCTAAACTTATCTTCTAAATTATGTAGGACATATTTTCGTTCCTAACATAAAAAACACCTATAAATGACAAACGTGCAAACATGAAAATCAATATTTATTTTTAGAAAAAGAAGGGCATTATTATGATTTTTTTATCGACACTATAAACTATCTATGTAAGTTTGTTTTTGTTGTATTAAATCAATTATTAGTTTAGCATATTTGTACATATACATGATAATCATTATTCAAAATGTTAATATTAATATATGGTTCCATTCATTCATGAAATGATCAGATTGTTTTATTTACTTCTACAGGATATACCCAGGTCTTACCCAGGTATGTCATAAATAAATGTGTTTATCTGTACTGTGTGTAGACAGGTTACACACACACACTCTCTCTCTCTTTTTTTCTCTCTCTCTCTCTCTCTCTTACACACACACACTTTAGAACATGAAAAGAGAGCTTACACACGCACACTAGTAAAATCACTGGGTGACAGTGCAGCAGTGAAGGATGATAAACTACAGTACAGATGAGAAAAGGAGATTCTGATTAGAAGTGTTACTAAATCATTCTTCTATTTACCAACTATTTTACTTTACTTACATCTTCTCATGGAGATTTATCTAACTCTGTCTTCTCTTCTCTTTTCTCCACACAGACATTCCAGTAAGTAAATAACTGCACTCTCTTCTCCCACTGATGGAAATAACTTCCTGTTTCTATTCTAATCAGTCACTTGACACCAGCTTTCAGATTAATATTCATGAGATCAGAAAAATCTGATCACAAAATTAAAGCTTTAATCTTATATCCACCTTCCTTCCCACAATGCACCTGTGCATAATCTCACTGCACTGCAGGAATGTAGAGACAGTGAAGTTCTGAGGAAAACACACAGTAATTAAAATCAGTCTGGGGTGTGTTTTTCTCAAATAAAGACAGGGACATGAGAGCTTTCCCAAAACTCTCCTAATTTATATATATATATATATATATATATATATATATATATATATATATATATACAGCAGTAGTTTAAACCATGTAGGATTGAACCACCGTGATCTGAACTACAGTGTTTCTAGATGTGTTCAGTCTGACTTTCACAGTGTAAAACTCACAAACTTTATAATTTTATACCAAAATTATGACCAAAATCATGTTATTAATGTTTTATTAAGACTATTTACTATGTAATCGTACACCACCACTTAGAACAGTAATACACATAAACCTTGGAATTGAATACAATAAAAAACAAAAATGTGTCATAATAATATCGTAATAATTTTAAGTAATGTTTTATTTAGAAGGATAATAACAAGAACTATTAACTATTCCACTGTATTTATAGACACTGTCTGCATAATGTTTATAAAGCTCTGTTATCAGTATCAGGACCACACATTTAAACAGTGTGATTTTGTGCTTCAGTGGGATCAACATGTGAGTTTGATGCTCCTCTGTAGACACTGGTGTTGGTTCTGGATACCATTCACTAATAAGGAGACAAAAATAATTTTGTAGTGTGATCTGCCCAGCAAACAGCATTTTACAGCCATTTTACATTATAATATTTCAGATTTGTTTTAATCCTTTTTATATTAGAATATTTTTAATGTGCTTAGTAAAAGGTTCTTTAGGAGAGGGAACCACTGAAATAACAGGAGCAGCTTCTGTGTGTGTGTGTGTGTTTGTGTGTGTGTGTGTGTGTGTGTGTGTGTAAGACTGAGAGAGAGGGAGGGGGGGCTACTGAGTGTAAATTACCAGATTTAATAAATTTTTAATACAAGTATAGTAATCAAGCTACTATATGAACTAATGAAGTAGCACTGCTGTGTTGACATCACTCCATTAAAGCAGTATCTATGAACTTAACATTTTTGCATTTAAAAATTAATTTAATTTGCACATTTAAAAAAAAGTTAATGTAATTTTAGACATCAATGCAACATAAGCAGCACAAATTGTAACATGTTCGTTTTAAATACATTGCATTTTATTAAAAAACACACACACACACACAACGTAATTAAATGTGTAAATCAGTTCCACATGAATAAAAGCTGCACAGAACCGTTTCAGTTTACTAATTTCAGGAAATAACATAATGATGTAATTTGTTTATTTATGTTTTACTGATTAATCTAAATCTGGACATTTTTGTGAGTTTCAGTTCTTATTTCTACATTTGAACTCAGAACAGATCAGAGAAACTGTTATTATTAGATCTTTATATTTAAACACAGATTCAGTCCTGAACTCTTCAGACTGTTTTCTTCACTTCCAGTGTCTGTAATCAGACAGATAAGAGAGAGGAGGATGAAGAGGGAGGAGTGTAAGAGTGTAAGGAGTGTAGAGCTTTCTCCTCACAGATGAATGAATCAGACACAGTTCCAACACCAACACAGATCCTCATCAAAAGAAAGTCCTGTAAAGATCTGTAGAATCTGATCAGCTGCTGAAACAGTTCAGTGTAGCATTAGACTGATTTACCACATGATCAGATTCACAGCTTTACTCACAGTTTCTGATTCTATTCATTCATTACACTTTAAACATGATCAGCATTATTTTACACTATTTTAACATATTATTAAACATTAATATATCATTAATGTTCACAGTGGTATCTCAGGAGGGAATATAAAAAAGGTAAGTTCATCTGAACATCAACAACAGAGACACACACAAATTTGATGTTAGTGAGAGATTAGAAAGTGATGTTGTTCTGAGAGAACTGATTGGAGTTGTCTTCATTTCACATTTAAAATGAATTATCATTAATATCATCAAAGTCTCGATGATCAGATTTTAGATTAAGTCAGACTTACTGAGGAGAAGATCAGATTAACGTCTCAGAATCTGATCCAGAAGCTCCAGAGCAGTTCATCTTCAACTATAGAAAAGGAGGAAGTTTTTCATCTCTTTAGTTTCAGTTTAACTTTCATTACTTTCTTCCTCTCCTCCAACATCTCAGTGATCAGAGAGTCAGGATTCAGGAGCTCAGTATTATTATAAAGTGATGAACAGAAGAAACAAGAATAGATAGAAAATACAAGCAGAATGTTTACTGATATTTTGTGATTTCAGTATTTTAAATGTTTTATTTTGTCTCTTCCATTTCATGAAGTCATCGTTACTCAGGTGAGCTCATTATTCTGATGAATTCTGATCTTTATTAAACTGTATTAATGTAATTTTAAATCTAGAGAACATTATTCAGAACGTTTACACATCCATTTACTCTCTCTCTCTCTCTGTTCTTTAAACACTCTGTTAGTAATATCAGCTTTTAGTACTTAATATGCTTATGTTGACACACCAGCAGTAATTTGATCAGAGAAGCAATTAATAATCATATATAATACAGTATGACATCATGCGTGAAATGTTTACCCTGTTTTATTCTCTTCTACAGGAGAGCAGAAAATGGACAGAAGAGGAGAGAATAAAAATGGAGGAATCTGCTCTGCTGACTGGTGAGTATGTACATACAGCTCCGCTTAAATTTAATTTAATTATGAGTTTCTTTGATTTGACCTAACTGAAAACCTCTGGAATATAATCAAGAGGAAGATTGATGATCACAGGCCATCAAACCAAACTGAACTGCTTGAATTTTTGCACCAGGAGTGGCATAAAGTTATCCAAAAGCAGTGTGTAAGACTGGTGGAGAAGAACATGCCAAGATGCATGAAAACTGAGACTAAAAACCAGGATTATTCCACCAAATATTGATTTATGAACTCTTACAACTTTATGAATATGAACTTCTTTTCTTTGCATTATTTGAGGTCTGAAAGCTCTGCATCTTTTTTGTTATTTCAGCCATTTCTCATTTTCTACAACTAAATGCTCTAAATGACAATATTTTTATTTAAAGAAATCGGAAAGCAAACACCCCCACAGAGTAAATCAAAGCATCCATAAGAAGTGACTCCACATTTCTACTCTCTGCAGATATATGTATATAATATTTGTATGTAGGCTGTTTGTTGATTTGGCATAATACAAAATGTATTTTTTTCTGAGGAATGTTATTCTCAACATTTAGTTGGAAGTCAGAAGTCTTGGAATCTTCATTTTTATATAAGTGAGGCTTTTTATATTATTAGCTTTTCAGGATATGCTACAGTCTACAAACATGATCTTTGTATGATTTTTTGTGTCAGCAAAAGAGAAACCACTTCAGAATGCTGGACTCCATGGCATAATTGGCAAGAAAAAAAGTCATACATCACACTGGCCAATAAAAAGTAAACACTTTGATGGGCCCAAAGGAAAGACACTGAAATATTAAACAAAGGTGCTGTGGACAGATGAGTCCAAGTTTCAGGTCTTTGGATAAAACAGAAAAACATTTGTGAGTCACAGAAACAATGAAAAGATGCCAGCTTTCAAGCATGGTGGAGGTAGTCTGGGGGTAAACTAGGAATAGACTAGCGGTAAAATAGGAGATTTATATAAAGTGGAACTTGAAGAAGGAAGGCTACCTCAAGATTTTGCAACACCATGCCATACCCAGTGGACAGGGATTTCATCCTACAACAGGAGAATGATCCTCCTAAATGTGTCATCAATATTTAAGAAGAGTTGTGGGAGATGCCTTAGGAAGAATTGGGTGAAATCACATCAGATTACCTCTCAAAAATGTCAAATAGAATACCAGTCTGCCTGACTGTAAGGCAAAAAAGTAGACTTTATTTCTGTTCAAACTTCTTATTCTGAAAGTCTGTATGTCTTGTTTATTTGCTATATTTACTAATCTCACATGTTTCCACTGAAAGCAAAAATATTTTACAGTGATCCCAAGCATTTAAGCCGTAGTGTTTATTAATTTACCTTCACAGTCTTCATGCTTGATTTGATTCTTTATTTTATATTTGTGTTTCGTATTCACAATGTTTATTATTTAACGATAAAATAATAAATCTATTGTAACTGATTTTTTTAGGATTAAACAACTTAATGGTTAATAGAAAGGCCATAGAGGAGAAGAATCAGAAGAATGATGCGCTGAGAGAGAAAGAGAGTGAACTACAGGAGATGATGATCCTGCTGGAGCAACAGAAAACTGAACTGAGAGAAAAAGATAAACAGCTTGAGGAGCAGCAGAGACTTCTAAGAGAGAGATACACACAGCTAATAAAGAGAGAGAAGCAGATGCAGGAAAAAGACAGACTTCTAGAGGAGGGAAACAAGAGAAAAACAGATCCAGACCCATCAGCTCCAGTTAGAAGAAGAAACAGCATGGGGTTGGAGCCTTCAAACAGTACGTAATTGTGTGAGTGTGAGGTTAAAGAGGTTGTTCTAAAAATAGTATAGTTTACATTGCATGTCTATTATAATCCTACACTATAGGAGTGTGAAGTCAACATGTTTGTAAATGATGTCACATCTTAGCCCTGTCTCATGTCTCTGTGTGTTTTCCCCACGTGACCTGTGCTCCTCTGTGTCTCCTGTCTCAGTAGTTTTCCACCACTTGTCTCATTTGTAGCTCCGCCCCTTCCCCAGGTGTTCTTGGTTAGTGATTGTTTCCTGTGTGTATAAATAGGTTCCCTTAGTCCATGTATGCGGTCGGTCTTTGCACCAACTCATGTTGTCTGGCTTTCCACGTTTATCTCTTGCTTATAGCCCTTGTTTATTGTGCCTAGTTATCTCTGTTTACTCTTTGTTTATTTCTAGTTTATTTCCTTGTTTATTTCACCAGTCCTGTTTAGTTATTATCTGTCTAGCTTTGCCTTTTGTAATGATGCTTGAATTGAACAACATTGAATATCATTCCATTGAAACCAATATCATAAATAAAATAATTTTGTGTAAGGCATATCGTTATCGTTAAATAATATCTGTTTCTGAACAGATATTTCTCCTCTGTGCTCTGGTTGTGTGAACTCTGCATTACTGAAGCTCTTCATTATTTTGTTCACACTGGTAAAGAAATGATTGAATTATTATAGTATGATGCTATACATGTTGCAAAGCTCTAGACCATTCGAGCATGTTACACTCAGTGGACCTTTACAGTAACTTATTATTTATGAGTACATTTTGCACAAATACCTGACCAACAGTAAAGTCAGGCTTTTTTATTTTTATAGATTGTGGGGAAATCCAGAAATATTAACGAGACATTTAGTAAATAAAACATTAATTTGTACTTCCACCGGTGGGTAGACTTTCTGTAAATAGCACCACTTTTTGTTAGGTCTGAGCTTTACACAATATCGAATTATTATAATTTATTAAAAAATATAAACCATTTACAGAGTACTTCACCTCAGTAATGTAATCTCCATTCTGCTGGTTATGAATTTTCAGTGAGTGGAGAGACTCCAGATTCAGCAGCATCACTCAGGAGAAGAAGCAGTCTGGAGGACCTTTCTCCAACAAGTAAATCATTACAGTTTAAAATAGAATCTTAAATATTAATCTGAATATAATAATCATCAGAATGCTGTAATATATTTAATCTTTAGTCTCACTGTCTCTTTCCTGTTGTTCTTCAGTGAGTGGAGAACGGTGTAGTGCAGTCTCTCCAGCATCAGGTCCTGCAGCAGAACTCAGACTGGTGCTGCTGGGGAGGACTGGATGTGGGAAGAGTGCAGCAGGAAACTCCATCCTGGGCAGAGAGGAGAGGAGCCAGGCTGGAGCTTCTACAGTGAGGCAGCAGAGTGAGAGCAGACAGGGGGAGGTGGCTGGGAGGCAGGTGACTGTGGTGGAAACTCCTGACTGCTTCTGTCCTGGACTCTCTCTGGAGGAGCTGAGACAGAACGTGGAGCGCTGTGTCCGTCTGTCTGCTCCAGGACCACACGCCTTCCTCCTAGTCCTACCAGTGAAGCAGTCTACAGGAGAGGAGAGAGGGATGCTGGAGAAAATGGAGGAGATGTTTGGAGAGAGATGTTGGAGGAACACCATGATCCTCTTCACTGTTACTGATGAAGTTCAGGAGAAGAACATTGAAGAGTTTATCCAATCAGGACACCAGGAGGTCCAGAGACTTGTGGAGAAATGTGGGAACAGGTTTCACTGTCTCAACATTAAGGAGAGTGGAGATGGTTCTCAGATCTCAGAGCTGCTGGAGAAGATGGAGAAGATGGTGGAAGAAAACAGAGAGAAATTCTACAGCAGTAAGATCTACCTGGAGACACAGTCTCAGATCAGAGCAATGGAGACAAAGATCATCAGAGAAAGAGAAGAGAAGAGGATGATGGAAGAGAGAGAGATCAAAGAAAAACTACAAAATAAGATGAAAAACTCTCTGAGAAAGATAGAGGGAACTGTACAAGAACACGAAGGAGAGATAAAGCTTAACAACCGAACAACACAACTAGAAAGAAGGATGAAAGAAGAGAGGGATGAAGAGAAAAAGAGAGAACTGGAACGAGAGCTAGAAAGAGAGTTAGAGAGAAGAACAAAGATGGAGGAAAAGTTAAAGAGACTAAAGAGAGAGATGGAGAAGAAACACAGACAGGAGATGGAGGAGATCAGGGAGATGTATAAAGGAGAATTCAGAATTGAGGCGAAGGTAAACCCGAAGAATTTTGTATTTGAAAAAGAATATCAGGGAAAAGAAGAGTATAGAGGAGTGCTGAAGAAGTGGCTCTTCACAAAACAGGATCAGGGTGTAAAATCAGGTGGGTGATTTATGGATATTTAAAAGCTACTAGTAATAGCATTTTGAAATTAATTGAGGTAATATTTATTTAAATTCTATTTTAACCTGTCTTTGTTAGGAACAGTTCACTTAAAAACTGTTATGTGGACTTCTCTGATTCTAGTTTTGGTAGAAGACTCTTGGTAAATATGGGCCAGTGCCTTAATCTCACCAGTTATGACTTATAGTGTTCTGGCTGACACTACAGTAGGGGTTCTTAAGTCTTGTTTTTACCTGCTCCTACTCTGCATTACTGCTTTCCTTTCTTTAACTGTACTTTAATTAGGAAAAAAAATGTTATCAGCTATTAGTCAATTTGTTGGATTAAGTGCGTCAGAACCAGAAATCAGTGTTCTGGGGAGTTTAATCCAGAGTTCTGCTTAGATGCCAGTGTGGTACTGTGGTACCATGATAGGATGCATCACTTCTTTAGGTTCAGTCCTGAACTTTCCTCACTACTAAATATTCCACAGTCAACTGTCAGTGCTATTATAACAAAGTGGAAGCAACTGGGAACAACATCAACTCGCTTTGTCAACATGAAACGACAGATCAGGGTCAGTGGATGATGAGGTGCATAGTGTGAAGAGGTTGCTAGTTTCTGTAGAGTCAATCACTACAGACCTTCAAACATAAAGTGGCCTTCAGATTAGCTCAGGAACAGTATGCGAGTAGATACTTTTGGCAATATGGTGTACTTGAAATAAGGGAGGGTTTTCATCCAGAAAAAAATTGTTTGTTAAGAATCCTAAGAGATCAATGTCTACAGAAGCACCATTACAAAAATATCTAAATATTTATTGGTCTGAATGACTACGCAGTGCACTAACAAAAACCCAAAATGCACCAAGTCCAAACGCATTTCTGTACATATAGACATTTCCTACATTTTTCATTTTAAATACTGCAAAGGTTTGTTTTACTCATTAAAATAGTACAAAAAAACATCTGCAAAATATTTTTCAATCATTTGAAGAACTTGTGTGATTCTTTAAGTTGTCATGGTTCTATATAAAACAATTGCCTGTATTTACAATTATTTAAGAAAATGTTTTACAGTATTTAAACCCATCTGTAACATTGAAACACTATAAACACTAATGTGGCATAGGTAATGTATTACTCTCTATAGGTGTACAAAATAACATACAAAAAAAATAGAGAAATGTACTAAAATGACCAAATCATGTAGTGATTATTTATAATACCAGATTCCTAAAATGTTGCACACACACATAAACAAAATCAACACAATAGAGAATAGTACAGAACGAGTTACCTGAACATTTGTGTTACCTGCACTGTTGTTCCAGGTAATAAATGTTTGTGTTGTTTTTTGTTTTTTTTTGTTTTTTCAGAAGAGGAGCTTTCTGGAGACTCTAAGTCAAAACCATCATACACTGATGCTGCAGAAGTGAGTGCCATGTTTATTAAACTGAAGCCTGTAAAGATAAAGTAATTCAAAACTAATAAAAACCTGAATTTTAATTTTAAAAACACTTCACAATAGAGATACATTATTACAGGAACATTATTAATGTTTACAAATGTTTGAACTAATGTCAATTATTTATTATTTATAACATTCGTAAACATTTAAATTGAGTAATGTTTAATTAGTGTTAATTAACATTTACCAATATATAATTAGTTGAGGCATTACTGAACCATTTAACAATGTTTATTACTGTTGTAAGTACTGTTAATTGTGTTAGCGAAATGTGTGTGTATTGAATTAAAATGAGGCTTAAAGATTCCACAGATTAACACAGTTTTCTGAGGTTAGAATCAAAAGTGTGTGACATGTTTAGGTTAAAATACCTCAATGATCAACCACCAAGAACACCATAAACCTGCGTCAGCAGCTCTGTTCAGAACAGCTGGTTTGCTTGTCTGGTTTTTTTTTATTATAATGATATTCCGTGAAATGAGACACTGCTCAGCCAAGCCTTTACCTGCCAGACTTGCAAATGTAATCCTCTGACAAATCTTACAAAAGCATTTAAAGAAGTTATTTGACTGTTAAACTATTTGTTTATTTACTGTTTTGAGCTAGTGTGGGATTGACTTGATTGGTGTAGTCAGATGTTTCTTTCAGGCCTATTTTAAGTATATTGTACATGCTAGTCTTATTGGTATAAAATATGCCTCTGTATTCTAAATATATTAGTAAACGTGCAGCTTTACAACACTCAATTGCATTTGATGCATCTATACCCCTTGTCTCATTTATGTGTTAATAAGATGAAGTACAACATCATTTGATTGATTTTATCATTTTTGTAATTTTATTACAAAAATAGAAGGAATCTTTTATACCAAAACGTCCTTATACCATATGTTTTGCACTATAAGGTGCACTGTATTATAAGATCAATGGACACCTGTTTTCTGGTGTATTTTCATGCATACTCGTCATTTCATGCATTTTAAGAGACACTTTAAAGAATTTCTAATTCGGCAGATCTCACTGTTAGGTGGTGGTGGGGGAGTAGCTAACTAAGTAAAGTAAAGATAAGCTAAACAAACAAAACTGTAATAAAAAAAGACTTTTAAAATCAAACGAGCGCCGGATGTCAATGTACACAGATTTATCTACTGAAAACTGTTTATTTGGGCGAGTAAAGCGCTTCCATTTATCTACAGTATGCTTAGATTCATACATTTCTCCATCATTAAGGCTGTTGCATTAGCATTAGCGGCTAACCACTATTAGTTAACTAAGTAACCCTGAGTGCTCTGGTAAGCCAGGGTCATATTATCTAGCGGTTTGTACCACGTAGCTTGCTTTAACATGGTAAACACGCAGGTCCGATATACTTACCTCTGAACATGAAAGAACTAGCGCTGCGGTTAGCGGCAGTTCTAGCCGTGATAAGGAGCAGGCTACAGGTCGATAATACCTCTGAACAGGGAAATAGCGGTTAGTGGCTAATGCTAATGCTACTCCAGCCCCAGTGAGCTAAACTGAAACTCCTGTATAATGCTGTACTTCAGCGGAGTGGCTTTACTGCTGTTTACAACCTGATTGGTACAATTCATACATAAGGCTCTCTAGATTAAAAGGCACACTGATGATTTTTGGAAAAAAATAATGGATTTTCAGTGCACCTTATACTGCAAAAAATACGGTCAATGGTTTAACATTTGTATTACTTAATAGGTGAAGATGAATTTCAAATAAAATAAATGCTTGTCCTCCTCTGTTCTTCTCTACTTTAGCTGCTCTCAGCAGATACTAAACTGTTCATTCCTGAAGAGACTGAAGTCACTTCAGGGGATGGGACCACCATCTGTTACAGGTAAAATGTTAACTTATGTCAGCTTTGTTTTCTTAACCAGAAAGTCTTCCAGTTAATACCTTAGGCTTAAGCTCCTGATTACCTGTGTTCATGTCTGTGAGGAGCTGGAACAGAGAAAACATGGACTGGCTGCTGTTTCCTGGTCTAGATTGAGAATCATGTATATTAAACAAAAAGGATAAGAAACTGGAAAAGGTATTAAATATGACAGTTGAGTCTTCTTCCTTGCAGGTTTCATTGCCCTCATGCTGGTCTGTTTCAGTGTAAAATTACCAGCCTTGTGTTTGAGATGAAGGAGAAAGGGGAGGTGCTGTACAGAATTGTCTCCTGGGATGCTCGTCTCCTGGATGGATTAGGTCAGATGCAGCCTGCAGGACCTCTGTATGATATTGACTGCAAAGGATTAATTAGTCATTTGTATCTTCCACACTGTGAGATACTTTCAGGTGAGTTTGTCTCTGAACATTAAAATAAAATTGAGGCTAATTCAAAAGTTTAATTTAATATTTAGTGTAATATAAAATGGTTCAATATAAGATGTTTAAAACATCTTGAGACAGGTAGGCTTCCTTCAAAAAGCTAATAAAAATCACAGAGTAGGGTCATTTGTGATTGATAGAAAGCATAATTACACCCAGTGTTAGTAACATGTCTACTGTCTACAGGGAGCATGCTAACTTTAGCTCATCCATAACAGATGCCTTAGTTGTTTACTCTGCAGACTGTAGACTATTTTAACCACTTATCCTGTTTCTGTTCACATTTTACAGATGAAAATCAGCAAACTGTGGCACATTTCACTGCTGGTAATGTAGAGATCATTCCACCCCTCAGAGTGACGACCACTCATGTGATCATACGCATCCAAGCACTTTCTCTCTTTGGCCTTTTAAGAAATCTATTCTCAGCTAATCCCATCAGTGGCCAAGTATTACTCTTTCATAAAAAACTGTCTGTCAGACAAAGAATGAGTAAACTAAACATCCACCTGTTGCCAAGGAATGTGCCAGTTGAAGAGGTAAACTACAATTCAGAAGTCCATTAAGTGCTTGTAACCCTGTTTTGTGTGGTTGGATTCATTTACAAACAGAGTTCAGAAATCAATATTTGGTGGAATAATCCTGTTTTTGAATCACAATTTTCATGCATCTTGGCATGTTCTCCTCCACCTGTCTTACACACTGCTTTTGGATAACTTTATGCCACTCCTGGTGCAAAAATTCAAGTAGTCCAGTTTGGTTTGATGGCTTGTGATCATCCATCTTCCTCTTGATTATATTCCAGAGGTTTTCAATTTGGTAAAATCAAAGAAACTAATTATTTTTAAGTGGTCTCTTATTTTTTTCCAGAGCTGTTTGTTTTTATTTTATTTATTTTATGTGTTTATTAAGCTTTAAAATATTGTTTTGTTCCTGTAACATTTTTTCTTAAATAATAGCTCTTCTTCAGTGTTGCAGTGTTCAGTGTTAATTTTAATTAACATCATTCCTGAACAGATGCATTTAAACAGCCCAAAAAAGTTTTAACACTCTACTTTCTAAAAAAATGTCGGGTTTAAATCAGACTCGGGCTAAAAAGGACACTTAATGGGGGGGGGGTGGTTGTCAGGATTTTGTGCAGAACGTGCATTGGCTTGGACCAGGTTAGGCTGGATATTTTGGGCCTGATCTAAGCTCTACCTTGAGGAGGATTCTGAAAACAGTGTCAAGTTCATGGACAGTAACAGAATTTAATGGGGGACTCTCACAGTTTGTCACTGCATTTAATTCTTAACCTCTCATTGTCTGGGGGCCCCAGACCAGCTTTGGGCCCCAAGCAATTGCTTGGTTTCCTTGCTCCATTGCAACTGGCCTGGCAGTGGGCTTCTATTATGCAGTGATAGAGAAATTTTAACACAAGAATCTTAATTTCCTTAATTCTAATCTGACTACTGTAGATTTCACTAAGGTCAGCTTGCACCACTATCACTGCTCTTACTACTGAGGGGGATTTTACTTAGCTATTTATGTTTTTTTTTATTATATACATAGTAAGGTAGAAAACATTGACTTTGACTTTGATTTTCCTGTCCTTCAAGGTGATGAAAAAACATCCGTCCAGCAAATACATTGACACCAGCTCTAAATGTCAATTGACCCCTGGTAGAAAATACAGGCCTTCCTGTGACCCTTATGTATCTCAGCCAGAGGTAAATTACAGTGCTCACTAGTTAAGTTCCTCACCACAAAGCTTATTATAACATTGCATTCATTTGTAAATAAAATGAGTTGAGATATTTCAGAGACAGTTTAATTTCTTGGAACAAAAAACTCTGTTCTTGTTTTTTCCACAAGGATGAGACATTTGAGTGTGACTATGGTCCCAACTATCACCCTACATTTGAGGTGTTCATAGACATTGATGCTGAGGATGCCAAAATAGGGCTGCTGGATGAAGATGAGCAGGAGGTGTGGAAGCCCCGGCTGGTCTTTCTTACAGGTAGACAAGTGTTCTTGCTTTTTGTATACTGATTTATGTTTACATAAACATACATGACAATTTCTATATTTTCTTTTCAGATATTAGTACACAAGAAGTCAAACTCCAGACAGAAGCAGAATGTAAGACCTTCTGATAATTAATTTTACAAAATTTGCAATAGTGATACTAACAAATATTTTATCCTCTTTTACACTATATTGCTAAATGTATTTGCTCACCCCTCCAAATCACTGAACTCAGGTTCTAGTCACTTCTATGGCCACAGGTGTATAAAACCAAGCGCCTATGACTGCTTCTAATAACATCAGTGAAAGAATGGGTCGAGCAGATCCATCTAAGCCTTACATCACCAAACGCAGTGCAGGCTAACAGATACTTTTGGCAATATAGTGTATGATGAATAGGCTTAATTCAGGTTAAAATCCATTTACTGTGTCTCTTTATCTATTTATCTGTATTTCAGGGGTTGCATTTGTGGATGATCACAGGGAACAGCTCATTCAGAGAGTTTCCTCTGTGATGGAGATACTGGACTGTTTAGAAAAGCAAAAAATGATCAGCAAGGAAATGTACGATAACATCAAAGTTACAAAACCACCTCAGGAACAAATGAGGATGTTGTACAATGTGCTTCATTCGGGAGGACGAGCTGTGAAGGTGGAATTCTACAAAATCCTTAAGAAGAAGCAGCAGCTCCTTGTGGATGAACTGGAGGCTGGACCCAGCCAGGCTTAGAGGATATCGTCGCTGTCCAAAAATTTTTTTGGTCGATTTTTAGTTTACTACATAATTTGAACAGACAAACTGTCCCTTATACTGTGCCTAAATTTCTTGATAAACGGACCAATAGAAACTCTTTAAAATGACCTGAAATAAACTCTTTTTACATTGACTATCATTGAAAGTTTACAAGTTTTTTTCTCACTCCTGTAAAGTTGCTGTTTTGGAGTCAAAAGTTTGGACACACCTCTTCTCTTTCAATGTGTTTTCTTTTTTTAAATTCTTTTTTTATTAATATTGAAGACGTTAAAACAATACAAGACAAAAAACTCTTACTCTTAATGTATTTTTATAATTAACTGAAATAAAATTTACATTGACTATTTGATGAACGTATATTGTTATGGTACTTAAATTTATTTTGCTGGGTGGCCTAGCGCAGGGTTCCCCTTTTTCTCCAAAATATAGGGGTGGCATAGTCAGTATTACACCTTTTTAGGTGAGGGCTTTGGGTGCTTATTGCAATGCACCTCACCACAGATACAATACAATATTCATATTACTAAAAATACTGTTAATGTTATTAGGATAAACTTGTTCTTTATAGCTACAAATAAACAGTTGTTTGACCAAGTTAAACACTGTTGCTGTACCAGGATTACAGCTCAGACTGTATAGTAAGTTTCATGCCATATAAACACTTTTAGAAAGGGTGTGGATAGAACTAAAAACTTACATGGATAGAATAGGTGACAGACAACTGAAATTAATAAAAAAAAACGGACAACTTCAACATTCTTGCCTTTTGCCATTAAGTAGAGTTTATTAAGGCACACTATCAGACTATTCATGATCTAGAGGCACATCATCATAATTTACTGCAAGAAAGGCAACTCTAGAGGGCACTCAATCACTTTTTACCCCATGAGAAGCACAGCCAATAGAGTCACATATAATTTCCCGGTTTGGGGGGCCTCCCTGAAATCAACTTTTGCAACTTGGGATGTCTGATAATCCATCAGTGACGTTATACAAGAAGTTGAATGCTGAATTTATTGTTGGATCCACTGTGTTAGTATCAGAATGAACATGAACAGACTCAGAACGCAGACCACTTCACTGTGAAAATGCACGCTACTAAATTACTAAATTATTATGCTACAATGCAAATGCAAATTTAGGAATCATAATGCCTGGTTCACAATACACAGCATTTTGTGTTGTCAGGTTATTGTGCTGTTCATACTACACATCTGTTTGTGCTGTAATCGTGAGCCCTTCAATTGTTGTGGCTTTCACACTACACAATGTATCGGCGGCACAGGGTGACCGTTTACACTTTTTCACCTTGGAACATCACAGTTCACCTGGCTGCTCTCCAAAAACACGTTTATCACAAGAACTAAACACACATGAGAACTAGCCATGCAATTCCAGACAATATCTAGGGAGGAGAATACCCATTTTAAGGGAGTTCAAAATAAATAGCTATTGAGCAAAATCAGAGTTTATAAATGTTTAGTCTTTTTTATACTGAAATATGTACTTATGTCCTCAACACAGAACCTTAAACACAGAATCTTAAATGTTTCACTACCGCAGATATACATTTGAACTTTTTAAAATTCCAGTTATAAATCTTTTAAACTCAGAGCTCTGACTGTAATTCCAGCATCAGCTCACCAACCATGGATGTGGTAGTGGGGGGAAAAGTGGGCCTGGCTATCCAGGGCCCAGTAGGGAGTGGGGCACATGAAAAATACTATTTTCTTTTTTTGCTCACGTTCATTGTGTACAGGCATGGATAGGGGCCCACTGCTATTGAGAGTGTACAGGGTCCAGAATTTGCTGCTACGCCCCTGTCACCAACCAATTAGCTCACAAATGGAAATATACAGGTAGGGCCTATGTTTTCTTTTCTTTTTTATAAAACAATATTCTACATTCTGTATCATGTAGTTAATTATAATTTTTTTATGTAAATGTTTACATTTTAGCTCCATTTACCCAGTTCATAGGCGACTCACTATCAAGCTTCCTTTAGAGCTTATCAGTGATGTAATGTTTTTTTTCCCCTTAATACAATAGCATATCCGCTGCCACCACCTTTGTTAAACCAGTATGGTCTGACAATTTAAATAAAATACCTCAAGTACCCAAAACAGACCAAAATGCAACAAGGTACAATTACTTTGGTCAACTTTTATTAAATAATTCACACAGAAGAAAAATGGCTGGTTCCCCGACTAATGCAGAACAAGAAAAGAGCCCAATCAATGATAAATTGTATTCTCTAATCACAGCAAACAAGATAACAGCACCCTCATAAAACACAGCATCGCACACAAGAGTAAAAAACAACCACCAATATATTCACTTCACTGCAAACTACAGCCTCAATGCATTGATATCCCTCAAAAAACCCAGCACTACTCACAGGGACCCATAAATAAGAAACTAAGTATAGAATATTAGTTAAATGTTACTTCACGATCAAAAGAATATAGAATATTAATTAAATGTTGCTTCACAATCAAAAATACAAGGGCTAGAATTTTACATTAATAAAAGAACCACAGATTTCATGTTTTAATGATTCCCACCCAATTAACTGTTAATCTGTTCCCCTAAAAATGACTCTGCTAACTTTATTCTAAAAATAACCCACATACACAAAGAAAGAAAAGAAAAGAAAAGGTCGACCTAACCTAATTTATAAATTCTAAAAAAGAGCAAACTCTCCTGGAATTTCAGTTGTCCTTAAATAACCCCGTGCAGCCCTCACAGCGTCTTATGTGGCCCGGCAATCGCCCCAGGCCACTCGTTCAGGGCAGCAGTGTGTCACTCCAGCAGCGCTACGGCACAATTGACTCTCTAGCCAACGCAGTTACAGCTCATCTCAGGTGCTTGGTCGTCACTCTCCTCAACGCCACAGCCAGACTCAGTTCATTCTCCCCGGTCCACTTAACCACGTGCAAACAACTACTGTGGCGTGAGTAGGCAGGGAGCTGTGGGTCCGCCCTACGCGGAACGCACAGTTCTGCCTGTCCCAGCTGATCTGCATCAGGACTGATTAAGCAGTCAGCTGGGACATAAAACATAAAAACGCAGCCTCAGCCCACACTAGAGAGACTTTTGGTGGTGAAAGGAGGGCTGAGGCAAAAAGGGACCTTTAAAAGACTCAAAGTAGAGACTCACGCGACTAGAAGCCCACTGGGCTAGCTTTTATGTTCTTTTGAGATACTCTGGGTGTGGTGGAGGGTGATTTAAGCCGAAATAAAGGTATGATTTGAGTTCATTTACTCCCCGTGTCTATGTTCTCAGTGTACTTCCTACTACCCGGTCGCAGTGGCCACGCCCCTAAACCCCGGGGCTGGTCACACGACACTGCCACCAACCCCACAGCGGAAGTTCCGTCAGTTTATAGTGTCCGGGTCACTCACGCTGCACACAGGCTTGGCCCCGCCCCCCCATGCGTTCAAGATTGCGCAATCATTACAGTGATATATCAGAGAAACAGACAGAAAGCATTACCATCTGGTTTGGTAACTGTAACAGCTCTTTGCTCTGATGCCGTCCAGCAGAAGATACAGGAGCAACTGAGCCTCCACTACCAGACTCTGCAACAGCTTCATCCACCAGACAGTCAGACTCCCCAACACACTCACACAGAACTAAACTGAACCCCGCCCACTGTTCACCCACACACACAGACACAGACTGTACTGAACCCACCTATCACTTTACACACACTCAGCACACAGAGACCGAAATGTCTCTATGTATCTTCAGTAATGTTCTCTTCTAAGGATTTAAACCACAAACATTTATTACCACAAATGTGAAGGTAAGCTGTACTGTTCTATTATATATGTGTGTGTGTGTGTGTGTGTGCATTTAATAATTTAACATTTAATCATTGGCTATAATTAACAAACACAACATGGTTTGGTAATTTTAGTATATGTATCTACATGTTCTCTCTACTTATCACTTTCTGTCAGTGTTTATCTACACTTCTCTCTCTCTCTACTCCCACTCCCTTTCTTACAATATCTCTTTCTCTCTCAATATCTTCTTTTCTCTCACACTCTCTCTGTTTTTGTTTTTGGATTCTACAGAACTTTAACCATTTTTTCTAAATTGAAGAACTATTTATGTATTTGAGGTAACAGTGAAATTAAGGTAACACTGGGTTTAGTTTTTAGACTTTTAAATGTTTCTAATTTTCTAGCTGTTTATAAACTTTTTAATATTAAGTCAACATAAAGTGTGTTATCAAACTTTCCTTCTTCTAGTATTATAGTATTAGTGCTGCTGTTGTTGTTGTTGTTGCTGTTAACACAAAATGTATGATTGGAACAGATGTTGGGGAGCAGATATTGTGTTTAAATAGTTGCAAAGCTTTAAAAATCTGGCTATCCAGAAAGTCTGTCAGCAGCAGCAGCCAGAGATCTTCTTGTAAGGAGAAAACCCACTTCAGAATCTCTTTCCTGTTTATTTAACCACCAGAGACGCTTCCGAGTGAGTCCAGAATAATTAGGTTCATATGGAGAAACTGAGGAAAATCAGATTTTATAAATATTTAATAATTTTTATACTGAAAACTACTATACTAATTGTTCTCAACACAGAAGAATATAAATGTTTCAGTCGCGCAGATATAATTTATAAATCTTTTAATCTCAGAGCTCTGACTGTAACTCCAGCATCAGCTCAGCAGTCAGTCAGTTCACAGTAGCAGTAATGCTGGAGTCTTTACTGACTAAAACCCGTTTACTGTAGAAAAACTGAAATATACAGGTATGATTTCTTTACTTTATTAGAGAAATACTTTATTCTACTTTCTAAAATTAAAGGAGAATCCTGTAGAAGTGTTGAGTTTCTATTATTAAATCTAGTTTTTATCCCTTTAGCTCCATTCAGCTCCATTGATTGAGGACTCTCTCGCGGGCTCCCTCTAGCGGTGAGCAGTAATGTTGTGATTTAACGGGGGAGAGAGGAAGTGGGCGGTCTCTCCATAAAGCAGCTCTGCAGCAGCAGCAGGACTGAAGTGAAGAGAAAGTGAAAGTAGATCTGCTTCCGCTCTGGAAGATCAAACGGAGAGACGATTAGAAGATTTGTGGATTAAAAGCTGAAACTCGCTCTTATTATTATGATCAGACTGTTATCAGATAAAAAGCTGATATGAGCTGCTTTAAAATGTGGACATATTTCACCTGAATCAGACAAATGTCTGAGTGAAGAAGATCAAAGGTAAGAGCAGTTAGCATCATGCTAAAGCTAACTGTAAACACCAGACTGGAGTGATCAACCTATAAACTACAGAACTAAAGAACTAACTACTACAACTACAGAATTAATATCATTACCATTATAGCTTTATACACTGATTATACAGATTATAAACTGACTGACCACTCTCTCTCTCTCTCTCTCTCTCTCTCTCTCTCTCTCTCTCTCTCTCTCTCTCTCTCTCTCTCTCTCTCTCTGTAGTGTGTGTGTGGTGTGTGTGTGTTTATTTGTGTGTGGTGTGTGTGTGTGTTATATTAGACTGAATCTACAGGAGGAGATAAAGATGGCGGAAGCTTTGAGTAACAGTGAGTCAAACTTTATTATTAAATATATTTATTTATTACTTAATATTTTGTTATTTTATGCAGAATGTGTTGTATTAATATATTATACACAGCATGGTTTAAAGTTAGAATCAAGATTATTCAATAATTTGTGTGTGTGTGTTTGTGTGTGTGTGTGTTTGTGTGTGTGTTTGTGTTTGTGTGTGTGTGTGTGTTTGTGTGTGTGTGTGTTTGTGTTTGTGTGTGTTTGTGTGTGTGTGTGTGTGTGTGTGTGTATGTGTGTGTGTGTGTGCGTGTGTTTTCTACACAGGTGAGTTTAAACTCATTGGTCCTCGTGATGGAGATTATCTGTCTGGTTCTGCTGCTACTCTCTCGTGTCTCCTGTCTCCTGAACTCAGTGCTGTTGGGATGGAGATCAGGTGGTTTAAGGGGACGAACTGTGTTTGTCTCTATAAGAACAGACAGGTAACAGAGGGGAGGAGCTACGAGGACAGAGTGAGTCTGATCACTCAGGAGCTGCAGAGAGGAAACGTCTCCTTACAGATCAGAAACTGCAGAGGATCAGATACAGGAGATTACCTGTGTCAGGTAACCAGCGGAGACACAACAGAGGAGTGTACTGTAAGAGTGGAGGGTGAGTATTCCAGACCTTCACTCTACATAAACTCATCATCATCATCATCATCATCATCATCATCATTATTATTCACATCATCATCATCATCATCATCATCTTCATCATCATCGTTATTATTCACATCATCATCATCAGAGTCTGAGAATAAGAGATATAAAGACAGAAATCTCATACTCTCACAATCACTCAACACTATCTGTAATGATCACTCTCACAACTACACTCTCACAACTACACTCTCACAATCACACTCTCACAGTCACTCAACACTATCTGTAATGATCACTCTCACAACTACACTCTCACAACCACACTCTCACAATCACACTCTCACAATCACTCCACACTATCTGTAATGATCACTCACACAACTACACTGTCACAATCACTCAACACTATCTGTAATTAACACTTTCACAACACAACTACACTCTCACAATCATTCCACAATATCTGTAATGATCACTCTCACATCTACACTCCCACCATCACACTCTCACAATTGCACTGTCACAACAACACATTTACACGTTGACAATAACACGCTCACACTACATTCTCACAACCACTCACTCTCACATGATACTCAAACACCACATTCTTACACTACACTCTCACATCACACTCTCATAATCACACTCTTACATCACACTCTAATAATCACACTCTCACATCACACCCTCATATCACACTCTCACATCACACTCTCACAATCACACTCTTACATCACACTCTCATAATCACACTCTCACATCACACCCTCACATCACACTCTCACATCACACTCTCACAATCACACTCTTACATCACACTCTAATAATCACACTCTCACATCACACCCTCATATCACACTCTCACATCACACCCTCATATCACACTCTCACAATTACACACTCACATTACTCTCATATCACAGTCACACTCACATCACACTTTTACAACCACACTTTCACAACCACATCCTCCCATCACACTCTCACCTCACAAACACACTCTCACATCAATCTTTTACACTACACTCTCACAACTAAACACTCACACTCTCACATCACACTCTCACGTCACACTCTCACAATCACACTCTCACATCACACTCTCACATCACACTCTCACATCACACTCTCACACCACACCCTCCCATCACACTCTCACATCACACTCTCACATCACACTCTCCCATCACACTCTCACTATCACACTCTCACAATCACACTCTCACAATCACATTCTCACATCACACTCTTACATCACACTCTCACTATCACACTCTCACAATCACACTCTCACAATCACACTCTCACATCACACTCTCACATCACACTCTCACTATCACATTTTTACATCACACTCTTACATCACACTCTCACATCACACTCTCACAATCACACTCTCACATCACACTCTCACTCCACACACTCAAAATCACACTCTCACATCACACTCTCACATCACACTCTCACATCACACTCTCGCATCACACTCTCACATCACACTCTCACATCACACCCTCACATCACACTCTCACATCACACTCTCACCTCACACTCTCACAATCACACTCTTACATCACACTCTCACATCACACTCTCACATCACACTCTCACATCATACTCTCACAATCACACTCTCACATCACACTCTCACAATCACACTCTTACATCACACTCTCATAATCACACTCTCACATCACACCCTCACATCACACTCTCACATCACACTCTCACAATCACACTCTTACATCACACTCTCATAATCACACTCTCACATCACACCCTCATATCACACTCTCACATCACACCCTCATATCACACTCTCACAATTACACACTCACATTACTCTCATATCACAGTCACACTCACATCACACTTTTACAACCACACTTTCACAACCACATCCTCCCATCACACTCTCACCTCACAAACACACTCTCACATCAATCTTTTACACTACACTCTCACAACTAAACACTCACACTCTCACATCACACTCTCACGTCACACTCTCACAATCACACTCTCACATCACACTCTCACATCACACTCTCACATCACACTCTCACACCACACCCTCCCATCACACTCTCACATCACACTCTCACATCACACTCTCCCATCACACTCTCACTATCACACTCTCACAATCACATTCTCACATCACACTCTTACATCACACTCTCACTATCACACTCTCACAATCACACTCTCACTATCACACTCTCACATCACACTCTCACTATCACATTTTTACATCACACTCTTACATCACACTCTCACAATCACACTCTCACATCACACTCTCACTCCACACACTCAAAATCACACTCTCACATCACACTCTCACATCACACTCTCACATCACACTCTCGCATCACACTCTCACATCACACTCTCACATCACACCCTCACATCACACTCTCACATCACACTCTCACATCACACTCTCATATCACACTCTCATATCACACTCTCACAATCACACTCTTACATCACACTCTCACATCACACTCTCACAATCACACTCTCACATCACACTCTCACAATCACACTCTCACATCACACTCTCACAATCACACTCTCACAATCACACTCTTACATCACACTCTCACAACACACTCTCACAATCACACTCTAACAATCACACTCTCACATCACACTTTCACATCACACTCTCACATCACACTCTCATATAACACTCTCACATCACACTCTCACATCACACTCTCACAATCACACTCTCACATCACACTCCCACATCACACTCTCACATCACACTCTCACATCACACTCTCACATCACACTCTCACACTACACTCTCACATCACACTCTCACATCACACTCTCACATCACACTCTCACACTACACTCTCACATCACACTCTCACAATCACATTCTCACATCACACTCTTACATCACACTCTCACTATCACACTCTCACAATCACACTCTCACTATCACACTCTCACATCACACTCTCACTATCACATTTTTACATCACACTCTTACATCACACTCTCACAATCACACTCTCACATCACACTCTCACTCCACACACTCAAAATCACACTCTCACATCACACTCTCACATCACACTCTCACATCACACTCTCGCATCACACTCTCACATCACACTCTCACATCACACCCTCACATCACACTCTCACATCACACTCTCACATCACACTCTCATATCACACTCTCATATCACACTCTCACAATCACACTCTTACATCACACTCTCACATCACACTCTCACAATCACACTCTCACATCACACTCTCACAATCACACTCTCACAATCACACTCTTACATCACACTCTCACAACACACTCTCACAATCACACTCTAACAATCACACTCTCACATCACACTTTCACATCACACTCTCACATCACACTCTAATATAACACTCTCACATCACACTCTCACATCACACTCTCACAATCACACTCTCACATCACACTCCCACATCACACTCTCACATCACACTCTCACATCACACTCTCACATCACACTCTCACACTACACTCTCACATCACACTCTCACATCACACTCTCACATCACACTCTCACATCACACTCTCACATCACGCTCTCACATCACACTCTCACATCACGCTCTCACATCACACTCTCACATCACACTCTCACATCACACTCTCACATCACACTCTCACATCACACAGTCCTGAAGTCTGAAGGTGATGTTTGAAGATGTTTCTCTCAGGTTTAGATCCTCCACTTGTTAGAAGTCCTGCAGTTGATTTAGCACTGCTTCTGCACTTCACACATTAACATTTACACAACATTCCCAAATCACACCCTACACCCTGCACTTCTCCTCAGAGTCTACTCTCTGCTGACCTGCTCAACAACATGCAGAATTCTACAGCAGCAGCAGATCTACAGAACAGCAGCTTTAAACACACATTTCTCCACCTACACTCAACATCTTCACTTCCACAATGCTCACATGCAGCCTGTCTTTTTCACTCCCTTCAGTTCAGAAGAGACAGTTAAAGCAGGAGATCCAGTACTTTTATCTATGAAGAGTCAAATCTGTACTTCAGCATCATTATCTATTTACCTGTAGATTTTTAATTAAAGTAAAACTTTACAGTGAATAAATTTAATTTACTCTTTTTATGTAGTCTCCTTTAGACTAATAATCATTTATATTTCTTTTAGCAACTAGTAAACTATATTTTGAGTACTAGAATTGTTTTTATAAATTGTATTGCATGAAAAGCAGAGCTTGACACTTTAATTTTTAAAAGACGTGTTTCCTCTTGTTTCCTAGTTCCTCCTTGTTTCCTATATTTTTTATTAAGACAGCAACAATAAGTTATGCTAAACTCCTGCACACTTAATTTTTTGTTGTAAATCTATTAAATAAAAAAGTAAAAACTACATATTATACAGAATACTTGAACAATCAGTAAAGAAAAGTCCTATAATTAACTGAGCTGAGCTCCAGATCTTTACACACTCAGGCAGCACCTCTGATCCATTACAGGAATAGATCACACATCTGTGCTGCTGTTGTTGATGGAGGAACACAGGACTGTCTATTAATAGAGAAAATCACTGCATGAAGTGTTTAATGTAGTTTAAAGATGACGATTTCTAGAAGGGTTGAGGATCTGCTGTAGGTTTAAGTGTTTATCTGAAGATGTTGATGGAGTTGTAGTGAAAGCAGTGCAGCAGTGAAGGATGATAAACTACAGTACAGATGAGAAAAGGAGATTTCTGATTAGGAGATCAAGTGTTACTAAATCATTCTTCTATTTACCAACTATTTTACTTTACTTACATCTTCTCATGGAGATTTATCTAACTCTGTCTTCTCTTCTCTTTTCTCCACACAGTCCGTCGGGTAAGTAAATAACTGCACTCTCTTCTCCCACTGATGTAAATAACTTCCTGTTTCTATTCTAATCACTGATATTAAATTATAATGCAGAAATCCATCAGTCACATGAATCCAGCTTTCAGATTAATATTCATGAAATCAAAAAAATCTGATCACAAAATTTAAGTTTTACTCTTGTATCCACCACCTTCCTTCCCACAATGCACCTGCGCATAATCCCACTGCACTGCAGGAATGTAGAGACAGTGAAGTTCACTGATGAGAAAAACACACAGTAATTAAAATCAGTCTGGGGTTTATTTCCTGCAGAACGATGGAGGCTAACATTGATCTAACATTGATATGATGCATCATTAAATTAATTAATATCTGATAAACAAAAGTAGTACTTTATTTGTTCAGCAGTAGTTTAAAACATGTAGGATTGAATCACTGTGATCTGAACTACAGTGTTTCCAGATGTGTTCAGTCTGACTTTCACAGCAGGATACTTACAAAAACTCACAAACTTTAACATTTTATACCAAAATCATATACAGTAATCATACACCACCCCAAGAACAGTAATAGAAATACAATTAGCAATTAAATACAATAAACACTATAATAATGTATCATAATTCCACTGTATTTATAGACACTGTCTGCATAATGTTTATAAAGCTCTGTTATCAGTATCAGGACCACACATTTAAACAGTGTGATTTTGTGCTTCAGTGGGATCAACATGTGAGTTTGATGCTCCTCTGTAGACGACAGAGTTTCTCAAGTACATAGACCTGAATCTGAATATCATTTACTGATGAGCTTTTTATCTTTTTATAATGATAATAAAATCTCTCACTGATTAAGAATTCATTAATAAAAGCACTGTAAAGATTTCTATGTAGTCTCTTCTGATTTATGTTTGTAAAAAAGACTAACTAGATCTAGAAACAAACATAATTAAAAAAATCTTTCAAATTGTGTTAAATTATTAGCTGTGTTTTTAAGTTTTAAGCGTTTAATAGTGGATATTAAAATGTAAATGAGAGAATTAAATGTAGCTCTGCAAAATAAAATAAAATGTATATTAGTGGTGTCGGTTGCTTAGAAAAGAATTATATTATGTATAATCAATCACAGTGCAACCACTGTCAAAATAATACAATCTAGTGACATTACAGAAACAGCATCACTGTTGCTTTCTTTATAACTTTTTTTTTTAATTGAGTGTCAAATGTGTGCAACGTATTTTCTACAAGTTTTTGAGCGATATTTATTATATAGAACTATAAAGTAAACAAAACATTGTCTGTGACAGTCATTCAGTAAAAAACAATGGTACAGATGAGAAATTGTTGCCAAATTCTTTAAAAATGTTATATTATAAACGTCCTTAGCCTTAGTCCCAAATGTGCAAAATTAAAATACACAAATGCAAAAAATACTTTTCTACAAAAATAATCCTTGAACAGCACCACACATTCTTACTCCTCTCCCTCTCCCTTATTCTGTCACATATATTTCTTTTCAGAGGCGTCAAATAATAAAGAACAACACTTCATTAAGTTACTTAAGTAGAAATGTTGATTATCTGTACTTTCCTGGAGTAATTATTATTAAGACGACTTTTTACTTCTACTCTTTACATTTTCACACAATTATCTGAACTTTCTACTCCTTACATTTTATAAACAGCCTCGTTACTCCTATTTCATTTCAGCTCGTTTTCATTCCGGCTTCTCTTCGTTCAATAAAACCCAATCCAGATAAATCTCTCTATTCAGATAGAGTGAATCTGATTGTGATTGGATGAGAAGTGTAAACATATACTATTCTGACGCCCTATTGGTTTATACACGACCAATCACACCTGCACACGTCACGCCCCCCCACACTCCAGCAAGAACATAGCAGACGTATGTAGTCTAGTATGAAGATGATCCGTGCAGAGACTCAAGAGAACTCCAGACAAACGTCCAACTAATCTTCTTTAATATATTTACATTCTACTAAAATACATTCATTTACAATGATCATATATGCAGCTGAAACAGGAAGCCTAGTGCATCACAAATTTATTAATATTAACATTTTAATATAATATTATAGTCATTATGGCTTTTTTACCATTACTTTTACTTTTATACTTTGTAGTTTTGAAACCAGTACTTTTACTATTTTACTTGATATTAGTTGATATTTAAGTTGATACTTTAGCTTCTACAGAAGTATTTTAAACTCTAGTATCTGTACTTCTACCTGAGTAATGAATAGAGATACTTTTCACACTTTTATTCCTCCCTTTTATCCTGATCCAACTCTTCCTCTCCCTTGTTCTGGTTTAACTAAACCTTTTCCTGAACTAAATATTAATTTCCCCTCATCAAGACATATTTTCTCTCTCTGTGCTCCAATAGCTACACTGATCACACTCAGTCCAAATAATCCTCTTTTTTATGTGTCCATGTCACTGACAGCATTATGTCTAATGCTAAGGTCCAAGATCCTAATTTAGACTTTTATTTATTATTAATAATCTGTAAATTCAAAACCGTGTATTAGTTATAATAGATTTACACCTGCTGTTGTTGCAGAAGCAGTAGTTATATACTGTATTTAAGATTTGGAACATGAGGTGATTAATTTTGGTGTGCTGTATTTAAACAACTGTAAATAAGATCAGAAAGATGCAGAATTGTGTGAGTGGATAATCTTGTTTATTAATAAAATGTAATCATGTTTAAAACATGTTAATTGAATGTATATTGTGTGATAGAAAGATGAATTGTATGAACAGTATAGTCCACAACAGACAGATGTTGTGTTAAATGTATTTACAGTATTGAAAATGTGAATACAGATTTTACAAAAGCAAGTTAGTGACTGTAAAAACTGTAATCTAGTAATATTCTGTAATTAATTATTAAATGTAGGCTTTTTTCTGTATTTTTGGGAGGGAGACAAATGATTATGTAGTGTGATCTGCCCAGCAAACAGCATAGAGCCATTTTACTTTATTATAATATTTCACATTAGTTTTAATGCTTTTTATATTAGGATCTCTTAATGTGCTGAGTAAAAGTTTATTGGAGGATTTAGGAGAGGAAACAACCAAATAACAGAGAGAGAGAGAGAGAGAGAGAGAGTGGGGGAGGGAGAGAGAGAGAGAGAGAGAGAGAGGGAGAGAGAGAGAGAGAGAGAGACTTTGACTTTTAACGACACTTTATTATAACCAAATTGTGTTATAAAATCTTAAAAGTCAGTTTTAGGCCATCTCGGCCAATAAAATAATCATTTTAAAAACAGAGGATCATAACAACATATGGGTAAGTAAATAAATAAATAAATACATAAATAAATAACCGTAAATCATTCCTTGCAGTTTAAAACTGAGGTGCAAAGCAGAGCTCATCATCTAAAACTGAGCACACAGCCTCACCACAACACCACACTGCCGTAAAAGTTATAAGATCCGACATACATTTGTAATAATTAAAATCAATTAAAACCCTGGATCTGACAAGTCTAGAGAGGATTGTTACAGCGTCGGTGTCAGCTGCCTGAGCCACTTTGTTCCTGCGACTAATGTAGACCGCCAACTTAGCCTGACCAAGAATAAAATTGATCAGCTGACACCTGAACCTCTCTCTCCGCACATATTTAAAACCCAGGATAAAAATCTGAGGGGTAAAAACCACATTAAGAGCGGTAAAAACAGAGTGTAAAACCTTAAAAAGGGGACGTAGCCTAAAACAGTGCATAAAAGCGTGAAACACTGTTTCCCTCTGAGAACAGAAGGGACAACCTTGAGTGACATCAGGATTTAAAATGGAAATAAAAGAATTCACAGATACAATACCGTGTAAAATCCTCCACTGCAGGTCAGCTACTCTCTTAGTTAACGGTGGTTTATACAGCGCTCTCCATTCTGGGTGAACCTCATCACTGAGACCCAGAGCATCACGCCACGGTGTGTCTGCTCTGGTCTCCAGTCTTTTCCTGTTAAAAACTTTCACACATGTTTTGTACAGTCTTTTACCAGACACCGAGCTGAGGTCCATGTCCGGCTCCTCTGTGTTGTCCAGGAGCGGTCCCTGACAGCCCTGATAATCCGGGGTGATGATGACCCTGGGAAAGGGGTCATCTCCATCAGGGCTGAGTACTCCTGCGCCATAGTCCGTCAGCAGAACCCACTCCTCGGAGGACAACGCAGACCTCCAGCGCTGCAAGATCTGGGCCACGACTCTAAGGGACCTCACCCCCAGACGCACCGCCAGGTTCTCCACTCCGTCCATTCCAGGCCCTGCAACCTCCACCAGCTGACGAAGTGTTATGACGTTCGTGGAGACTAGCTTCCTGACCAGTGCGGGGGAGGTCCGGCTCGTCACATCCAGTCGTGACCCATAGACCAGAGGCTCCTCCAGGAGCCAGTACAAAGAGGTTTCACCCAGTCTGGACGTGTTAAAAAAGTTCCAAATTCTAAAAAGTCCACGATAAAACAAAGGTAATCCAGTAAAATCCAGTGCTTTAGTGTCCAATAAAAACAGAGTTCTGTCCAATCCCATTCTGCCCACCATTTGTAAAATCCTGCATGCCACTGCTCTCCATACCAAGTCCAGTGGGCCGGTGAGCAGTCTCTGTATAAACTGGAGGCGAAAGGCAGCAGTCCTGCTGGCTAGGTGGACCAGCCCTTGTCCTCCTTCCTCCTTGGGCAGGAAGAGAACTGTCTGTGGTAACCAGTGCAGTCGGTCCCAGAAGAAGTCCACCAGTAAAGCCTGAATGCCAGCAAGTAGGTTCGGTGGGGGATCCACACACGCCAGCTTATGCCATAAAAACGAAGCAGCAAGGTTATTTACAATTAAAACCCGACCCCGATAAGACAGCTGAGGGAATATCCAGTTCCATCTATTGAGACGACCCTTCACCTTCTCAATAATTCCCTCCCAGTTTTGCTTTTCATAATCGCTGTCTCCCAAGTACACTCCTAGATATTTAAAACCACCCGTCCTCCATGTCAACCCAGGCAGTGCGGGTCCCCCACCAGGCCATTCGCCCACTAAAACAGCAGTGCTTTTTGTCCAGTTCACTTTAGCAGATGATAAAATCCTAAAATCATTTTAAACATCCACTAAAACATCAATGTCATTCTGTGAGGTTATCAGGACAGTCAGATCATCCGCATAAGCAGAAAGGCGTAAAGGTGTGCTACAGTTCGGGATGATAAATCCGGAGAGCCTCTGCCGCAGCTGGCAGAGCAGAGGCTCGATAGACAGGCTGTATAACATTCCCGAAAGAGCACACCCCTGCCTGATACCTCTATGAACATTAAAAGGAGCGCACAAACCACCGTTAACTTTCAGTACACTTTCTATGTCACTGTACAGAACTTTGATCATGGCTATAAAACCAGGGTTGAACCCAAAGTTCTCCAGAACTTTCCACAAATACTCGTGTTCAACCCGGTCAAAAGCCTTTTCCTGGTCCAAAAATACGAGACCAGTCTTTAAACCCAATAGTCTGGAGACGGCCAAAACATCCCGAATCAAATGAACATTGTCAAAAATAGACCTGCCAGGCACACAGTACGTCTGGTCAAGGTGAACCACCTGCTCCATCACCTTCCCCAGTCTCGAGGCTAATGCTTTTGAGAGTATCTTGCAGTCTGTGCACAGTAATGACACAGGGCGCCAGTTCTTCAGCCACGTAAGATCCCCTTTTTTTGGCAGTAGGGTCAGGACAGCTCTCCTGCAGCTCAGCGGGAGCTTCCTATCCTGCACACTGGCCTGAAGCACCTCCAGCACATCCTGACCCAACACTGACCAAAACGCCTTATAGAACTCCACCGGGAGGCCATCAATGCCCGGAGCCCGGCCGTTCTCCATGCCCTGGAGGGCTTCATAAAGCTCCCCCATGGTGAGCTCAGCGTCCAGTGCCCTGGCGGACTGTGGCGTGATTTGTGTCTGCAGGGGGAAGAACCTCTCCTCTACACCCTGTGCATTGTCCTGCTCACTCTCATACAGCTTTGAGAAAAAGCTGACTGTGTGCTGGCGAATTTCAGAAGGCTCAGATACGAGATCCCCTGATTCAGTCCGCACAGCATGCATAAACCTTTTCTGTCCATTTTTACGCTCGAGACCAAAGAAGAACTTTGAAGGAGCATCCATTTCCGTTACATTTCGAAAACGAGAACGGACCAGCGCCCCCTGTGCTGTAATGCCTAGCAGATCAGCTAACGCAGCCTTTTTTCTTTTAAGAGCTGTAATACGCTCTTGATTTCCTGTGGGTTCTGTAAAACCTTGAAGCTCCACAATCTCAATCTCCAGAGCTTTCAGAGATCTGGAAATGTCTCTAGTGACATTGACAGTGTACTGCTGACAAAACACTTTAATGTGTACTTTTGCTACGTCCCACCAACTCTGTAATGAATTAAAAGATGTTTTCCGTGACTTTAAAACATCCCATAAAAAAGTAAAAGACTCTTTAAAATTAGCATCATCTAAAAGTGAGGTATTAAAATGCCAGTACGCACTCTGAGGTTTAATATTACTTTTTCTAAAAGTACACTGAACCATACAGTGATCAGTAAAACCAACAGGATTAATAAAACAGTGCGTAAAAACAGATAAATGATGCTTAAAACCATAAAATCGATCAAGCCTGGCCAGGGAGAGAGCATTATCTCTAGAATGTGAATATGTATATTGCTTTTGTACACCATGTAAATTCCTCCATATGTCACAAAGATCATGCATCTCTATGAGCTCACACAGCCGCCTGCGGGATGCAGTGTGTGGCTCCAAGTGGTTCCTGTCCAGGCTATCAGCTGTACAGTTAAAATCCCCACCCAAAACTAAAAAATCTGTAAAATCACAGTCAGAGAGTACAGAGCTGAGCCTATCTAAAAACAACATCCTCTCCACTCCTAGAGTGGGAGCGTACACACAAATAAAAACAAAGGTCTCGTGCTCAAAACAGGCTTTTACTTTTAGCAGCCTCCCAGGTAAAATCTCATCTACTGTGTAAGAGTAGGGTATAAAACTGGACACAAATAAAACACCAACTCCACTGCTGACAGAGGAATAATTACTTAAAATGGCCAGGCCGTCCCACTCTTTAGCCCATTCTATATTAACTTCATCATCACTGTGCGTCTCTTGGATAAAAAAGACATCAGCACGTTTCTGTTTGGCCAACTCATAAAACATTGCTCTTTTTACAGGGTCTCGTGCACCATTCAGGTTTAAAGAAGCAATCTTAATGTCACCCATTAAAATAATAAAAAGAGATAAAACAGTGATGACAAGGGCCAACCCGAAACAGGGAATAAAAATTTTTAAAAACATCATCATTACAAGCTTTGCAGGATGGTCAGTATCTTATTTAATCTGTACACTTCTGTGGAGGTAAAAGCCTTTTCTCTTTTTAAAAGTTTAACGTCATGGATGAACTGGTCTGTGTCTGTAAAATTATCCTCCACCCGCACACCTCTCTGCCCTTTAGACTCTTTTAAAAACGTCTTAATTTGTACAGCAGTATACACAACAGGGATTCTCTCATCCTGAGAGCACACAGACCACCCAGAGTCAGAAACAGAGCCATCATTATCACCTTCATCATCACCCTCACTCCCCTTCACCTCCTCATCTGTACCACTGACCTCAGTCTTTGCCTGCTTTTTCCCTTTTTCCTTTCCCGACATTTTCCTCTTAGTTGGCACTTTAAAAACAGGTTCATCCACCATCTCCACATCATTTAAAACCACAGCTGCAGCAGAGGCAGGTTTAACGCAGTCACTTACCTCTGCTGTCTGCCCCTCAGTGCCCCCCGCCGCGCTGCACGCCTCCTCCACGGGCGACTCCTCCACAGCTGGAGGAGGTGATGAAGGTGCCTCCGCGGCGCGTGCAGCTCCCCCGGTCTCCTCCGTTTCAGCCTCGGACCCGCTCACCTCATCCTGTGCCGACCCCGGGGCAGTCGGCGCATCTCCCGCGCCCGAGCCCGCAGCCGCCGCAGGGGGAACGGCCACCGCGGGCTCCGCAGCAGCGGGACCCGGCCGCTCGCGCTCAGCACCCGCGGGAACATCTGAGCTTGCGTTAGCCTTCTCCGGGCAGGCTCGCACCAGATGACCCGCTTGTCCGCACCAAAAACACTTGATGTCCGTATCAGTGGACACGTAAACAGTGTAATCGAACTCATCCACCTTTAGCTTGAGAATCAGATCCAGATCCTCCCCATCCTTCAAAGTCATTAAAACCATCCTTCTGAAAGACACCAGGTGCTTTAAAAGAGGTGATTTGAGTCCGAGACTAAGTCTTTTCACGGATGAGACCACCTTGCCATAGCGGGAAAGCTCACGGACGAGTAGCTCGTCTTTAATGAACGGGGGGACGTTAGACAGTATCACCTTCCTCGCGGGGGTACTGAGGGGCAACACCGGGAAGAGCTGACCGTTAATAATTACTCCCTTACTGATCAGGTCGTTCGCTCTTTCCACGGTGTTTAAAAACATGACCATGGAGTTGTTCATGCGGGACGCTGACAGCACGTTTTCATGTCCCACACTTTCTCCAACAGCCAGACAGCAGCTCTCTATACTCGCCTTACAGGCGAACTTTACTCCATTCTGCCTGGAGAGCTGCTCAAACGGCGAACTCCTTGGAGCCGCAGAGCTCCTCCGAGCAGCCGCAGACCAGGCCATACCACGCTCACGCCACACACACACTCACACACACACTCACACCCGCGCTCCAGCGCGCGCACACACCACACCGCTACACCACACACACACACGCAGATAAACTCACTCACACACTCAAACAATCCACTCAATCAAAACGAAAACGAAACTTAACAACAACAAAAAAGTTTGGCAAAAAACGCCAAGCGCTCTCACACACACCCTCCGCTTCCTCCAGCACTCACGCTCACGCATGCGCAGAGAGAGAGAGAGAGAGAGAGAGAGAGAGAGAGAGAGCGTGGGGGGGAGGGAGGGAAACTGAGTGTTAGTTATGAGATTTAATCATTTTTTAGGAGAAGTAAAGTAATCAAGCTACTTTATAAACTGATGAAGTAGTGATGCTCTGTTTACATCAGTAAATAAAAGCAGCATTACATCACCGGGCTCTGTGAACTTTTTAAAAGTTTTTGCATTTTAAATTTTATTATTATTTAAATACATTGCATTTCATTCAACAATACATTTCTCGCACTGTATTGTATTTCAGTAAAAAAATTGTAAACATACCAAATACATTTAAAAATAAATACAGATTTGTAGCATGACTTAAAGTTAAGGATGTTTACAACCTGACAAAAACAAGTTTTTATAAGTAAAGATATGCAATAAAGACGCAGTTGGATCTATAGTCTTATATAAATATAACATTATAGCAGGCGATGCATTGAAACTGAAAAAGAGAATGAATGTTTTTGTTGTATGAAGGTTTTCAGCTCTGATCGTACAAAACATTTTAGTAGGAATTCCACTCAAGTCTTAGTACATGAGACCCCAGGGGTCTTATTTATTTGCATATCAAATGCAAAAACCATCCTCACGCATATTAAATCAAGATTAATAATGGAGAATTTACCCTTACTTATTAAAATATATATTTTGTCTGCATGTATAAAGTTTTAATGTTTTCTGTATTTTATTCTGCTTACTAGTATATGTAGTTTTGTTTTACACTAATTTCTACTTCAGTCTCCAAAATTTCACTTCTTTGCAGTGCGCTCCTCCGTTATCTCGCTCAGGATGAATAGAAAATCCCATATTTAAATATTCATTAAGTGATTTGCATGGACCTTTTATGGGTAAATGTGGGCGGTACGGAGGAGGAACCCGAGTCTGGTTCACTTGTGCACATTT